>NC_139539.1:55479869-55814988 GCF_965153285.1 Podarcis tiliguerta
ACAATCAGCAAAAGCTGTGATAAGTACAGATCATCATATCCTAATGTAGTCATTAGAACACATTCTGTGTTGTAGAAGGCATTTTTATAGAGTGTTTGTTTTCTCCAGCTTAGCTGCATGCAAAATGCTTAATTGGTCTTGAGTACCTTTGAAATGAAATGTCACCCAGTTAGAACACAGCAGTGCTGACATTCTTTGGATTATAAATGTAATGAAATCAGCAGAATTCTATCTGGGAAGCCAGTCTCCTCCAGGTAGAAAGTGCCGTCTCTAGTGCAGGTTTCAAACAAATACTGCTGTCCAACTAAAATTTTCACATTAACTACATATATGTCCCTTTATCAAAGACTGCTACTCTTTTGGGTCCCTAGGTATACATCTGTGTTGCAGGTCTAGAGGTGACTGAGGTACATTTATAGAACGATACATAGGGGCAGTGTTGTCCCACATCCTGTTCTCAGCACGCCTCCTCTAGATTGGAAACAAAAGTGAGAACACAGCTGTTTGAGCAAAAAAACCCCAACAGAATCCAGGATACGGTGCTGAAGAGTATCTAAAGGAAACTGCCTTGATGTGTCAGTTTCCCTCTGAGCAATGTCTTTGTCCTGAATTTTGGAACAGTGGTGTCAATTTGGACTATTGGCACAATAGATCATTTTTGGTAGACAGGCCAGCGTGTATTTATAAGCACAATAGCCATTAGCATTTATATAGCATACTTCTGCTGTCCGAAACACTTTGGCCTAGATTCAACCAACCTACTGTGCTAGCATAAGCCAGTGCATTGGCTCCCGCTAGCACAATGGAGTTTTCCTACATTCCGCTCCTTCCACATGCCTTCCGCAATTCTGCTGTGGATAATCAGGAGAACCCCAAGAAGAATGGAGTGCAGTGGGAGAGGAGAGGGGGATTGGTCTGTCTGGCGAGTAGAGGTGTTTGTGCTAGCGGAATGACAGGAAGATAGGGGTTGAGAAGTGTGTGGAACTGAGAAAACAAGGACTTGCCTAAAGCAATTACAGTAAGTTTATGGCTTGCCATTAGCTCCTTGCCCCCCTCCACACCCCTTTGTTAATCCTTCCAATGCCAGCAGCAGCAATTGTGTTGCTAGCCAACCTTTTTTTTTTTTGTAACCTTCACAATTCTCCAGACCTAGTGTTGTGTTGAGTCCTGCCAGTTAATGACACCCCACCTCTGACAGCCCCAATTCTTCCTCTTCCTCCAGTCCCAACTCCTGTCTCGTGGGTGGCACAGAACCCCGCACATTGCTGGCCACTTCCCCAAGATGTTCATCCAGCTCCCTTGCCTCCTTTGCACATCCTTCAGAGTCCTGCCAGCCCCTGACACCCCTCCAGGAATCTCTTTCCAGCTTTCCAAAATTGGGAGAAAAGCTGCTTTATTGTCAGGGTGTGTGTGTCTTTCTCTTGTCACTAGCAGATGTTCCTTGCTCCCAGCAACACTGTAATGTAGGAAACTAATGTGGCAAAGGGAAAAAAAACAATCTTAGGCTTTAGCACAGAGGTGCAGAGCCTCAGGCCCAGGGTCATATATGGCCTTTCAGGCCCTGGGAACTCTTCCCATGCCCAGCTTCACACCCCAGCTTATTTTGCATGGTTGAAATATGTCCTTGAACTCTAATAACATCTCTTGCTTGTCTGACTGGAGGACAGAGAGGTATATGTGTAGAAAGCAGCCTATTATACAAAGGTGAAATTCACTGCTCTGTCAACTGTTGGAAAATAACTGGGGAATACCAGTTAATCCTGAAGTCCCATGTGTGGGGGTAACTAAAAAAAGTATCGTGTTTGACTCACTGTCTAGCCAAGAGTCCCCAGCAGAGTTTAAAACTAAAATACATGCGCAGTGTTTGCAAAGCATGGGAAATATAAGTTGTTAGACCTTAAAATGTCCCAATATTAAGTGCTGACAACTGCGTTTCCTCAAACCTAAGTAAGTTTGAACATTGTATTTACATTAATCAGAACTCTCACTCGTGCACTGTTTAGTGCTACAGCAGAAACAACACAGGTAAGGAATTCTTGTTTACAAAATACAGACGTTAGTCTCAAACACACAGGCTGACTCGGAAGACCCAGCCTCTGACATCTGCTCAGTTACATGATTCAAATAGGGAGGGAGGGAGAGAAGAACAGGAAACAAATAAAACTTCCTCCCTCTCCAAAGGTGAAGGGGCATGACTTCTTCAGCAATTTTCAGCTGTGTGGTCCTTAACCCCTTACTTTACTGGCAAGTACGCATAGTTACATTTGGCTGCGGAACATCTCCCACATCAGCTTTTGCTTCTGACCCCACCCACTGTGTTGCCCTTGGAAAGTTGCTCAGAAAGGAATGCACCCTCAAGCAGAAAAAATGTTCCATACCCTTGCATTGCCAGGATTCATAGCTTTAAGCTTACAGTGGTCATTGGACACATGGACACAAGAGCCTCCTAATCTTTCATACTTCCTGAACCTCACACTCCAAAGGTACACAAGAAGGTGCACTTTATAACTTCCTCACTCTCATATTGATCTGAGGCCATAACATATTTTTCACCATGGAGCTAATAACGATTTGAGGGAGTGCCATTTCGATCACAAAAACAGCACAAAGCAAAAGAGTTAACTTACCCCTTCCTCCCTCACTACTGCTGCTCCAGTCAAAAGATAGATTTTAAGGAAGGGAGAGAGATGGGACTGTAGACCTTGATCAGGGAGGCGGCTCCATGTGTAGGGAGCACCAAAGGGGAGCAGGATTGCTTTGATAAACTGAGGGTAGTTTGTTCTAGGTCAAAGCAAGGTGAAAGTGAAGCTCCAGAAGGCCATATATTCATACAGTCAACCAAATTACAATGACCTAGACCAGCTAAGGCTATTACTTGCTCCATCACAAAAATGAAGCTCTCCAGTGGATCAAAAAGCTTTAGGGCATATTGGTTTAAATGCACAGTTTCTATTAACCAGAGCCATCCTACTGCCTGACTTTCCTCTAAAGTGGATAATTTCCCCAAATCATACATATAGAATGCTATTTCAATAACAGCCCTCGCATGGCCCTGAGTCTTATCAGTCTGCTGACTGAAATTTTGCCTTGAAATTCTGTCTTGCACGCTTGCAAGAAAGCAATTTCAGAGGAGCCAGTGGGAGCTGCGTGGCGTTCACATTTCAACTCGTTCCTAATGTTCCTGTGCTTTCTTGGCTTCTTCGTTCCTTTTGGACTTCCCCATGAGAGAGGAGCCAGACAGTGAATGATGATAGCAGGCGAGAGAACAACAGCAAAATGCTTATGCAAGTAGCACTGCATGCTTGCTCACACTGTTTGTGACTGCTGTCAGGGGATGGGATAATACCTTCTTGCTCCCCCAGATAGTCAAGGCTGCATGTGGAGTGATGTTACATTTTATCAGCTTTTGCATTTTGGTAGATCAGAATCAAATGTCGGAATTAAACATTGCATTGGGATTAAACTGCCACATTGCATAGAAAAAAATAATGGAAAACACATTGGAATTGGCCTTTTTGAGTCACACCATCGGGCCACTTAGTTCAGTGTGGCCTACACTGAAAGGCAGTGGCTCTCTAGAGTTCAGACAGGGGTGTCTCACAGCCCCATGCAGAGATGGCAGGGATTGCACCTGAAAATATTCTGCAGGCAAAGTAGATGCTCTGTCACTGAGCTACAGTCCTTTCCCAGCTACTCAAAAATACTCTTCAGAACAATATAATTTTAAAATATATAGATTTCAAAACTGAATATATTTTAGAAACGTAAGATAATTTGGGACATCAAGCACTGGCCAAAAATTGTGTTCTCCGCTCCATGACTGTGGTGCAATGGAAAATTCTACAATTTTATGAATTTATGGTTCTATGAACATCTGGATGGCCACATGTTCCCCATATTTGATGTAAATGAACACAGCCACAGTTCATCCACAGGGGTCATCTCCTGTACAGACTTTTTTAAATGAATAGAATATATGCAAGAGATGCATGCCTTTGCCCAAAGAAATCCCTTCCATTATACTGAGGATTTTAAAGGAGCTGCACCTGGTGGGCTGCATCCAATAACATTTTTCAGCAACAGCCACTCCAACCTGTAGCCTCATAAAAAGGGAAATGTTTTCAGTGTGGATTGCTAAATTGCAGCACAGTAAGCTGAACCCAACAACAAAAGCTGAAACAGAGTAAATGTTAGACAATTGTTGTATCAAGAAGGGTGAAATGCCAGTTCAATCAGGCTTTTTTTTTTTTGGTCCAAAACAACAGAGCAGCAGGTCCTCATTGTAGCCTTCACTTCTCCAGGATAAAAACGCACAGAGAAAGAGACCAAAAGCCTTTTTCTCAGAATCATACAGGACATGCACATCCATTGCTACAACCCCAGTGGCCAGCTAAACCTGTCCTGAATTTTAAACAAGCTAACTCAGCCAAAATCAGAAGCAGCATTTGTGTCTCACTGACAGAACTAAAATATCTACAGGGACCGTATGCTGATAGCGTCTGATCTTACATGCAAAGCTGACTGAGGTTATCAGAACACAGATGAAACCACAAGGAAGGAAAAGACTGAGTGGTTGTGCAACTTATTGCTGGCATTTCCCTCCAAAGAGTTGAAACTAGCTGGATGTCTGTTATCTCCTGCCCACTGCTTTCTCTCTTTTACCATCAGATTAACCCCCTTTTTGATGTACACCACAATCCCAATCCTAACTGCTCCCTCACCTAAAATGACTGATATTTTAAAAGAAGGAGCAGACACATTAAATATAAAACACATTTAAGGGTGTCTCTTTCTTAAGCAGCTGTTGTGCACAATCTGGAAAATTGTGGCGCAACTTTCCTAGGGACTATGGGTATGTTTTCTGGATCAGGAGAGAGACCATTAAAGATATGTTCCATTGGTGATGTTTGTGTACTCAGGACAAGTTATTCTTAATAATTTAAGACTAACCATCCAAGCCCCACAGCACTTCCTAGAGATTAAGGACAACCAATAAATGAAGTTGATGAAGGCAACACTGAAGGCCTTTGTCATCACTCGTTACTCATGTCCCATCTCTTCTGACTCTCCATTTTATCATCCTTCCAGGTAAATTAATCTAAACTATATGCTTTACATTATAGTAGCCAGAATGCTCAACTGCCCATTGCAAAACACGAGAGTGCTCAGTGTTTGCACACCGTTGTTTGACATGTTTGTTTTTTAAAATTGCCAGCTCGTCATAAAGCGTGTTTCAGTTTTGGTTCTCTTTAGGAATGCTATAAAAATTCATGAAGTTACTTTCGTGGGGAAAGCCTGCTTCATTCATTCTACAAACAATGGAGGGCAATTGCTGCTGGGGAGATGACCTGCTTTCCAGCTGATGAATGCACTCTGTGTAAGACCTCTATATTTCCCGCACTGAAGTTTTGATGTGATTCATGGATTCTGGACAGTTAACTGACAACAGCATCCCTATGAGTGCTTGGGGGGAAATACCTTGCATGTGTTTTGAATGCCAATGCTTTGACTCAAAGCAAAGCAACACAAAGGTTGTATGGAGGTCAAAGCAGATGGTAACCCATCATGTGATCTCGCAATTTGTGGCTGCTACATAGAAATACATGTACTGACTGTCTCTCAGTTGATGCCTATCCAGTGTTATGGGAGTTACAGCCACGTCAGTTAACCTTGGGAGAAGCATTTATTTCTATGCTGCAGATTAAATCTGCTATGCAGATTTGTTGCATTCTCTGTAGGTGGAATGCAGAAATTGTGGCTCTTCCTATGCTATAGCTGTACTATAGACTATAGCGGCCACCAATCTTACTTGACAATCCCAGATCCCCAGAGCTGCCAAACTTTCCTGTGTCTTCTGCTTTAAAAAGGCAGGAAAAAGAATGTAGCAGTCCCTTTTTGCTTAACTACGTTCCAAGGAAGCCTGATTGTGCAGGCAGGAATTTATTCCGCTCTACTTTTTGTGGCCACGCTATTGGTGGTGAAGGAAGCCCCCAGACCCTATCCCAGAGCTTTCAAATGTTTGTTGATTTATTTAATACATTTTCATCCCATTCTTTCTGTCCACCTTTAGATCTTGCAAGCATCCTCTAAAAGACAGTGATTGTTGTAAAATCACACTGTAGCATTTGTGCCCTAGCAGGGATTTGAGCCCACATTTTCTGAATCTAAGTGCAACCTTCCACCTACTACATCATATTGGCTCTCCAGGCCACACTGACATTCAACACTCAAGTTCTGTTTGTAACTTTCGCAAAGGGAGATAATTCTCTTTTTAAGGATGGGGAAAGAAATGACTAGACTTGTAAACAGCACAGAAGACAAATAAATTATTCCAGTTGTCAGATGAGACCTATGGATCAGACCAAAGGCCCATCTAGTCCAGCATCCTATTCTAGTCCACTGCAGCACACAAAATTAGCATCTTCAACAAGCTATTTACCTGACTCCAAGAGCCCTTTCCTAATCACCCACCACCAGTTCAGACCCTGCAGAATGCCCTCCCATCAGATGCCGAAAATATAAACATTTATATGACTTTTCGTAGATATCTGAAGGCAGTCCTGTATCAGGAAGATTTGTGGGGGTTTTTTTATATTCTGCTGGAAGCCACCCAGAATGGCTGGGGTAACAAGCAATATATTTTGTTGTTGGTGTTGTTGCTGCCCCAATATGCATCATTTTACACTTGGTCACATTTAATTACATTTGCTATTTTAATGGCTATTCACTCAATTTGGATAGATCCTTTCTGGAGTTCACTGAAATCTCTTTTTGTTCTGACACCCTGAACAATTTGGTGTCATCAGCAAACTTTGCCACCTCACCCCAGGTTTGTGTCATTTACGAACAAGTTTAAAAGCACAGGTTCAAATAGGGATCCTTGCGGGACCCCACCTCTTACATCCCACTATTGACAAAAACATATGAGAAGCTGGATCCGCTATCTTCTTAAGTCAAAGTATTTCCACTTTAGACCAATGTGATGTACAATCCTAAGTAAATTCCATCAAGTTAAAAGGGACACCTAGTAAATATATTAAGAATTGCAGCTCCAGACTTTTACAGATTCCATCATAGGCAGGTTGCAGATCTGCCTCAAAATTATTCAGCCTCTTTCCTCAACAGGTACCAACAACTGACCTATTTTGTGTATCCATTTGGTTACAGTACTAGGTAATACTATTTATCTTACAGCTCCATCTGCTGACATAAAAGAAGCACAGCTTGTAAAAGAGAGATGCATGATTTTGAGTCCGAAGGCTTATTCAATTATCAGTCCAACTATAATTTAGCACTTGAAGGATAATCTCACAAATTCTGGTTCAAAGGCAATGATGTGATATTTTATGTCAATTTTGTAGTTTATTTTGGGTGCTGAGAATTGTAGCTCCATGAGGGGAAAATGAAATTTGCCAGGATTCTTCAGGGGAAGTCATGTTTTTAAATGCAGGTTTAACGTGCTTTAAATATAGGGTATATGGCTCTGCCATGTATACAAAATGTACTTAGATAAAGCCAGAATATGCATCAATATGGACCCTACACTCACACAGAGCCTGCACATGCATTTTTGCATGGATGTAGATTGGCATCAGTGTTACACTGTACATCCATTGTTGGGATGGGCAAGAACAGTTCACCATATATATGCATGACATATGTACAAGGCAGATAGAGAGAGGAAGCACATGACATTCAATGAATTATATACTTTTTTAAAAAAAGTGCAAGCAGGTCCTTTCACAGTCCACTATAAACTTGTGCATTCTTGCGTTACATCACTGAGAACAGGAACCAGTTGCACATGCAGTTTGTTAGAATGAGATTATCTACAAAATACTACCCAAGCTTCCCCTTTTTGAATTGATTCCACTGAATATGTTTACAAAATCCAACTAAAAATAAAATAAGTTAAATCATATGTTTATTTGTTATTTCTTATCCTACTGGATCCTGAAAGATCCCTTTCAAAATTCTCAAAAGTCAGAGCAATATATTTCATACAATAAATTGAGAGTGTCATTGTTTCCATTGGCTTCACTGTGGCTGTGCAAACCTTCTCTTTTGTTTATGGCACATTTAATTATCTTCCTATTAAAATGCCTCTTTTAATAGGATATGATGTATCACAAAGCATTAAGAGCTGTTCTGCTCTACAGCTCACTAAGAAAAGGACCACAAACACGGCAAATCCATCTTTTGTTTTTAATTGCAACTTTTGTTATGCTTCTGCTCTATGCACAGGAAGCAGCTCCTTGATCCCTCGGTTTTGCTAACAAACCATTAGAGAGTTTACTTTCATCCACACTAGAACTGCTACAAAGTGGGGAAGTTTGTTGTTTTTAAAGGAAAGGAGACTACTAGGGAAACTACTAGAAAAACATACGGGTGACACGAGTTAGGCTGGGGCATTTGATTTTGGATACTATGCATAGTAAAAACAAATAAACTGCAGGATATTGTGAATGTCACCATTTCAGAATGTAAAGCTACGTTACAACACAATGTATGTATCACTTATTAATTTTTATATGTGAATCTCATAAGAACAGAGAACAACAGATTTTACAGACTATTTCTAGGACAGTTTACTATAATTCGGTTATCATCCTGATTCCTAGATCAGGGTTTTTAAATTTTTCCACTCACTCTTTGCGCCTGTAGCGTAAGGACAGTTCTAATATATTTTCAGAAGCAAATTGTTGGTGTGAACTTCTCCCTAGGCAACCAGAATTTGATTTCTGCAATCATTGTGTCCATCTAGATTTTCCCACGAGCCACAAATAGTACAAAAAATATTAGCTTCGAGGTCCAGTCAGAAAATTGTCAGTTCAACAGGCAGAAGAACTTTAAAACTGTCAAATCAATTAGGCAACCAAACATGCTTTTCAAGACACAATAATGTCAGCTATTAGAAATGCCTACAGAAATAGTGGAAGGTTGGTCCAGCTTGTTCAAGGGGACCTTCTATCCATTCATCTCAAATGAGTCCAGTTTAAACAAACTTTGTGTCGTCGTAAATCCCAAACACTGTCTCAGACTATCTGGCTAAGGTGCACCACTTACTGCATTCAACAGCAAAGTGATTGTTAGCCACTATTCCACACCAACGAAGAGAAACTCTTCTGTTTCAAGACACTGTTTTGGCACTGATGAATACCCAAAGCTGCAAAGTTCAGAAACCTAAGCATACGGCTAACACACCTGTAATAATTTCCAGAGGAGTAACCTTTTTATTCTCTTGCAACAAAAAACAAAACAAGAACATTTTTGGTTGCACCACAACGACTAAAAAATTTATAATGACAAAAGCTTTCATGAACTACAAGTACTTCATCAGATGTATGAAGTGTTATACTGAGTTGCAGATGTGTATATGTATTGTACTTTTTGCTGGTAAAAGAAGATAGAGGTATCAGTACTATTATCCTGATATAAGCATCATGGGTGCCAACCAAAGCCGCCTGCTAAAAATGTGAACTGTAATCAGGTCAGAAAAGAATTAAATGCTGAAAAATACGGAGAGTGATAACTACAGTTGTGTCGATAACACAGACATCGTGTCAATTAACACATGTAGTGTGATAAGAACTACATCATTCTTCCATTTGTGGATTTAACAATATTAAATCTATGAAACTAAGCAATTTGTGTAGTAATAAGAATGTCAGAAATCAATTTGAATTCTGTTTCAGAATATACATTGCCCAAGCAAATTCTACGCACGGTGTTATCCAGTGGTATTGTTCATTTCGTTAAGAACTCTCCTAAATGCATTTTAACTAAGCCGTGAGTTAGCAAGGAAAGTTAAAAGCCAGCTTTTCCTTGGGGGGCGGGAGGTGAAGGGGAAAGAAAATAAATGAATGGGAAATTGACAACTCTTGGATTTCCAGCAATGACATGCAGTCCATCAGCCAAACAGGGGCCTTACCATAAAAGTAGGGTGCTTAGGCCAGTATCAGAATCTTCACCCTCTCTAATGTCAGAGTACTCAGTCAATGTAAAACAAAATAATCCCTGCAAAGTGAGACATCAAAGAGTAAACAACGTGCCTGATTTTTTCTTAATAAAAGTGCCCTTTTATCTGCCTCTGCCAGGAAAAAGGTGACAACCCCCGCTTGAAGCATGTTTGATTAGAATTCAAAAGGTTTTTTTGAAATATGCTTTTCTATGCAGAATTAATTTAAGTCTCCAGCTGGAACAAAAGCATTGTGTAAAAGTGATATTCTACAGTTTCACTACTGAACCACATCCATGTGGCCTTGTTATCATTGCAAGAGCTGTTGACTTCAATCAGCACATACTGATAATCACAATAGAAGAATATATGCAGAGCAATAATTTGCATATCAAAATATATTCATATTTGGAATTGTTGGAATGAAAGACAGAAAAAGGGTTTGATTGCTTTCTATCTTTTTGCAAGAGGGCCCTTTCACAAAAAAAGAAAAAAAATACAGTATTTACAGTTTTACTTTCATAAAAGAACAAGAAAACCATTCTTTACTATGGAGAAATCACCCAAAGGTTCCTTTTCTTCTTGAAACAGTTAACTTACATATAGCTATATTTCACCATGATATACCACTTTCATGTATGTCACACTATTTTCACGTATGCCAATGTCATGGAGTGCCATGACTAGCATGTGAGCTAGTTGAAATATCATCTAAAGTAATTCATACAGCATTTTCACACAATAAACTTAATTCACTTGGTCGACAAGCAGATGTAAAATCTGTAATGTATATAGAAATTTTGCTTTTCACATTCCATGTGATATCATCAATGGTCACAAGTAATACAAATAATACAACATGGTCAAATGAACAATTTTAGTATCTTGTGTGAAAACTGTCAGGAAGGAAAGGTGACGTCTTCAACCATGCATGAAAAGTATGGGGAAACCATGCAACTATGGTTGCTTTGGCTTCTGGCCTAACCTAAATCTGTTAAGGCATCTGTGAAACACGTTAAGCAGAAGACTTAATGCCTAAACAAGAGTCTTGAAATGCTGTATTGAGCCTAGTTCTCAATGAGGTTATTAGGTTGTGCCTAGGTTGTTACCCTTGGGAATGCAGGGGGAGTACCCTTGAATGTATGGCCACCCATACAAAAAACAATCTCCCCATATAATAATGGATGTTGAGATAAGAGATCTGTTTGCAGGGTTGGAAGGGTTTTTTGTACTGGAAGAATGTTCTGTCATGTGAGTCCCCACCTCCAATTACTACCTCAATTGAGAACTAGGTGCAATATGGCATTGCATTAACACAGTAGTGAGGTTAAACTGGGCAGAGCATCCATCAGTTTTAAATTGTTTTCCTGAATGATACAGAAGTGTGTAAAATTTTGTGGGCCTAATGCCAACTCCTATGTCAATTAATACAAATTATTCTTTTCTGATGAGGTTTTTTCCCCACAATTAGATGCAAAAGTTACCAATGTGCAAAATATAAATAAAAGCATTTCCAAATTTTTAATACCAGATTACTGGCAGCTTAATTTAGAACAACTAGAAAGTATAACACAAGTGGATTCTGCTTTTTTTTTTAAATGAGTGGAAATGCAAATAAATTATGAACTTATTATTTCAATATTCTCAGATACAGTATTTTATAATAAAAAGGGGTATGGGGCTTGTGTGTGTGTGTGTGTGTGTGTGTGTGTGTGTCTAAACAAAGTGAACAAGTCTGGGAAATGGAATGTGATTTTGTAATACTGGTATCTTTCATATGTGAAAGGGCTGTCCAGTTATAAATATGGTGCCAAAGAAAAAATCTGATTGGGCTCTAATTAGAAGCTATTGATAACTTTCTGAGTCCAAAATGGTTCTTATTAATTTTTATCAATACAAGTAAGAAATAGAGCAGAACAGAATTGGAATTTTTTTGGTAGCTTCAAAGATAGCACAAGTTAACTTTTGGAAATTTCCAAAAAAATTGCTTTCCACTTTGGGAGGTTTATGGAATGATATCAGCATAGCCATAGCAGGAATGCATATGTTAAAGAATCCATGCCTGAGTTGGCTTTTTTCTTTTGTACCTTCTTCTTTTGTGTTGTGTATTTTAGATTCTAAGCCTTAGGGCAGGGGCTGTGTTGGATCACTAAACTTTAATTGGAAAAAGCAGTATGAATAAATAAATAAATAAATAAAGCTTTAGCAAACACTGTCCCAAAGAAGGCCTTTTATTTTCTCAATAACTACAATAACTTTATTTAGTATGTGAACACGAAGTGTCCACATGAAATTGCAGGACAATGAACTATACATCTTAGGGAAAGTGCAACATACGCATTAAAGGAACATATAAATTCAACTTTCAGCCAAACCCCAAGCATAGAGGACTTCCTTTCCATACTGTGGTATCTGAATCAATATAATACTACCAACATGTGTGGTGCTCATCATTTTTTAAGCCCAGGATACTCTCAATGAGATTTGTGGTGAGGCATAGGGCAAGGCCTATCAAATAAAATGCCCTGCCCTTCTGCATGCATAAACAGGCTCTCTCACCAAAATCTATGATCTTCAAAAGTATTTTCTAAAACAACCTCACTAACTTTTTGAGTAATACTTTTTAAAGTATGTATGTTTGATGTTGTCTCAAACAACTGAGGTACATGAGGATCTACAACTTGCTACATTATAATCAGGGTGCCATCTGATAGTGAATACTAACAACTTGACAAATGACAATAATCTTCAGAGCATGACAACAGTATTAAAACAATCAGCTGATCTAGCAGTTGCTATTAGCTGGTTATGTTAACCTTAAAATATTTAACAGCCTATAAAAACTATATACCAAATTATGCAATATGTAATTTTGAACGCAATTAATAGCAAAATAAAATATGGGAAAATATTATGCTAAATCATGTGTTGCGTGCAGTAAGTAGTTATTTTAAGTAGCTTACTTAATACGTTGTTGGAGCACTGTGCAGCTTAGTTTTAAATTCAGAATAAGAATAAGTGTGTGATGGATTTCTACAGTCTACTCATAACCACATATTAGTAGAGTAGAAATTCCTATAGAACTATGACATATGACACCCTTGAAACATAGCAGTATAGCCTCACTGTGCGCATCTATTTTTCAGAGAGTTTCTTTTTCAAAGAGGCAGGCATCTCAGGTGGTGGGGGCCGGGGTAGCTTGAGATAAACCTTAACTGAGTCATAGATGAACCACTGAAGGGCAGTGAGGGTGCCAATCATTAAGATGCGGGTAAATAGCCCTTTCCAGATGCCTTTCATACCCAATTTCTTGAGGACGCCTACAGCAGTGCTGCCCTTTTCTTTATTGAGCACAGATATCACAGAATCAGCTGGGTGTGAGACTACAGCGCAAAAGACTCCAGCAATATATCCACCAACAAATGTGACTCCAAGTTGTTCCATTTTGGTGCACTGATCCCGTGGTTTGGGCATGACGTATTTGTAGAGAGCCTCTACAGTTCTTTCAAAGCAGGAAAACTTCATCATGGTGTAAGGGATCTGCCGCATCCAGAGTGGAGCCACCCCCTTGTAGAAAGCCCACAGCCCTTCTTCAATGTACATCTTGGGAGCTGCCTCCCGCAGAGTGTTGGCAAAGCCATGCTGGGTCTGAATTCGTACCTTGGCAGCTTCCATTGGGGACAAAGCAATGTCAGCAAAGAACTCAGCACTGGCTGAAGCAGCGAGGTAAACGCTGGTACGCCACAGATAAGCTTGTTCGGGACCCAACAAATCAGAGTAATATATCTTGAAGTACTCGTAGAGGCCAAACTTGGCAAGTCCTTGCATGGAGTAGCCTATGGCTGTTGGAGCCCACCCCTTGACCAGACCACGCATTCCCTCCTCTTGCACAGTGAGACTAAGCCCCTGAAAAAGTCCCCGATAGCGCGTAGGTTCCACTTGCATGCGGCACTTCACCACATCCAGCGGGCATACTGCTGTATGGGTTGCGCCACAGCTCACCACGCCACCCAGGGAGCATAGTATGAGGTAAGTCGTTGACCCATACTCACAGCTATACTCTTCCTCTGGTGGAGGTGGAGGAGGGGCCGCTTTTTTGGTTGCAGCTGCTGCTGACAGGCAGCGCCGATGTTTGCACACAGAGAGTGGACTGCTGTTCAGGGAGGCCACTGCATCCATGGCCCTGTAGCCGCCTGAGGCCTTGTACAAAAGTGGGGGTGGAGGGCTGCCTCTGCTGTTTCCCTTAGAGCTCCAGGAAGCGGGGCAAGCAACTGTCCAGAGTCGAGACCAGAGCTTGGGTTGGGGGTAAGTGCAAGACCTAGAGGCCTCCATTTCCTCCAGGTCCCTGATGGATCTGCTGTTGACACCCGTTCTCCAGGAAGTATAGGCAGCTGCACTCCACAGCCAAGGTATGTTCTGGGAGGTGGTGAACCTGGTGCTGCTAGTCTCCTCCTTCCAGGATCTGCATTTTCCCTGGTCTGCAGAAGGACAAGGCATATTCAGCGCAAGGGAGAAGGGCCAGGAGCAGATTAATGGCTACTTTCCCAACTGCCACGAATCCCAGGGTTCTTCTAACCATAGAGACTCAACCTCCAAAGGAAGGATTGGCCCTCCCAGTGGGTGCGGACTGTGCACTGCATACACTCTAGCCTACTCCACGTGGCTTTGCTGAAAGCCGCAAGGCCTCAGTGGGCCAAAACAGGCCTAGCACTATGGAAGCAGGCTTTTAAATACATAAAAGAGGATGGGCACTGGTTATGTTGCCCTGAGGATTAGACTCTCTTTAATAATAAGATTTAACCACAATATAGAAGAGTTTGCTGGAGGTTAAAAGTAACAGGTGTAAAAATACATTTATCTTCCATATTTAAATAATCAGAGGCTGGCTGTTCACTCATTCATTTCTTCCTAACACCTTTGGGAGAAATAAGACAACATGGGATTCCCCAAAAGATGTTAAGCCTTAACCTTTAACTGCTAAAGGTTTGAGTTTGATGTAAATAAAGTAGACAGTGGTTGTATGTTACTGGCTAACAGATAGCCAGCACGGTCCTAGTGGCTATATGTCACTCAGCATAAACTAAATGGCACCATGATCTCCTAAGAAGGAGGTGCATGGATACTTAGAAAACAAACATTACTTATTGGATGTGAATTGTGAAAAAAGGTAGCTTGTTAGTGGAAAATAAAGCTGGGGGAAAGATGGGAAATATAATGGGAGAGAGTTACAGGATAAAAGAGGGATACAGAGAAGTGGGGATTTCAGGATAGTGTTTTGTGGTAGAATGGATTATCTGAGAAAAGGTTTGCCAGATCTGCATGACCAGTGCTTGTTTTGTAATGGTACTCACTGGTAGAAAGTACCATTGCATCTTTTTTTTTTGCTGCCTATGGCAGCCATTTTGTATTGTCTTTGATCAAGATTACATAAATAAATAAATGTCTCCTGCCATTAGATTTCTGAGCATCAAGGTTTAAAATAGTGATCTTTTTAACCTCAATGTATTATTGGGGATTTTAATGTACATAAAGCTAGTTGGATATTTCCATCTCATATTCAGATTAACCCTCCAGTGTCTGTCCAGGTGTAATCTGTCAGAAACCACATACCAATGATGGGTGGGGCCAGAGACAAAAGTGTATGGGACACCCCTTCTCTTCCCCAGCTCTCTTTCTGAAACCCACTTTCCCCACACCTACAGGAAATTAGTCTGAGGGTCACATAAAAGTAGGCTGAGGACTGAAGGTTGCCTTCCTGTGCTCTAGGGCTACAGGGGAGTGGTGCTAAGAATTTTCCACACTGTTGTAAGAATGTATTAGAAGGCTGAAAATACGTTTTGACAAAGATAAAATAGACCTGGCAAAGCTTTCCTTATTTTCTGGCCAAACCTCTGCTGCTGCCATTGCCACTGCTACTACGGCTGTGGCTTAGAATATTACCTTTCATCGTTCTCTCACTGTCATCTGTTCACTGTCTTCTTTAAAACAGCACTTTAAATATTTGAGAGCTACTAATATGCCCTCATTCTCCTCTTAATGCAAAGTAACTTGCATAAATGTTTGTTTCTGACTCTACCTCATATTCATAGTGCTAAATTTAAATTCAAATTTTTTAACTGTAATGAAGGAAACAAAGCTTCAATGTGCTCTCAGGCAGGGATTTATTGTGGGATTGATGCTGTTCATGCATACAAGTTTTTTGCAGCACCCACACAACATCATTGGCATAAAAATGACAACCTGTATTTCCCCCTATTTAATGTGGCTTTACACTTTCCATGGAATTTTCAGTAAGTTAAAGAATACCTCTTGTCCATTTGCTTTCTGTAAATGACCCATTTGTAATAAGGTGCTATCTGGAAGCACCATTAAGTTTAATGTTTTCAAGGATAAATGATGAGCATATTAGTTGTCCCCACTACATGCAAAAGGAGAATGCTAGGCAACTAACTACAGTATGTGGCTGTTTCATTTCCTCATGTTATTGTGTTTTGCAAGCAAACTGCAGCTTCACAAAAATGGCCAAGAGGGACAATGTCAGGGCCTGAGAGAAGGTCTGCTTTTAAAGCAGATTGCTTGTCCTGCTGTGAAGTAGCAAAAAGCTAGAGAGGGCAGTGCCTGGAGGAGGCACTGCTGTGTAGGTCAAGTTCTTCGACAGCAGAACCCTCTAGCAGAAGTTGACCTTTCGGCAACTGTTGGACACAATAGCTCCTAAGCAGTTTCTGAAAGGACTTCTGAAAGTATCTATTTTCACAAAATTAGAGTTGTGGACAATGAACCAGCTTCGTGATCCACATCGTCGTCTTTTTCCTGGAGTGGTGGTATGATTTAAAGCCGGTACGTGTTCCCAGGTCTGTTTCCTTCACAATAGAAAGTCCTGGATTCTTGTACATTTCAGAAGGTTAGCGGCACCCATATTTAACAATATAAATTATGAAAAGAACACAGGCACTTCAAAGCTTAGCTGAGTAAACAGTACATGAAGTTTTGTAGATATCAGGGAGTTTCTGAAGCTGCACTTGGCCATTTTCTCTAAGCCAGCCTTTTTGGACCTGGATATTTGGCTAATGGACATTTTTTTAAAAAATAGATCCAGTTTTTATAGGTTTTTATTTTCACTAAAATTCTGTTTCTGTTAGTTCTTGCTTGTTCCATTGGGAGGCTCAGACTTCACTATTAACCATTGTAAAAAACCCCCTCTTTTTTTACCTCAACTTTTCCTTTGAGTCCCCAGAAGCCATTTCCTTAATTTTATAAGACTGACAATTTAGAAAAACTTTTAACCGGTTTGGACTGATTGAAGTTCAGGAAGATGCATTTTAGGGGGTAGCAACACGTATACATGCATTATTGGTAGTTTGGTTAATTATTTTTATTTGCAGCTCTAACCTTGCTTTCCATTTATAAATTGCAGTTTTATATTTCATTCATGCATTCTTTTTATTCTTATATTTCAGTTACTGCAGAGTTTTTATATTTTTGTCACTTATATGCTTTGATTTAATAAATATTTCCAATTAATTTTGTTTTTCAGTATATACATACATAAGAGGGGATCAGCATTACACCCATTGCCTCTGCCCATGATTTCTATGTGTTAAGTGAAAGTGACCTTTTTGGTTATAATTTATCTGTTTCTGTTTTTAACGTTGTTGTTTTTATATTGATGCATGATACTTTTAACTTGTAACTCTGAAATTGCTTGCAATGAAGAAAGGGATATAAATATTTATAACAAATAAATAACAGTGTTAAATTGGCCTCTATGTGTGTATAGCTATGACCCTGTGTGAACAGGGTTCCCAATTTATTATCAGACTTTTGCACAATTAAGTACCGTACAGTGTACAGCAATTAGCTTGATGGTTATATAGCTTGCCTTGTAACATACTGAATATCTTGTGTGGCTGTTTGGAGTTTTTAAAGAAGGCATATTAGTGCCCGTAAATGAGCTATCCATAATTGTCCATGAGTAAAAGCTGACCAAGGAATCTGGCAGAAATGGGTGGAAAAACAGCTGAAATAATATTTTTGGGTGAAACAATAGTTTATGGTTGCCCTTCATTTATTTTATGAAAACAAGGTGTTGTATAACTAAAGACATACATAAGTTGCTTGTTTCTGTAAATGTATTATATGGAAAACTCATATAATAAAAAGAACAAAGCATTGAGGGTGCTGTCCCATAACATCTGAGGGGCCACATGTGAAGCTGGCCAGTTTTTAATTAACCAAAAGCCAACACTGGTTTAAGCAGCCCCAGGTAGGGCCAGCACAAGAATCACTCAGCCATGTGGTTAACCAGTGCCAGTAAAACAACACTATCTCAGTGAATGCTGCCGCTCTCATGTCCGGTTAAAGCTCAAAACTGAGCAGCCTGCTTCTTAAGAAAAATTATTGCAGGACCACTAGAAGACAGAGTTCCTTATCTTCTGCTAGCAATCGCCTGCAGTCCTTAAACCAAAAGCCCCACCTCCTTTCTGACAGAGGGAGAAGAGAGTCAGCAAGCTTAGAACACTTGATTTTAAAAAACAAAGGTTTTTGAGGATATGCAATGCCACCCACCCACCTATTGCTCTGTTGAAGTCTTCTACAGGAGTTCTACTGGGGGCTGGCCAATTGTTTCTTTTCTTTTTGGAGCCGAACTCCTCCCCTTCTGCAGGCCCAGGCTTACTAGCTATATTGTAGCTATTCTCTGCAGCCTCTTAAGAGCAGATTCAGACCTGCTGCCTTGGTGTGGTGGGGCTGCAGACGGTTGCCTGCCATGGAGTCGCAAGATGCAGCTGCTCAGTCTCTCCGGGCCCCCAAATGCTCACGCTGCCGGAACCACGGCTTTGTGGTACCCGTGAAGGGCCACGCAGGCCACTGCCGCTGGAAGCAGTGCCCATGTGAAAAATGTGCTCTCATTACTGAACGCCAGAAGATCATGGCTGCACAGAAGGCCTTGAAGAGGCAGGGACCGGACTCCCCGCTCAGGGAAATGTTGCCACCTGGTCAGCACAGTCCCAGCGATGAACAGGTGGCAACCACAGGTAGCGGCAGAAAGTGCTCCAGGCTGAATCTTTCAGAACCCCACACCCAGGGGTCTGTTGTGCAGGAAGGAGCCAAGGGGACTTCTGCAGCAGTTAGCCACTCTATGAGGACAAGGACTGCCAGGACACCACCCAAAGCCAGCTCTCCAACCTTCATAGACTTAGGTATGTGGCCCAGCTCAAAGCTCTGCTTCAAACAGGCGGATGTGTTCATAGCCATTATTTTAATGTATTTTTAATCTTTGTTGGAAGCTGCCCAGAGTGGCTGGGGAAGCCCAGCCAGATGGGCGGGGTACAAATAAATTATTATTATTATTTTATTTTGCATTTATGCACCAAATGTTCCACCCGCTCTGCCTCAATAATTTCTGTTTTCTGTTGTTGAGATTTAGTACTGGTGCTGCTATTTGGGATTTATTCTTCCCTGAAAAAGATAGTATGGATATATTTATTTATTTTGCAGTTCCATATCCTGCTTGAGGACTTTGTAGCTGCAGGAATTTAGTCTTGGATGCTGCTTGACCATGTTTCATTGTTGCAGAAAAGAAAGAAAAACCACCCCACAAATCTATACAGCCGGTCTTTGTTTTAAGAGTGAAATGAGCTTGCAGCAGGCCCTGCGCAGCACAGAATTGCCAATAGAGCAACAAGACTAACCCAGAGTCTGGACTTAAAATGAAGTTTGTTGTATTTTACAGGCATCTCCTTTAGCAAGGGGAATATATCACAGCCAGTGCAAATAAACAGGGAAGTTACTGCCATTTGTTAGGACCGGGTGTGTAAAATATAAAAGAGAAAAGCAAACCTGGGATTTGACTGTCGTCTTATGAAAAAATATTTTTGCAATGAAAGTGGTGCTCATATGTGGCTGCTTTTACAAATATCTAGAGCTGCAGTGAATTTTGGGAGGGGAAAATCAAGATCTAACTTTGCAAAATTAAATTTTATTTTACAATACTTAGATTTTTTGGGTCTGCATTCTCATTATTGAATTTAAGGGTTAAAGTAACAACATGGAGTTTAGAAAATGTTAAATCTAGCAAGTTGATAGCAATAGTGCCTTAAATCAACAAGCTGTAAGTAAAACAAATTTATCAAAAACATATATGTTGCAAAATGTTGTCTTTAAGCTCTGCAATTTTCCTCAGTTTTAAATTTTCAGAACATGTTGGTTCAGTTCTAAAAAATATGTGGTTAATATGACTTCAACATGCTCTCTAGCTGTTTAATTCTATTATCTCTATTTTGTGCTAACTTTAATTGTGGTTTGCCATCTACTGGTTTGTTAGTGTACTAAACACTATTAAAACAGCCTGTATGTTATTCTTTTATTTAGACTTAGCATTAAACCTGTGAGCTTGTTTTCAAATGCATCAGGTTGTGTTTTGTTTTCTTTCGAAATACGTACTGATAAATCTTCCAGCCACAAGTGCTGCAAATTCAGAGGCCCTGGTAGTGTTTAACTTAGCTTCAATACTACATGGTGTCTAGAATCTTTTAACCTGTGAGTAGGAATGGTGTCTCTGGACATTCTCCAGCTGGGTGGGAGCCATTTATCCATGAGTACCTCTACATAGCTGTAAAAACATTTAGATAACCCAGCCAGAGGCGTAACTGGGTCCCTTGCACCCTTGGCAAGGAGCTGTATTGGTGGCACCACCCCCAGAAAAAAATCTGACTTTACAGTAATAGCCACATTAGAAATTGCTGAATTTTATGCTACCTAAGTACTTGAAGTGACCGGAGTTAGTGTGAGGATTGGAGGAAGGGTGAAAACATTTGCATGTCTTTGTTCTGTGGTGCAATAAGGATGGGAAGCTTGTTCCACTTTTGATCTCACCACGACAGTGGTCTACCTTCATACCGCCTTGCCATTTCTCCTACAGCTCAGCTCCCCACTCTTGTCTAAATTCACAACTTTACACAGATAGCTGGAGAAAGATTTCTGGGGTGATTATTCCTTCTCCCTGGGCCTGCGCCTTCAGTGAAGGCCTGTTTCACCAGCCCCTAAGTACACCTCTGAACCCAGCTATGTAGGTACAACCCAATTGTAAGGTTCTTTCCCACAGACCTGGCAATTTGCCCCAGTGCAGTGAGAATTATGACCTTCTCTCCATGTTTTGGCAATTGAAGCATCCTAGCTGCACAGAGCTGGTCCTGGATAATCATCTCATACAATCTCAATCATACAATGTTGGGAGGACATCTAAAAAGGACCTACTCATGAATATTCAAATAGTGGAAGCACAGCATTTTCAAGATGCTAAAATACATGGAAATCTTACATATATTGTTTATAACACTATTCCCTTCAACTATTCTATTTCTCTGTAGACCAGCCTCAAGAATGTGCTGTTGTGGGCCCAGAATCTGTGGAGAGGGAGCCTCCGAAAGTGTATCCCGGGTACTCTGGGATGTACCCTTACCATCCATTTTCTGTTGGATTCACTATCAACCAATCAGGCTACAGAGGTCCTTCACCTGCCTCTGTCTTGCCCCTGCAAGCAGGTTTCAGACACTTTCCTAGCAGTCATGGGCCAGGAGGTGTTGCTTCTATGCCAGTAAGTGACGTTTTATCCATAGTACTGCTTAATGCAAGCTCTGCTTGAATGCAGGAGCTCAGGTCTTGAAATATACTGAAAGAAAGAAAGAAAGAAAACCCTTTGCCTCTGGTTGCATCAGTCTTGAATTGTATGTAGACAAAACAAAAAAAGGGGTAAATTTCAGGATTAAACAAAACTTGTCCCTTTAATTTTATTGAGTTTTCCACCTTACCAACTCCTGGTCTTGAATATAGATAATATCTCTGGTAGTGTTTCAGATCGGCTACTATTAGGAACTGTACAAACTGGATGCACATTGGAATGAGCTTCCAGACAGGCAGCTCCTAGTACCATCCATTCATGGCTTTTCTGCTGTAAGCTACAATTGGAATTGACTTTCTACACTATTACTCTATGTATAGACCTGCTATGTTCCATCCTCATCACTGGATGTGAAACAGCTGGTGTGGGTGGAAAAGAAGGTCCAAATCACGTGAGCAGCTACTGGAAGAGAAGCATGTATTTGTTATACTGATAAAGCAGTCTATAAATTTTGTTAAATGAAAAAATAAAGACAGCCTTTGTAGCTGGTGCCATTTTAGCAGCTTGCTTAGTTTTGAATCAATATTTAATGCCAGTGTGTATTTTATGGCTATCTGCTTTTAATCAAAGGGGTATTATACTGGTAATAAAAACTAAAAATCCTCCCTGATCACTGCCATTAACCACATTGCTAAAATGGTGTTGACGACAAAGGGGTTTTTACTTCATTTAAAAAGGTAAAGCCAGAAAAGCGTTTTAGTGCTAATTAAAATATCAATTAAAAAAAGGTAGAGTGATATAATTGTTTCCACCACAAAGGTAATAGCATATATATGTTGTGATAGATCAATGCCCACAGGAAAATATTGCTGTTCTAAAAAGAAGAGATTGCGTTACTCTTCTGTTCTCCTGAAAAAGGTGTCTGTTAGGCATCAGGGTGCATCATGGAAACTGATTAATCAATTGCATAATATAGTCAGACGTTTCGGTACATGTCTGTTCTTCTGAGGAAAGACAGTAGAACAGGAAAAATACAATTGTAAAGAGTAAGTGAACAAAGCATGACTATCCCACACAAAATGCCAGGTGTGAAGTACCTTAAATGTGATTTAACCACTACTTTCAACAGATATGTGCATCCAAGTTCAGGTGTTCTCCTTTGCTTTCAGTGGGGTACATATTTGGTTGTTCACTCAGAAATAATCCTCATTTTAAATACCCAGCTCCTAGTTGGCACAAAATATAGTGTATCCATGCGCTGATAATTGTTTCTTCAAAGTGAAAGTAAATCGGACAGAATTTGACAGAAGGTGGTTTCAAGGTATCCCACATCAGAAATAGAGGAACCCACATCAGAAATTGAACCCGCTGGATAACTGAACTAATCATTCTCTTGGGGTTTTAGGGGCTCCCCCCTTTTTTAGTACATATTGCAACTGGCTCCTGTTAGGGCACATGTACATGGAGAACTTTGCCCATGTTCACAGTTTTGCATTTGAATCAGGAAACCGTAAATGGAAATGGTATGGAAATGTAAATGCAAAATGGGTTCCCAGTATGATGAAAACTGCCATAATTTCCCCAGTCAACCTGGAATAGGGTAGCTAGGTGCAAAAAAGGACAGGGCTCCTGTAATTTATCGGTAGCAGCTTGTAATGCAAGCTACAGCTGTAGAATTTCCTTCTTCTGCAGGACCCTGAACGTAAGTTCATAAGGAAAGCCAAAGGCCCATCTACTCCAGCATACTGTCCTTTCAGTGGCCAACCAGATGGAAGCCTGCAAGCAGGTCTGGAGTGCCACAACACTTTTCCCACAATTGGTTCCTAGCAAATGGTATTCAGAGGCATCCTATATTTGACACTGGAAGTAGAGCATAGCCACAATGACCTCTTTTGCTCCTGGTCAACCTACACAGAAATCTTCATAAACGGTTCAGAATTATATGATGATAAAACACATTTTGTCTTAGCCTTCTGCCCTTTTATGTATTCACACTGAAACCAAATACCTTTGTCTCTTTGCCTTCATGCAGATGCAAGATGTAGGTGGAGATTTTTGTCCAGGTTATTACACTCCATTGCCACCTTTTATACCTCAGGGATTTCTGCCAGGGATTCACTACATTCCGCCGCCTCTCCCACTGAATGTTGTGGCTGAAGCTACAAAGGAAACATCTGGTAAGCATTCAAAAGGTTCCGTTTGTTGCATAGCAGGTGTGTTGTGGCTGTCCAGCCAGACAGGAAGGGGATAAATAACAACTAAGACAAGTGTATGGGCCACAGCTTTCACATGACTACAGTGAGGTAAGCATGGCATTAGGTTAGGATCCGTTATCCTGAAAGACTCCTGATATGGATGCCAATACGCCATCCCAGCATGCCTGTTGGGGAATCCCATGGAGCTTGGCTAGTGTGAAAGGACGCCATGTGACTAGTATCCTGCTGGTAACCTGATATGAATAGTGACAGGAGTGGAGCGCCTGGGCCAGACCTGGTGGCAGGGTCCCAAAGATGACAATGATTATATATTTATTTATAATCTCCCTTTCTCCCTGACAGGGACTCAAGGAAATTTACGGATAAGAACAGCTAAAAGCATAGAAGAAACTATCATTAAAAAGCAATTAAACAGCAATAGAAAAAAAGGCTTTGGCAATCCCACCTGCCACTGAACTAAATCTGTTTTCATTATATGCAATTTTGGCTTTATGCACTATCCCTGGAATGTAACTCCTGCATTAGCTGAGAGTCACCTGTACTCTGTACTGACTGGCAGCTGCTCTCCAGGGTTTCAGGTAGGAATATTTCCGTTACCAGGAGACACTAGGCATTGGACCTATAACCTTTTGCCCCGTGTGGGGTGTGTTTTACCACTGAGCTATAGCACTTCCCTCTTGGTCCTCCTTAAAATATTTAGCTCCTGTTTGCTTTTCATCTTGAATTGTGGAAATATAAATTAATAGCTGCTTTCAGATTTGGTAAGGTCAAGGAAAAACCACACACACACAAACCCTTAAGTATTGTATTTACTTTTCTTGGTTTCATGCCTTTAGCCCAGTATAGGGGAAAATCAAGCATACTATGGGCAACCTTTGGCTGGCTCACAGCCGTGATACAGAAACATTTTCCACAGTTTCAAACAGAGTTAACTTTTCCCTTCAGAAGAAATACTTTTCCTGTTCTGCCACAAACATGGCTGATATAAACATGCTGAAATAACTCATGAAATAGCTCTTATTTGTATGTTCATGGCTACCTGTTGTTGTTTTTTAAAATCCTATGTATGAAAAGCTAGCACATCAAAGAAAAGGCTAGACTTGAAACTCTTTCCCTATACATGCGCTTTGTTTTTGATGCAGAGAAGCACTCACAACTATGTGACCTAAATACATACTCTGAAGCACCACATACTGTTTTGTGTACATAATTAGGTTGCCTGAAAACTGAAAAATTGTTTGCTTCCTAGCAGCAGCTTGTCTCAAGCTGAGAAGGTATGTTTTGAAAAGCTGCTAACTTCAACATGGGGACAAAGTTCATTTTGTAAAAGCACTATATGTGTATTCTCCTTTGCTTGCAAGATGCTTTTTTCTAATGGATCTAGCTGATAGTGCTGTCTGGCAGGCACACTTCTGCTAGTAGTGAAATTCTCCTTCAACCCTTGCTTTCACAAGTATATTTATCTGGTTTAGTCCTCTGTGTATTTAGTCATACGTATCTTTAGCCAAATGGATTTACAGAAAGTCAGGTATCATTGACGGTCAGTTCTAAGTCATACTCATAGATGACCCAGACTAACAAATCCATTAATTTCAGTAATCTATTCAGGTTATGAGTCAGATACCACCCCAGATTTTAAAGGAACAGAGACAATCTTTCCATTCTTTTCTCACATTCTATAGCATGAATGTGGGACGTGAAAATTATTTTTGGAATTTTAAGTTCTGATGTTTAATTTTTGAGTAGCCACAAGAGGGCAAACTACTTGGAAATTAATCTCAAACTCTTTAGAGTTGTCAATTTGGGGGGGGGGGCGGTTGTTTGAAACTTTAAGGATTTAATAGCATCTTTGTAGACTACATAAAATTGTATATTTGCAGTAGTATTGGGGAGTTGATCTAATAAGCCACCATCTGCAAACTAGAAAGATACAAGCTATAAAAACATGAGGTGATAAGCTTATTTGTCTTTCAAATATTTGTATGATTCAAGATCAAAAATGGACATGAAATTAAAACAAACAGAGAATTCCTTGGATTATTTGTAAAGAGCAGATTCATACAAAGAACCTGAAATCACTGGATTGTTCTTCTGCTTCTGTATTTCAGCTACACCTGCAGATAGCCAGGATTCTGGAGTGGTATCTGAACGCAGCCTGTCATCTTCTCAGGAAGATGCCAGTGGAAAATGTTTCTCATATTCTGAGCACTAAATGCACCAAGAAGTCATGTTCAAATGTTGACTTCAAGTGGTGCCATTCTGAAAGCGATGTTTTGTTTTGCGTCACTGACTGGTCACGTCAGTATTTGGGTTGGTATTGTTCACAACATTTGGTCTATCAGGTGCTATCCACACAGGAATTTCTGCTGCTTGGTGCCTTAGTGCCAAAGTGGAAGTTTAGGAATCTTCATAGTCTGTTTCTGACATGCAGATGGGCAGAAAGTTAATGCAGGCTCAACTCAGGATTAATGTAAACTGTAGGAGATCAGATGTGCTCAAGTACATGCGATCCCCAAATAAAGTTGTGTCTGGTCACACTTTCACACCACCTACCAGCCTGTGCTTGTGAAAGTGGATATTCTAGCCATTTCTTGGCTTGCCAGCTTTTGTTATCTGCTTCTGTCTGAGCCTTTAACAAGAGTTTGCTATGTAGATAATAGCAGGCGATAATGATTATCTCCATTGCTTAATTTGCTAATTCTTCCATATCAGGCTGGTATTAAAACCCCAGAATCAGGCTAATTCTTTTTCTGACAAGTTGGCAGCCCTAACTTACGCTTGTGCTGCAGCTGTGTATTTCTTTCAAAGTTCAGGAGAGGAACTATAGAGGGATGGCTCAGATGCTTTTTTATGCTTCAGCAGGTATTAGAGCTGCAATACACATAATGGGAAGAACCTTCTCCCTAAACAGAAATGTTTATAGGGAAATAACTGTTGAGTTTCAAGGGCCTGCTAATGATAATAGACCATGAATAGAGTTGTGGTTCATATGGCTGAACAGTTGGGATCAATTTGGGATAGCAGAGTTAACAGTTACCACTATGATTAAGGCCCCATCTGCACTATACATTTAAAGCAGCGTCATCCCACCTTAAAAACAGTCAGGGCCTGCCCCAAAGAATCATGGGAACTGGTTTTTTTGTTTATGATGCTGTGAGGGATTAGGAGACCCCCGTTCTCCTCCCAGAGCTACAATTCCCAGAGTTCTCTGAGGAGAGAGGTTGGCTGTTAAACCACTCTGGGAGGAGAACAGGGGTCCCCTAGCAACTCTAAGCACCCTTAACAAACAAGTTCCCAGGATTCTTTGGGGGAAGCTCTGACTGCTTCAAGGCCTTTAAATATACAGTGCAGCCAGGGTCTAAGTGTAGCTCTTCATGCTCAGCGTTTGAATTGTGTCATTTATATAACTGTTTCATGTTAATTATGGCTTAGTCCAAAACCAGAGACAAGAAGTGGGGAAGAGCCTTTACTTACTCAGCCTTTACTTTGGGAAAAAGTAGCATCCTTGCAAAGAGCACAGTTCTTACCTGATAGGATTTATTTTTGTAATAAATCAGAATAAGGATGAAGAACAGCATTCCGCTTTAATGTGTTCCGTTGTAAAAAGACCAGCTACAAATGTTAGTTTCACTTTCTTTGCTTAAATCTATTAAACATTGATACTGATCTTAAGTTTTGAAATGTCACATTTTTGTTCTGAAACAGACTTCAAATGTTTAAAAGGCGGAGGGGACATTAACAAGGTTACTTTTATCTGAATACAATTACTAGTACAGTGTTGAAGAATTAATGGAAAATTCAAACGTATACCTACTTGGCTTACCTAATGAGCAGCAATAGAAGGATTAATAAAAATTTCCTATTTCAAGTGACCGAACAACATCCAGAGCCAAAGGCATTTTAGTCAGGATGCGTTTTGCCATATCACTGCATGGCTGAAATCACTCTTTCATATCACAAATGAGCCAGGATGGACAAATTATTGTGGCCTAGTTCACAATAATGCACTAGTGCACTAGGTCAAAATCCACCATGTAAGAGATTCTTGTGTGCAAACTCAACCAAAATGAGTGAGAGCTGTGCAAGACTACTTGTGTGAGCATGTAGTCTGGTGCTGGTGTTGACCTTTAAAGCCCTAAACGGCCTCGGCCCAGTATACCTGAAGGAGCGTCTCCACCCCCATCGTTCTGCCCGGACACTGAGGTCCAGCTCTGAGGGCCTTCTGGCGGTTCCCTCATTGCGAGAAGCAAAGCTACAGGGAACCAGGCAGAGGGCCTTCTCGGTAGTGGCGCCCGCCCTGTGGAACGCCCTCCCATCAGATGTCAAAGCGATAAATAACTACCTGACATTTAGAAGACATCTTAAGGCAGCCCTGTTCAGGGAAGTTTTTAATCTGTGATATTTTACTGTATTTTTTGTTTCTATGGAAGCCGCCCAGAGTGGCTGGGGAAACCCAGCCAGATGGGCGGGGTACAAATAATAAATTATTATGTGTTACAACTACTTAGGTGAACACGTGTTACAACATGGGGGGAATTATCTTCTAGTATTTTAGTTCTGAATCAAACACTATATTTAAAAGTTGACCCTGAATTTGAAATTCATAACACTGAAGACAAACAGCAGTTGGATCAAGAGATCATGGATCATTGCTTTGCAATGATGTATGCAGTTCTGCTTGTTTTTGTAGTGCTACAGATGTAAGCTTTTGAATTTTCTGGCTTTCAAGTCAATATTCTATATTTTAAATAACTGTAGTGTATTTAAATATAAAACAATGTTTCTTTTTTGTTTGTTTGTGGATCCATGAGAGTGGACTTTTGTGAATTAAAGTGGTACCTTGGGTTACATACGCTTCAGGTTACAGACTCCGCTAACCCAGAAATAGTACCTCGGGTTAAGAACTTTGCTTCAGGATGAAAACAGAAATCGTGCTCTGGCGGCGCGGCAGCAGCAGGAGGCCCCATTAACTAAAGTGGTGCTTCAGGTTAAGAACAGTTTCAGATTAAGAACGGACCTCTGGAACAAATTAAGTACTTAACCTGAGGTATCACTATATAGGAAAGTATGAGAGAGAGAAGCCAATTGTCATAAGTATGGCAAACTATTTTTTTACCTAGTCTTGTAGTTATTGGTGCTACAAGAGCCCCAAATCCTGAAATTTATTGTTCATTTCATCAGTTAGTTAAGAGATTGTAATTGTAGATTAAAATGTTAGTTTATCGTACCAATTAATAGGACTATTACCCTTTTAAATAAATCTTAGTCAATTAATCATGTTAGTTTTAATCATTTAAATGATTAAATATGTATACATCTGCATTTGAATGAGGAAAAAAGTATACATAGTTTGAGCGTTCTAGACTCAAAACTGCACTTAGATGCTCAGATATCAGTGGTGGCTAGGACAGCTTTTTACCAACTTTGAATTACACGCCAAAAGTAATTTCTTGTTAATTTGAGATTGGATTACAGTACTGCAGTATGTTCTACATGGAGCCGTCATTAAATAATGCCCAAAAGGTTCCATTAGTTCCACATGCAACTGCCAGCTGTATCACATTATGCCAATCCTTTACTAGCTTCACTGATTACTGCTTTGCTTCCAGCCATGATTCAAGGTGCTAGTTTTGACGTTTAAAATGCTAAATGACCAAGTCTCAAGACTGTGAACCACTGAAGAAAGTTCAGTAAAAACTCTTATTTCAGTGGAGTTTTTCAGGACTGTTTCCTAACTATTTACAAAAATTATTTTTTTAAAATCTGCTGTTGCAGTCTCCATTATTTTTTTCTCCTTTCTGGCTGGGGGAGGAGTTGCATCTGTTTTTGTGCGTTTCTGCTGTAAACTGCCTTGAGTATCTTGCCAGAAAGGTAATGAAGAAACATAATAAACACATCGCCCTAGTCCTTGCTCACTAGTAGGCGTAATTTTGAATTACCGTCCTCACTTACTGTGCCTTGCAAGGCTGACAGTCCAGGTTCTTCTCATAATGCATCTGGGGTGTGCATCCGATTCTTGGCAATAATTGATGTAGTACAGGACTCGAAAATGGGTCGATACGTGTGTGTTTTGTGGGGAGGGAAGGACGGCAAAACAGAGCCTTGTGTCCTGTAGCATTTTAGGGGTTAAGCCTGGAATAGATTTGATTGAGCGGAAAGTGGTGGGGAGAAGTGGAGAACTGACGTCAAAGATCAAGGCTGGGCCGGGCTGAGCCTTCATCAGAAAGGTGCTACTAATACGCAGGACAGAAGAAGATACGGCTGTAGAGAGCCGACGGGAAGCAGCCGCAAACTCGGCCAGAGGGCGCTACAGTCCCAACAAGTTGCAAATGCGACGAGGCTTTGCTGCCGTCTAGCAAAGTGAAGCCCAACCTGTGCAGGTGCCTTCAGGCCCACCAAAAAAAAGTAGCTACAGTTTCAGAAGGCCTGAGACAGCGAGCAAGAGTTCCGTCATGTTGCCCTTGCCCTCCAAGCGGCAGCGAAAAGCTAATTCTGCCCGCCCCGTCAACTCTTCAGAGCGCCCCGGTCATGAGGGCAAGGGCGAGGGCGGCTGCGGCGCTTTCGGCACCGGCTCGCGGCGCCTGCTGAGCCAGCGACTGCCCAAGTGCGCGCGCTGCAGGAACCACGGCGTGGTGTCCAGCCTCAAGGGCCACAAGCGGCTGTGCCGCTGGCGGGAGTGCGCGTGCGCCGCCTGCTTGCTGGTGCTCGAGAGGCAGCGCGTGACGGCCGCGCAGGTGGCGCTGAGGAGGCACCAAGACCAGGTGGCTGGCCAGGTGAGTGGGCGCGCGCGCCTTGCGCGGGGGAAAAACCCAGCAGGGGCGGGAAACACAACGCTGGCGGCAGAAGAGGGCCAGCAGGGCTCCTCCTCGGGCCCCTCTCTCCTTGCTGACGGCTCTGGAGTCCTTAAGAGGCCATAAAACAATAATAATAATAAAGGTGAGGATGATGGTGACAGTTAATAATAATTTTATTGTTTATACCCCGCCCATCTGGCTGGGTTTCCCCAGCCGCTCTGGGCGGCTTCCAACAAAATATAAAAATAATAATAAACTGTCAGACATTTAAAACTTACCTGAACAACTTGCTTCAGCACTGAGTTGTATTAATTTCGGTGGTGGAGCAGCAGAACGGTGAGTAATGGCTAAAGAAATCCTCTCAGGCGGCGGTGGCGGGTGGGGGAATGGCGGAAACGCCTCAGGGCATGTGATGTGGGGGCCCCTCAGAGGGCCACACTTGCCAGTATAGGCAACTATGGCAAGTTGAATAGTCGCTGTTTAAACCAAGAACGTACTAGTCCCTGTATAAGCAGGATCCCCGCCCCAGAGGCATACCCCCCAGCTTGCCTTTATTCGTTGCAATGCAGGAGCATCTTCAGCTGTGAAGTTTTCCCCCCTGTATCAAAGCACAAAGCTTCAGCTGCTGAATTTGCTCCTGTAAGTTCAGCTGGCTTTCGTTTTAGCTTCATTGGTGGGTGCTCTGGGCAGTGGGGTGGGCTTTTTGCTTAGCTTCTGGGCCTATGCAAGCTTTATAGGGCAGTAAGCTTTTCCAGAACAAAAAATAAAGCATCTGCATCAGGAAGACCTTTCTGGTGGTAAGTGGTGTTTGACATTGGAATGGACTCCTTGGGAAGGTGGTGGACTCCTCTCCTTTGGAAGTTTCGAGGCAGAGGTTGGATGGTCAACTGTCATGGATGCTTTGTTTGCAATTCCTGCATTGCATGGGTTTGGACTAGATGACCCTTGAGGTCCCTTCCAACTCTACGGTTCTATGATTCTAAGTGACACAAGAACAAACAGGGGGAGGATGTGGAGCTGAGGAATAATGTAAAGAAAGTAACCTTAAAACTGCCCTCTCCTGAAGCACCTTTTCCTGAGAAAGTCACTGGAATCTGGTTCTGCGTTTCAGCTAAAAACAAGTCCCAGTCTTTAGTGAGCTTTGCCTCATGTAGATCGAAGTTGAGTAACTTTAACTTTTAAATGGGATGGATTCAGTGTAAATAGTTTAAGCTTCTTAAATTACCGTAATTTGGGTGCTGGTGGAGCTGTCTGGGCCTGGCGCTGTAATTGGTTTACTGCTATTGAAGACAAGTTCCCTTTCTTTGAGCTCATGTTATATGTTGTATGTATTTAAAACAGCAATAATAAACCCCAATGTAAACTATATAATTGTAATGCATCCTGGAGGAAAGTTGCAACTTTTCTTATTTGCTTCCAAATAGCTTGAATGTTTTCAGTATTATCTTAGCACGCAAGCATGGACATTGTTAGTAAGCAAAAATAGCTATGGTGTTGCTGAATGTCCTCTTCTTTTTGTCATTGCATAGGTTAAGAAAGGAATGAGGAGCAGTGAATATTCAGTTTCTGGCCACAGATTAAACTTCCATTGCAAGACCAAGCAGACTGCCAGATTGTTGGCTAGACACTCACAGGAAGGTATGTGCCGGCATGTAGGAAATACACTTGAAGCAAATCTAGTAGGTTCTCCCTTTTAATGTATTCCATTATAAAATGTGGTATTGATATAGGACAATAAGTTGTTATAGCTGTGAAATGAATGTTTATTTTATATTCCTGACACATTCCATAAATAAGTATCTGCTTATGAAGACCTCTTTAGGCATGACTCTCCAAACCCTTAAAAAACATCAAAAGATTGTGTAACAATGGCATTTCTAGTCAAGGACTCTGGTTGACATTACATTTCATGAGTGAATACTGGATGCCTTCCAGAGAAGCTAAGTATACCTAAGTGCCACTGATTTGAGTATGAACTGAGTGTTCTTGATTTTATTGGTGTCAGTTGTATTTAAGCACAAAGGCTGCTTCAGATGTCTTAATTACATATGATATTACCTACACATGAAATACACTGGTGTAGTTAGCTGTTAGCTGTTGTATGTGACAAGCATATGGGTGCACTTTCACTATGCTACACTTTCAACTATACAACGTGTACAAACAGTTAATGACTGGCACATGCAACTGTTACCTGTGATGTGACAACTTACACACAGGTTTCTTAATAATACCGTTTTTACCGCGTGAAATGCTTTCTGTAAAGGAAATGCGTAATGTTTGAAAGCACCTAATGCCAGGCTTTGCACAATAACTGTCCTTTTCCTTTGGATCTTGTTGTAGCAAATAGTCCACCCTCCCAGGAAACAGAACATTGCCTTTCTAGCCTCAGTGAGAGAATGAGAAAAAGAAGGGCATTTGCAGACAAGGAGTTGGAATCAATAATGCTGGAAAGGGAACTTCGACAAAGAACCTTTGATGGATTTGCTGCCCATCAGAGAAGACAGCTGCTGAGCAGAGAGCACTTACCAGCCCTTGAGGAAAACGCATTCCAAAGTGGACATGATTACCTTAATTACTTGACATGCGTTAACTCTGGTATGTTGAATATTTGTTTTCCTTTGCTGCATTCAAATACCAAGGTTCTAGACTATGGACCTTGCATTTATAAAATCACAGACACTTCTCCTTTGAATGTAGCTTTTATCACACCAAGCCAAACTGAAGGTGGCACTTCACAGAAACGTACCTGTGAGGAGAACATGAATAAATACCTAAATGTATACAGAGAAAATAATTGTGACTGGAAGGAGCAAGCTCTGTCCAGTGTCTTTTCCAGAGATCTTCTCTTACTTGAGAATAATTGGAGCCCCAAAATAATAAAACTCCAAGAAAATAAAGAATTAAGAGACATGGCAGCCAGATACTGTATTTTGTGCAATCATCATGCAAAACAAGAAAATCACAATGTTAATGATACAGGTCTTGAAGTCAAGGAGGATGTAAGGCATTTATCTCAAGAGTGTTGCTCAAAAATAAACAAGCAGATACTGTCTTTTTCAGTAGAATCTTTATTAAAAGTTTAAATCTTTAAGTAGCTTGGATGGCCAGTATTCTTATGAAATATTAATAAGGAAGTCTCTCTACTAAACAAATATTCATATTGTATGTATAATTGTAACTCTTCTGCAAGTAGTTAACATCATTGACTCCTGTTCCATTTCTGATGTAGGGGGAAAACGTTTTACCTTGTTGTGATACATTGGAACTAGATCAGTGTGTTCTGGTAAGAGTGAGGATTTGCATCTTTATTTTCATCAATGTTTATGTTTGTAAATGTGTTCGACTGGGCTTTTTTCATCCATCTTGTTTTGCTTATAAGTAAAACATTATTTGCCTGTATGAAGCTGCAAAATATTACCAGGCATATGGCTTCCAGTATATTATAAAATACAGTGTAACTATTTGCAGAGGAAAAACCAGGTGAAAAAATATTACAACATAGCATAATGTCATAAAATGGCATAACATAACTTTTTGTTTTGATCAAATTACTGGAAGTAACTGTGATACAAATCACCAATTTTTGTGCCTAAAGTCCCTGCAAGTCCCTGCAACTGCAGCTTCTTTCAAACAGGATCTGAAAATCTAGTTGAATATCCTTTGCTGAAACAGGGTAATTGGTAACCAGCATTGCCATTTGATTAGCCATATTATTCGGATTATGATATGCTCCAAGCAGAGAGGCTACCACTGCTATAAAAAAGAAAAACATGCACCCAAACTGACAAAAAAATAATCTGGGACGAGGATGGGTCACCACCACCACTGTCATGGAGAGGAGGGTCAGCAGAAACAGAAGGGGAAATTAAAGAACTGGGGTATGTGCAGTGTGATCTGTCCTGTACCTTTTAAGGCTGGCCATGCCCACTGTTGTTTCTGGTCAAGAAGGTTTTACAGATTTTGTACTGTTTTGAAAACCTACAGAATCTGTTTATCAGAAGTGGTGGTAGAATAAGTGCACATGCTATGAGCAGCTGCCCTCCTTTCAAGCTTATTCAATTATGAGGATGCAATCCCAAGCACACTTACTAGGGAGTTGGATTCATGAGCAAATTGGAGAATACAGCCAAGCAGACATGCAAAGATAGGATTTGTGCTGTGAAAATCCTCTCATCCACCTCCACACAAAATAGTATGTGTATGGAATTGAACTTTACTGCTTTTCGCTGGAAATATATTGGACACTACTACTAAGGGCACAAGCCTAGACAGTGTGTCTGGAAGTCCTGGGCTGCCCAGGCGACAGGAATTCCGTACTACTTTGATGATAGATTCTTGGCACCCTTATTACAAATAATGAAATAGTGCAATACACTTCAATTCTGCTATCTAAAACAAAAGGCAAGGAAAGTTAAAAGTTCTCAAGATACGCATTACAGTTCTCAAGATACACATTACCTTTCCTACAAAATATAAATATTGCTGGAGCCAGTATTTCATTCTATAGACAAAAGAAATTAAAGCACTAGTTGCCAATTAATTTAAATACTAAGGAAACACATATTTCAAGCTTTGGGGGGCCATTTTAACATCTCTAGGTCTTGCTTTTAGTCCCAAATAATATGCCCCAAATAATAATTTGTCTTAATGAAGCAAGTGTATGTTCTTTTCTTTAAATTTCCTTTAAAGATAGTATATTGGTTCATTTATAGCGTATAGATTTTCCCAGCTCTTGGTCTCCATTGAGCTCTTGCCTGAAGGAGAGCTTTGTAAATCATGGAAACACTCATAGCAACTGAAATGGTTAAAGTTATTTCCCTACATATTGAGTCATACCACAGAATTAATTTGCCCAACAAGAATTCATGCAACTAGCTTATATAAACACAGGTTTTGTTTTTAAAAGATTGGGTTGCTTCATTTGTGAAAAGGTCCAAATGCTCTCAGCTACCAAGACAAGTTATTCTCTGCACATTGCAGTCAGGCTCTTTTTACAGGAAATGACCAAAGTCTGCTCTTTCCACTTTCCTTTGCTTCCTGCAGGCTTCATGATATGCCTCTTATGGGCTGCCCTCTGCCAGTGAAGAAACAGTAGGGAATGACTGAGATGATTGGCTTGTTTTTGTTGCCTCTTGCTCCTTCACAACCTGAAACTAAGTAAAGCCGCAATAAGGAAGGGCTTTTAATTGACCCAAGCATTATTTTGATGGAGGGCTATCCCACAGTAGTTCATAAAGATTTTATTCTTTAAAAATTACTCCCATTCAGTGATTTGGGTCTTCCAGTAAATTGGGTCAGCACACACTGGAAAATTTTCTGATATAAGTAAGGAACAAGAGAGTGTAGACACTTAGGTACAGCTTGTGTCACTCGAGGTGTGAGTTGCTTCCATGGAATAGCATGCTTAAGATGATGCACCACACGCAACTCTACTTGGAATATTAATAGTTTGACTTCACTTATCTATGCTCTGGACTGGTAACATTCAGGTTAGATTACCTGTAATTCGGTAATCAGCTACTGTGTGTTGCTGGTTCTCTGATTGGGAATTTGATATATAGTTTGTCCTGGATAGGTTCGTTCTCCTCTTGAAAGAGTGAGCTCATGGTCTTGTGGCTCTCCTTGACCCAGTGCTGTCCTTGATGGTCCTGGTGGCAAGGAGTTCCTATTACTAGTTTGTCAGTGATGGCCTTTCCTGGTTAGGTAGCCTTGCCATAGCAACACATGTTATGGTAACTTCCCAGTTGAATTATTGTAAAGTGCTTTTTGGGCTTTGTATTGTTTAAAAACTGTAGCTGATGTAATTCTGAGGATGTTGAGAAGTACTGGCAGTTGAAACCACATAACAACATTTGTCCTGCAGAACCTGCAGCACTCAATACAATGTGTTAATGTTGATGTATAAAAAATGATCAGACCTAAATACCTCTCTCTATACAAGTCTGCCTGTAGAGTGATGCGAGAAAAGGCCACCTCTGTGGTGGCCCCTTCTCTTTGGAATGCTTTCCTTGTTGAAGATTACCTGGTGCCGACACTGTTAGCTTTTTAGTGCTAGTTAAGGAGGCACCTCTTTGCCTAGGCTTATTGAAGAGATTGAAGCAATATAGTCAGTTTTTGAGCTGGGCTATTGTGAAATGTTTTGGGATTTTTATCTAACATTTTGTCAATGCGTTATGATAGTGGTTGGCTTGTTAGTGTTGGCCTGCTGTGGTTTATGTAGTTATATGTTGTAACCTGCTTTGGGATCATTTACAATGAAGAGCAGGCTTAGGAACTGAATAATAAATGAATGGATGTGTGGTATATGGGACTGCATTTGAAGACAGATTGGAAACCTCCGTTGGTTTAGAATATAGTTAAAAGAACTGCTAACTACGAATGAGCATTACAGTTGCACTGGCTCAGTGTCTATTTATGAGTCAAATTCAAAGTGATGGTACATACCCCAGCCCCAAGATGTGAAGGGATTTAAAAGGAGCTGAAGATTTACATATAAACAAATGAACTAGGCTTCATGTTTTCAGCTCCTCTGTAGGTGTCTTGTTAGAGATGCCCCTCCCCTGTAATTTGCATTATTGTGGTGCCTGATGAAGACCCCTTCCCCAAAAACTCTCTAGAATTTAAAATTTATTATCTCTGCTGCTGGTTTTTATCCAGTTTTGCTATTGCAAGTTTTAGCTTTTGTATTTGAATATATTATTGTGTAAGTCACATATCTTTGAAGGGCAGGGTAGTAGTCCAATAAATAAATAAAGCCACTCTAGCTTCTCATACTTTATCACACTACTTGTGTCTTTATGCTTTGCTTCACAACCCCTGGGTTAGAAACTTGATCTTGTAATGTAAACAATAAAACCTGACTTTCTCTGAATTTTACATAAGCCACTAGATTTTGTGTTGTGCTGTATAAATACAGCTTGCTTGACCACCTGATATAAAATGTGCATTTGAGAAATATCCTATTAGTGTGTTGTAACTTACCCAGCAGCAGTTAATTACTCAGAGGCAAACGCTTTAGCTAGTGTGTACTCTCCCAAGTCTTGCTGTTTTGATTTGAACAATGAAATGGCCAAAGGGCCAACAGTGTTTCTTTTGTTAGGATAATATCAGCTTCACATGTCAATATTTCTCTTCCCCCATGCTCTCCATCTTGAGTTTATTTTTTTAAACACTTTGGCTTCTTTTAAGGAGGTTTGGGTTCCAGAGCAAACCAGCAAGCATCCATTCAACCAGCTTCAAGTTGCATGCTGGGTTGATTGCATTTGTTATGTCTAGTAGCAGATAGAATTTTTTCAAAATATTTAGCCTGTAAGGGATCTCTGCTGGTCGTCTGTTTTTATTGCAAGCATGCAATTAATCACCTTAATTGTTCAATTACTCAGAAGCCCAAGATATTATAACAAAACGAAACAAAAAATAGATGGCAGTCCAAATATCTTGAAAGTTTAAAGGTTCATACTGGTAAGGTAAAACCAAACATTTTCCCCCATGAAGACAAGACTGAGAAATTGCACTAATTTTGCAGTAGTATTTGTTACAGTGCCTTGAACTTTTACTGTCACATTACAGTTTGAGATACAATGCCCTATTGTTTTTCTAATAATGATAGGGCATTGTATCTCAAACTGTAATGTAGGAGTAGGAGTAATAGTTAAACTCTGATATGGGGAATTTCTGGATACTGTTAGATTTCACCTTGGCCGCAGTCAGCATGGATTGGCTATATGTCAGGGGTGATTTGAGTTGTAGTCCAACAACATCTGAAAGGCCATAGATTCCCCATCCTAGGTCTACATAGTGGCTCAATTTACCACTATTCTCTGTTACCCAACTCCATATTTGCAGAGCTGTATGCTCCTGTTTTTGATGCTATGTCAGAATAGATGTGAGAGCAAACACACATTTCTGCACCTGGCAAAAGACACATGGACATGCCAACATGGTCGGGGAGGGGGGAACCTTTGTGGCCCATCTGGTCAGATTGTTAATCTGTCTCCACCAGAGGTGTATCTAGGCTCCCTTGTGCCCTTGGCAAGGAGAGTGGGCAGATAAGCTCCTAGCCACTCTGAGCCAGAGTGGAGAGGCATGATTTTTGTGCCCCCCACCCCGGCCTGTGCCCTTGGTCCCTAAGCTAATCACCCCTTTGGTACACCCTTGATCCCACCCCCATGAGCTAGCTTTTACAGTAACTTTTGAACCACTGAAGGGAAAAGTGAGTTGTAATTCAGTAGGTGAAAGTTTCCAGCAACACATCAGAATCTAAATAGCCTTGAAAAATCAACAAGTGTTTCCTTAATCTTTGCCCCTCTGATGGATTTCCACTATCCTCAGCAATTAATTAACTAACGGTGCAATCCAATACATGACTGCTCAGTAAGCCCCATTGATTCACTGGAAATTACTCCCAGGTAAGTATGCATAGGACTGCTGCCTAAATATTTAATGAACCTATTTAAAGCTTGAAACCCCAGTTATAACTTCCCAACCACTGTTCCAGAAGTCATGCCAGAGCACTTTTGAGTATGTACTTTTATAGTGCAGTACTCTGACTGCACACTTCAAGCTGTTAACTGGGGAATGACAGACAAACTTCCTTAATCTCCCATTACTTTCCCTTAATAATACAAAGAATGTTTTAATGTACAGGGCTGCTAAAAAGTGATAAAATTTCAGTGAAGGTACCAGTGATTTAGGTGATCCATGTAGACTCAACATCTAATAACACAGGGGTCAGCAAACTTTTTCCGTAGGGGGCCGGTCCACTGTCCCTCAGACTTTGGTGGGCGGCCGGACTATTTTTTTTGGGGGGGGGGGAGAATGAACAAATTCCTATTCCCCACAAATAACCCATAGATGCATTTTAAATAAAAGGACACATTCTACTCATGTAAAAACATGCTGATTCCTGGACCGTCTGCAGGCCAGATTTAGAAGGCAATTGGGCTGGATCCGGCCCCCGGGCCTTAATTTGCCTACCCATGTAATAGCATTTGCTTTTTTTCTTACTATCTGGATAATGAAGAAATAACAGAGTCCCATTAGCTTTGTTGGACTGCATGTAGCTAGCCAGAAAACAGAGGGAAAATAAATATATTTAGAAGCAATAAAGAATGAGATTCACTATATTGGTGCACAAGGATACAGTTTTTAAGTTGGTTCACAAAAATCCAATTGGCTTTGTAGTGTCATCTCTAAACAGAAGCAGTTTAAATGATTTTAATAGGTATAATTCATTATACGTATATATTTCCAAGTAACCGTAGGACCAGATGAAATGTCTGGATCATCTCAAGCCTTGAGAGTGAAAGAGGTCAGGGCTGTTCACTTGGGGCTGCCTGCCTGGACAATTAACAACAAATGTAGATAATTAGAGGTTTGTTCCAGCCAACTTAAGCATGCTTTGAATCCCACTGGTTTTAAATGGAAAAGGATTAAGCACAGCAGGGTAGTGCAGTTGTTAATATGATATGCTGTGAACCGGTTGGAATCTTAGCGGGCAGGGCAATCCTAAACAATCTGGCTTAATGTATGCTGGCCGAAGTTAAGGCACCATAAAGTATGCCAGATCCTGAGTCCATTCAGAAGCTCCAGGAAGGCAGAAATGCTGGCTGAATTGGCACCAACCCAGTAGAATAGAAAAATCTGATGAAATACAGAAAGCCACTGTCACCATGGAAACTGCTGCCACCTGTTGACACACAAGGTGGATAGGACCCAAGCCCTCCTAACAGTGTGTACAGACTGTGAGGCCACTTAGAGAGAATCCATGGGAAGCAGTGCAGAAACACAGAGCACATTCTGCATGCAGCCTCTAATCAGTACATCCCACACACCCTGGCTGCACCCACCACACACACCTCCAGTTGCACAGCCACACTAACAGCACAACCAGGTAAGCAGATGTGGAGATCACTAGTACACTCCATGGCCCCACAAGCGTCCCAGACAGACACAGGCTGTGCCGCCCCCTCCCCAGAGCACACAGCATCTATGTGGAAATGCAAAAATATAAGTTTATTGAAAGCACCTCACAAAGAACTGTTGCACACCACCCTAATCTCTGAGCGATGTGAGATTTTAGGCGTCCCAAGCATGCTTACCATGTCTCTGACCCTCTCTCTAGCTTGCTGCGTTTTACAGACTCCCACCTTCAGCTCACATCATGGCCAACTGCATTCCTAAATCCTACTGTCTCCAAACTTAGAGCTGCAGGGAGGGACCCTTCCCATTTTCTGCCTGGCACAGAGTCCCTTCTCTCTGGCTTTCCTAATGGCCCATTACTTTCCCTTTGTCTTTTGTTAATGGCTGATCTCCCAGGCGATTTCCTGAACAAGGGAAGCTGGCTTGGCACTGTATTTTAAGGCTTTTCTAAATCCAGTGTCTGGAAGTCAATTTTAACACTCGAAGCATTGATTAAATGCTAACACCTATCAGACCCTAGAATTTAGGGGAATCTGGCACCCATAAACCTTGGCTCCCAAGACACTGTAACAATACACACTGCTGAAAGCACAACAGAGGCCACGAGCATCCAGAAAACCTATGTAAAACCTGCCCTAAGCACCCCAGAACAAGTCCTCAAGCGTAAGGGGCAGGCACCTCCTCTACCACCACCACCACCACCACCACCTCCTCCTCCTCCTCCTCCTCCTCTTCCTCTTCCTCTTCTGCCCTGGCAGTGGCAGCAGCACAAGGGCAGGCACCTGCTGCCCCCTCCCAATGGGAAATATGTTCTGTTCTTGAGTCTTGTACGTCACTTTAAGGATTTTATTGTAGAGCAGAGTATAAATCCCATATCTGAAAAAGAAATATTTTAGATGACCTGAGAAAGCAAACAAACACAGTCTGCAACAGTATGGAGATAATTTAGAAAAATGGCCATGGGTATAAAAACATGTATAGTTGGGACTTGCACTGCAGAAGTTCCTGGTCCAGCTTTTAGGGTGATATTAAATGTTAATCCTACTTAGGGTAGATTAACTGAAGTGAATGGATGTGGCTCATTTAGGTTTGTTAATTTCAAGGGGCCTGAGTTAGAAGCTAGTTCAGTACAACCCTTAGGCTTGATTCCAAATCAAGATCTGCACTATCTTCTTTGTACAACTCTGAATATCCTTTCCGCCATCTCAGTGCTACTGTCGCCCCTATTTATAAAAGTTTAATCAAAGAACAATGTAGGTTAAAAATAAAGTATGTAATATTTGCCTAGTTTTATAGGTACTGTTGCCTGTCCTATCACAAACATGGTGTCAGAAACTGTAACTTCTGTTTTTTATCGGTATAGTATCTCTGTTAACTTATTCTTGCTGGACAAAACACTGCATCTCCACTCTCAAATTCACATTTAAGAAATACTTGAACTGGAGCTCCCTCTCGTGACAAAAGTAAGACTTACAGTTCTTCCAGTATTTGATACCGTGATGAAAGGCAGCTTGCTGTGCTACCATTTATGTTCCAAGGAGGAGTATTCTTTTCAGTTTCTCATCCATCATGTACAATTGCAAACTGGCTTGACTTTATTCATCAGTTGAGTTTAAAAGCAAACCCTAAATTGGGTCCTGTAGATTTGCCTGTACTGGGAGGACTGAGTCTTTTTTCCATCTCCTCCAATGCTGCTAATCTTTGTACTGCTGGTCTGTTTGTCTCCTGTTATTTCCCGAACACTCTTTTATATTGTGTGATTCTATAATGTTATAAACTATAGCGTTCCATGAGCACTTGTGTGAGAGAAGCTGTTCTGGAGAATGACAAGGGATAGATTAGCTACCACTTTATTAAATTGAGAAGAGTTGCATAGTTTCAATAAAGTTCCTGGATACAAACACTTTTATTTTTCATAACATTTACAGTAGCAAATTTTAAAGCCATCTTAGATGTCACAAAGGCTACAATGCTGGATATAAATTGGATATAAATACACCATTTCCTTTTCCTTCCTTTCTTTTCTTGTAAAAATACAATCTACACAATGTGCAGTCTACAAAATTAAGTAACTTGCCCTTTGAAAATAAAGGTTAAATGTGGTAGCCTCCAAACATTTTTGCAGATGTCTTACAATAAGTGTTTTTAGTACAGTGAGATAAATCAGTTTTTACAATTGGCATGGGAATTGACTTTGACGTGTATATTGTCAATTGGGAAAAGGCAAAGATGCTGCTGCTTCTCCAGCTTTTAATCATTAGCATGTCTGACCTTGATGTGTGCAATTGCAGTGGTACTTTCAGAGCTCTATAATTTATTGCAGTTGTTTTGTTTGCATATTTTGCTTAGCCACCTAATTTGGAACTGAAACATCAGCTTGGACATGTGGCTTTGAGTACATATGAAAGGGTCAATGCAGTTTGTGTGGAATGTTTTAGTTTTTAAACTGTCAAATGTCAGGCTGTAATTTTATTGCTGCCAGTAGTATTAGGTATCAGGTGTGACTGTAACTCTGTTTTTGGTGCCAAACAAGGTTTCTGCTGCTAACTGTAAGCAGTCAGTTCTGCCCTGGAGAGAATTTTAAACAAGTTGCATGACTGACTTCTAACCGAGAGTGACAAAGGAGAAACAGTGAACTGAAGGATCCTAGTTTGAGGATTTGAATTCTGTTCATAAATAAGGGTTCAAGGGTCTTCTTCTTCTTTGGTGATCACTCATGGCCGAGTAAGATTGTCTTCCATAAACACAGTTTTAACAATGAGTCCATAAGTGACTGTGGAGGCCCATTCTGGATCCACATGTCCTTCCACAGTGGGGACATTGGTTTCCGGGCAGGAGTTTATTACGGTGTGGATTTGCCAGGCTGTGCCTTTGTCTTAGCACATTTCTCCCTTGTGTCCTGAGTTTGAGTGTCTTCAAAGCCCATGACACCTTTGGTAAAGGCTGTTCTCCAACTGGAGCACTCGCAGGCCAGTGTTTCCCAATTGTTGGTGTTTATACTACATTTTTTTAGATTTGCCTTGAGACAGTCTTTATTAAACCTCTTTCATTGACCACCAGCATCACGTTTTCCATTTTAAAGTTCGGAATAGAGTAGTTGCTTTGGAAGACGATAATCAGGCATTTGCACAACATGACCAGTCCAACGAAGTTGATGTTGAAGAATCATTGCTGGTATTAGTTTGCCTGTCTTCCCAAGTGATATGTAAATTTTTATGGAAATACCATTGATGGGATTTTTCAAGGAGTTGGAGATGGCATTTATAAGTGGTCCATGTTTCACAAGCATACAGTAAGGTTGGTAGTACAATAGCTTTGTAAACAAGCATTTTGGTTTCCCTGCGAATGTCCCGGTCCTCAAACACTCTGCACTTCAGTCGGGAGAAAACCACACTCACAGAGCTCAGGCGATGCTGGATTTCGGCATCTAGCTGCTGCAGCACAGGCCAACCTTAACTCTTTGGCTTAGCCTGACTAAAAGAAACATGGGCTGACTTAGAAGTTATGTTGGAAGGTTCAGATGTGATAGTGTTGATTCAACAGATAATGGTTTATCTGTCAGTGAACAGTTTATCTAATAGTGCATGAGCCGTGTGCCTGCATGTCCCTCCCCTTCCTTTCCTCCTGATTCTTATTCAGACATCACAGGAAACTAGTTTACATGTGTCTTGGAGGAAGTGGCACAATGTCTTCCCCATCTATGGGACGCTGTTGTAGACACACTCTGTAGTGCACTCTGATTCCTAGCTGGAAGAGATGGTGGCAGTAGAAACTGGGCAGGAGAGTAGTCAGAAAGTTGCAAGAATGACATATCAAGCATTTCAATTACATTGGAAGAGGGATGGTGAAGTGTTATACTCATATTTGAAGATTTCGTATCAGAATCTTTTGCTTGGATCTGCTAGTTTTCTTGGTTAGACCAAATGGGCATCTGTGGTTCCCTCTATTGCTGTGATTGGATCTTGAAATTGGATTCTGCAGAAAAAAGTATTGCTGAGATGGTCAAACCAGTTTCTTTGTTATATAAATGACCCTATCTTTTTAGGTATCCTTGAGCCAAAGTGTTGCCACAGAAACTTACTTGCTGCAGATCATTTCTGGAAGGTGTGCAGAGTGTTACGCTCATGAGATTTCTATCGTGAGTGTGTGCAAATAAACCTTATAATGCAGAAAAGCCACCAGTTTCCAGTGACCTTCATTGCACAGAAACCAAACTCATGGTGTAAACCTCTAGACCTCTTTCTGGAAAATGAAGACCAACCATCAGAAGGGTGGGTGAGTGTGTTGGTTATAGCAATCATTGTAGGATACATAAACTTCTGTCCATGCGGCCTTCCACAATCAGGGTGCTGATCTAAACAGCCCAGGATTTCATCTCTTCTATTCCCTGGGTCACAAACTGCAGCATTCCTTCATCTGCTCAGAATTAAAAAGGGATTCCAGGGCAGATGATATCTTTCTTTTTAGAAATGAACAAATCTAAATTCAAGCACCATCCCAAATTTGTCAAGTGTCTAACTGTATGTCTCCCAAGACTGAGCCAGCGAGTAGAAAAATTTTCAGTCCACCCACCTTCTTCTCACAGTCCTCTGATCATATATTACATTCTCTGTACTAAGGGGATTCCATCTGCAAGAAGGAAAGTCAGCAAAATCGTACACACACACACAGCGAGCGCAAACTAGTCACCTTCCACTGTCTTTCCTTTCACTCACATCCAGCCATTCCTTTCTGCAGGATCCATCCTCTGTTAGTTGCTCTGTATAAAACAATACTCTGTGTTTCCCCCATTCACTGTAATAGGGAATCTAAATACTGCTATAATCTGTTGCCCTTTTGGCGAAAGTGGATGAAGCTCCATTATCAGAAGCAAGCTAGGTTGGGTGGGTGGGGACAGTTTCAAGCAGTAAATTGTGGAGATAGAAGGCAGGAGATGGGGTGGGTTTGATCTTATCTTCCTTGCTCTCAATGTAGTCTAAAAATGCTGCATGCTAATGTAAGCCTATGGAGAGGTGTAGAGACTGTAGCTATCAAATCGGGATCTGTAACAAAGCACATTTAAATATTGATATAAAAGAGCTGACATCACTTCATGCTTATATGCTGCTTATATGATTGCTTCTCATAGCAAAACAAGCACAAAGGATTATGAAATTGATCCCAAATGTGGGACACAACCATATTTTTCTCATTGCTAAACAACTTTTTTCAACCCTCTTCCCAATAGATGCATATGTGTCTAGTTAATACAAAGAATCTACCACAAGCCTCAAAAATCAGGGTTGCATTTATAGCCAGGATTTCAAATTATTGCCAGAGAGTTGACCTTCTATTGGGTCCTTCACACAACCTTTACCCCATACGAATTATACCACAGTGTGACTGGAGAAGAATTGCCCTCTGAAGGGAGAAAAGTGATTCTGGTGCCGCTTGTTGAATGATACTATAAGAGGGCATTTGAATGACTAGTAGTAGTTGATTATGTTCAGGGACTAATTCCACCCCCTTCCCCTTAGTCAGAAAAAACTGACCGCATGATCTTTAAAAATGCTTCAATACTTTATACCGTTTAGTCATGTTTATATAAAATGTCTTCCATAGTGTGACTGGTCCTACAGCTGTGAATAGCTAGTTAGACTACGCAGCCAAAATACACAGCCTTCTATGGTCTTCCAAATTCTGGAAATCTGCAGGGTTTTATTCCCCAGGAGACTAGCTCATTCCAAAGCTTTATTATTATTATTAAAAAAAATATCTCTAATGTTTGCACTCTTGCTTCATTGTGCCAGGTTCATTCTGGGTGTAACTTGACGGAGTTCAGGGAAACCTACACCATGGTTAAATTTGGTGAACCGCTTTCTGCTAGCATTGGAATGGAGTGGAATGCTGCTGTCAGCTCTTTGGGTGTCCTTGTACTTCTCTGATTCTTTTAATTATCAATAGCAATATGTTGTCATTGTATAATTGAATTAAGCACATATGGATCCGATTAAGTAACAATCATTTTACACTGTTTCCTTCACGATCTGTTCTGTACAAAAAGAATGTTCAAGTGTGTTCTAATTGCTTCCATATTGGTAGTCGTTACTATAAACACAAAATAATTCTTTTTCTTATTTCCTTGTACAGTTGCCACCAGCAGCCATCACGATGTATCAGGATCCTAGTCAATTCCCTTCACATGCAGTCATTTGTTTACTTTATTGCTATTATTACTTCCAAATAGTTAACTAATACTACCAATAGACACCAGCTTGCAGAAAAATAGTTGGCTCGTTTCACAGGTCTGATCTAATTTTGTGACTTGCATGTAAAATATCTTAATTTCGCCTCTAATTTGGCAGGCACAGGATGAATAGTGTTATTTGAAAAAGCATTGGATTGGCCGATCTGGGTGTTTGCTAACATTTTATTGCAAATTGGGAGCCCATCGTGATTTCCTGCCAGTTTATGGAACTGGCAGACCAGAAAGTTTGTTGGCTTCCTGTGGCAAGCAAAGCAGAACCATCTCAAAAGTAATCAGTGTTATCTGCTTCTCAAAGGTGTGTGAAAAGTGTTCTGTTTGCAGCTAACATCCATGACAGCAGGGGCTGGCAGTAGCTGGGCTTAAGAGAGCAAGGGAGATTAGAACCACTAGCTAGAGGCGTGTTGGGCCACCCAGACGTGCACCAGGCATTTCTGTCTCCCAGTGACGATTTCAAGCTTTGGGGGCCTTTAGTCAAGGTGCTATTAGCAGCTGACCCCCTCCTGATTTAGCCCACTTGCCACTCTTGCTACTGCTTATTTGCCCTCCTCCTCAATTGTGTTTGACCTTCCAGGTCAGCCGCAGTATGCTTCTGAACATTGGTTTCTGGGAATGACAAGTAGAGAGAGTGCTGTTTCATCCAGGTGCTCCTTGCGTGCTTTCCAAAAGCATGACTGCTGTGTCTGCAAGGAGCCAGGCCAGGAAGCTCTGGGTGTCAGCAGATTATGCCAACCCAACTGTCTCTTCCCCACATGGCCAAGACAGGGCAGCATCATTGCAAACATTGGCTTCTCTCACAAACCTCAATGTTACTTCAGGTACTGTTGGTGGATTTATGTGTGATATTGGCAATTTGGTAAATTCATCTATACTTAAAACTGCTATTGTGGACCGGTTGTTATCCTGGAATTTGAACCTGAGTTGATTTCCTCGTCCTTCCCAATCCATTTTCTTCTTGTGTTGCGTCTTTTTAGATTGTAAACCTGAAGGCAGGAAATCTCCCTCTCCCTGCATCCCCCACCCCCTTTTCTGATGATAAACTGCTGTGGGACTTTTTTTTTTTAGCAGAGGAACAAGATTTTGTTTGATTTTTTAAAAAAGAAATTATAAATAATTTGCTTTTATCTATTATAGACTGAACTACCAACATGACTCCCAAAATATTTTAGATAGTAACAAATAAGGGATTAGAATTGCACTGCTCCTGCCTGAACATATTGTGTGCTGTTACTACAGTAAAAACATAATGCCTGGAAGTGGAGCAATCTGGGTTGCATTCAGGCTTCAGGGTTAGTGCATTTTATTGGTTATAATAATATGAAGAGACACGGGTGGCGCTGTGGGTTAAACCACAGAGCCTAGAACTTGCTGATCAGATGGTTGGCGGTTCGAATCCCCGTGACAGGGTGAGCTCCCGTTGCTCGGTCCCTGCTCCTGCCAACCTAGCAGTTCGAAAGCACGTCAAAGTGCAAGTAGATAAATAGGTACTGCTCCGGCGGCAAGGTAAACGGCGTTTCCGTGTGCTGCTCTGGTTCGCCAGAAGCGGCTTAGTCATGCTGGCCACATGATTCGGAAGCTGTACACCGGCTCCCTCGGCCAATAAAGCGAGGTGAGCGCCGCAACCCCAGAGTTGGCCACAACTGGACCTAATGGTCAGGGGTCCCTTTACTTTTACCTATAATGCTGGTGCTTCTGTCCCAGTTTCTAACCTTCCTTTTACACTCCATTATGGAGCAGTGGGTTTTGGATAGCTATAGCACCATGTTGCTCTGAAATTTAAATGGTATGGAAGAACTGTATGCTGGGATACTGCCCAAATTTTTGTCACATGAAATTGCAATGTAAAACTCCTGCAATTTTCTTAGTTAATGGGTTTTCAAATGGATTGTGGTGGTTTTTTTAAGCAACATAGAAATGAGCAACAAACTTTTGCTGGATTCCACTAGATTTCCAGAAGTTGTTTTTGTGTTGCGTTTAAAAAAATGCCTTAAATGCAGAAATTAACAGATCAAGAAATGTCGAGAAGGTAGAATAAAGTGCCATCTGAAGGCAGCCCTGATGTTTTCTGCCCCAGCATTCCAGGGAGCCAGTGATGGTTGGGGTATCCTTGAGCCACCTCATTTGTATTAGTGTACATGCGTATTAGGCAGGACCTTTGCTCTACCACTAGGACTTTTATTCTCAATACTGGGTCACATGAACCACTTGTGTGTGAAGAAGCTGGAATATTGGTGGCCAGTTGACAGGGGAAGTGGTTTAACTTCTGACGAGAGAGAACATAGAGTTAGATAGAATTAGGTAGATTGCCTTTATGCACCTTTACCCCTTCTCTCTCATTAAATCTCTTTAATCTGTAAAATATTGCCTAGGATTGAGGCGTGCAACCAGTAGGAGGATTGGTAAAGCATAGGCGTTATTAAATACTTAGGAATTTTGAGGTTGCTGCCATTCTGTAAACCAGGAGTCAGCAAACTTTTTCAGCAGGGGGCCAGTCCACTGTCCTTCAGACCTTGTGGGGGGCCGGACTATATTTTGAAAAAAATAAATGAATGAATGAATTCCTATGCCCCACAGAGATGCATTTTAAATAAAAGGACACATTCTATTCATATAAAAACACACTGATTCCTGGACTGTCCGCGGGCTGGATTTAGAAAGCGATTGGTCCGGATTCGGCCCCCAGGCCTTAGTTTGCCTGCCCATGCTGTAAAACAAGGCCCTATGAATTCAGCTTGTGCTTTCTCAATGCAATTTTCAAGCTGAGAACCAAGCTAGATACAGTATCTTGATATCTGAGCTGTGGAAGGAGGAAGGGCTGATTTGAATGAAGGCTGCAGTGTGAATCCCCATCCCCATCTTCCATTTGCTCCAGGGGGCAATTTCCAGGGGTGGAGGGTTAATTCAGACAGGAAAAATTGGGTGGAAAGGCTAGAAAATCCCTTTATATTATGGTCCTGTTCTGAATCAAACTTGCCCCCATTCCAGCCACAGTTGCATTTACCATGCTTAAAAATATAGAAGATTAACTAATGGGTCTCCAGACATCATACGTGATTTGTCCCTAAAAAGCTTCACCTGTTAGAGGCTCATAGCTGGAATGCTGGATTAAAGGATCAGGTTAAGACAACTGCATTGGCTTATTGAATTATGTATCACAAAGCAAGTAATTGAAACAGGGTGTTTGAACAGATCTTACAAAACTGAAACAACATAAGGACTTAAAATTTTTTTTTTTCTAATGAACAACAGCTAGATCTACTATCTGGTTTGAATGTACTTACAAGATTATTGTTATATATTCCTTTTTAATGGAAAAGACCCTGGTGTTGGGAAGGATGGAGGGCACAAGGAGAAGGGGACAACAGGGGACGAGATGGTTGGAATGTTGTTGTTGTTTAGTCGTTTAGTCGTGTCCGACTCTTCGTGACCCCATGGACCAGAGCACGCCAGGCACTTCTGTCCTCCACTGCCTCCCGCAGTTTGAGCAAACTCCTGCTGGTAGCTTCAAGACAACCCAGAAGTAACAGAGTGCATTACTTCTGGGTTTCGCCGCATGTGCAGACGCTCAAAATGAAGTCATGCACATTCGCGGAAGCGGCAAAACACGACCCACACACACACAGATGTGCCGTTGCGTCTTACGTTCTATTCAGGATGCGAACAGGGCTCCGGAACGGATCCTGTTTGCATCCCAAGGTACCACTGTACTGTAATGCAGGAGAATTATTGCCATTTTACACCATGTGACCACAGCGGTGCATGCACCCACATGGTGTCTGGCAGAACTGCATGGCCTGGGCTGGCTGCCTTTTTGCATGCTTGCTGAGTAAAAGGCCTTTCAAAATAGTGTTGTCTATAACGTTGGGAGAAGGCAGCAAGGCAAGACAGCCAGCTAGGCCAGGCCAGCAGCAACCAAATTTTGCTAGTACCAGCCAAGGAAGATAGGAGTGGCTGCTTAGGCCCTCCTTGGGAATGGCTGGGAGGCAGATGCTGTTGTCACCCAGCATTTGCTGGATTTGAGTTTGTTGGTGTCTCTGGTAACTTCTCTCTCTTACATCATGGATGTTGGCAAATTGGATTTTAAAAGGCTAAATAATATTAGAATTGGAGCTGTCAGAGAGGCACAAGGGAACTTGTGTTTTAATGCTCAGGAACTTGGCAAAGGCTTTGCAGATTTTTATATTATGGGTGTATGTTTTATATTCTTTTATTAATACTATTGCTTAATACAAGTTTATCATGGCCTTTGGCTAGTACAAAAAGCTCATGAACCTGAACTGACAACCACAGAGACGTAATGCCTCTTCCAAAATCTGTTTTCTTTTAACCCCATAAAGAAAATTAGGTTCTGTGAAACAGTACATTGCCATGGAAAGAAATGCATTTGTATATTTAGAAAAAGTAACATAGTCTCTTGTCTATTTTATTGCTGGGCAGAACTGGGTGGAGTTCAGAGTGATGCTGTTACAAACCTTCCAAATTACGATTGTAAACAGAATGTAGCATCTACTTGGCATAACCCAGAAAAATACAGTGCTGTCTTCTCTGCACATACTGATCCTGCTCCAATACCTCCAGACAGATATTCACAATTGCATCCAGTTTTTCAGTGTAGAAAAAAAGGGGAGCAAGGAGAACTCCGTAAGCCCCATCTATTTCAGTGAGGTGCGCAGAGCCTCAGCTGGTACATTGGGCTAGAACACAAGTAAACATAGTGCCCACTGATGTTGTTAGACTCCCAACATCCATCAACACCCAACCACTATGGGTAATGGTCTGAGAAGGTGTGAGTTTGAGGCCATCCCAGACTACTGCCATTGAAGTCTGCTTTCATGGAAACATAGCACTAGCATGATAGGGTATTTATTCATATTCAAAACTTTCAAGCAGTGTGTTGTTGCCTTGCATGCTCTCATAATCAAATAATAATAATATGTATATGTATATACCCTGCCTGTTTCCCTGTAAGTGACTCAGGGTGGCTTACAGATACAAATAAGAATAAGAATCAACGAATGTCACCAACAATCAGTAGCATTGGGAAATGCTGTGTCTAATGCACAGAAATTCTAAGTTTCATTTCCTTGTGCGAAATCACCCAACTTTGTGGTACTTTTGATTAACTGCTGAGGATAGGATTGTATTCTTTCAGAGAAATATAGAAGTCTTCATAGCTTTGCATTAATTAGCCACAAGAGGGAGATATGGGCATGGCCTATGGAAAGTTTACAGTTGATTAGGCTATCTTCTGATTTTATCATTTATATGCTGTTGCTTTCTTTAAAAAAAAAGAAAACCGATGGTGAAATATAATGGCCTTGGTTCAAGAAGCACAAAGGCATTTGCATACTTTGAATATTTATTATTTGGATGATGCATTCACCTTTGGCTGTTTAAAACTTTCCTTGTCCAAAGAGAAGGCAACCCAATATAATGCTAAACATAGGTCATGATCTAGCAAGGAAAAGTCCATTTGGATAAACAGACTTCCAGGCACAGACTTCTCCTCCTGCATATAGTTGCTGCTGCTGAGGATGGTGTTAAAAATGGTTATTCCCTTTTCCTCTGTGAATAACCAAGGTAAACTGGTTTCTGTAACTGCAAAGGGCAGCTTCTTCTTGACACAAAATTAGTCAGTTTCAGCACCATATCAAAATGGTAAGTTATACTAACACAGGAATGTATCATACAGAATACATTCAGAAAGAAGAATAGTTTTATGAGAAGCTAGTGGAAGATGACCAATTACAGCATTTGGGAAAGAAGATATAAACTGCAGCAAACAACTGCATGTGCTCTTAAGTCACTGATGTTAAGGTTCAGCAAAACGGCAGATGAAATTTTATTTTTAAAAAAGACAGTAGACTTGTTTCCAGTTTTTAATGCTTTCTTGTAAAATTGAAAATATAAAACCAGCTCAGCGTAGTGAAAACTTTTATGTACATGAGGTCTGTGACTTTTAAAGAAGTCCTTTTATAGTCAAGAAAACATCAGATGAATTAACTGTGATTAAAGAGACCAGGATTCTTAAATTGAAAACATACTTTTCAAAAAAAAAAAATCTTTACAAGCATATTATATAATTTAGATTTATATTTTACTAAAAGAACTTACACAACAAGCAGTTTCGGATGCTCTCCCTTCTCCCTTAAGAGAATCAATTTCAAAGTGCCACAGCAAAGGAATAGATTCCAATAATTGTACAGTATATTCCTTTATAAAATAGATTGGTAAAATGTGAGAGGTTGACTTAAATGAGCACATACATTTAGTTGCAGACTAAATACAGTAAAGGTAGTTGAACAACAATTCTGTAAATACAAAAGTCATAAGCATGGTAAAGAAAACAAATATTTTAGCCGGGCTTAGGTATCCGTATAGATGGGAGGAATGTGATTCAAACAGTGATCAAAAGTGCCATTTTGGAAAAATCCATTATTGTCTTCTGTTCCGTTGATAACTACTTCTTCCGACACACATTGTGCTTCAGAAATGACCTCATAGCCTGAAAATATGGCAAGCACATGAGACTGATTAATACGATGAAAGGTGGCAAATACAATCTGAGTACGAGGCACAAACTAAATGTGATGCTCAGTTCTAAGATTAATTTTCCTTTCATTGTGTATTTTTTTAAATGCAAAGCAGCAGGTAGGCTTGAGAATGGGAAGCGGAGAGGAGCTGCTCAAGCACATTCCCTTCCTACCACTTGTTCTCTCAAAACCTCCCGTTTGTGCCTGCAGAGAAAAATATATGCAACTGAGCTCATAGCTTGAGTCATAACTCCACAGCTTCTGATACATGTTATTGTTGCATAGCAGCTGTTTGTGCTTTCTTCACTCAATACCATAGGAGCCAACTCCCAGCGGCTGAGGACCCTTTGTCCCCCCTAAAATATTTGAGGCCCCCCAAATGGGCACTGCTGTTTTAATGGTGTGTGCGCGTCAGGTCTTGTGTTCAATTATGTGGGCTTACCTGCCCCCCCCCCAATTTTTATTCAAGTTGACACTCCTGCCCAATACAGTACTGTGGTACCTCGGGTTAAGTATTTAATTCATTCTGGAGGTCCATTCTTAACCTGAAGCACCACTTTAGCTAATGGGGCCTCCTGCTGCTGCCGCGCCGCCGGAGCACGATTTCTGTTCTCATCCTGAAGCAAAGTTCTTAACCCGAGGTAATATTTCTGGGTTAGCGGAGTCTGTAACCTGAAGCGTATGTAACCCGAGGTACCACTGTATTCACAAATTGTCATTAAAACTTTCAGTAACCGTGATCTGCTTTGAAGTTACAGCATAAAATTCCTCTGCATGGCTTTGTCAATGATTTCCAATTAAGACTTGGTAGCCTTACTGGTAAGATGTTAAACTGCTGGACACAATGTGGGGAGTGACTGTTTATTTATCCTGGGTCAGGGGATACACAAAATATGTTTCTAAAATGAAATTATAGTGGCTGGACCTTTGGCTGTTGTATGGATGGAGGACTTTGTTGTTTAAGTTTTAAAAATATGACTTAGAGATATGTGGATATAATTTGTGCAACACCCTGGCAAAAGATAATTAACAACCACACAAAGCTCACCTTTGCATCTACTTGTATAGCTAGGCAGGCAAGTCACTTTTAAGTTTAAAACCAGCCAGCCACGTGAGCAGCTGCAGCAGAAACTTAAAAAACAATTCTGTTTGCAATTGCAATTTTTCCTTGTGCATTTTATAGCTTCACAGTGCTGCAGCCTTAGAGATGCTGCTTATCAACTATAAAACATTTTTGGAGAACAAGTATCTGTTCCTTATTATCATTTAAATTCCTGTTTGTAAGAGACCCAACTCTTAACAGCACTCTTCATCCTTTTTCACCTGTGGAAACCAAATGCAGTTGGCTGATGAAAATGTGGCTGGGAAGGGGAAAGGGGTGAACAGCTATGCTAAAGAATGCTGCAGAAGGGCCAATACTGTCAAAATTATCAACTTTGAATCTTCTGGCTCCAATAACACTGTTTAGAACTGACAAAATGTCAGAGTTATCACACTTTCTTCTAAATTGTTATGCTAAGAGGAGCTCAAAGGGAAAGTTGTAGGAATGGGGGGCAGCGGGAAGGAAGGTACTTGACTGACAATGAAGATAGAGATTGAGAAAGTATGAAGTCCTGGAACTTATCTCCCTTTCCCACAATGTCCAATTCATTCTCCAGTTTCAGGATTTTTTGAGAGCCTCATGCTCAAAAGAGTGTATAAGCAAACATCCAGGTTGTATACACAATACCTTTAAAACACATTCTTTTGCTCAAAGGATTCTGGGCACTGGGCTACAACCCCCAGCAACCCTTAACAAACTACAGCACCCAAAATTCATTGATGGAAATAACATATTTTAATGGTATAGTGTGTACATAGCCCCAGAAAACGGTAAGTGGGACCCATTGCACAAGGAACTTGTTTATCCTCTGTGCTACAGCTCAGTCTACAACACTCTGCTGAAATAAATTTGGAACCAAATCCCATATACTCCTGTCTTGGTCTGTGTGGCAGCTTCTTCCATTCAAATGATCAATAGAATCTGAATAAACATGGAACTCAGATCTGCTCTGGGTTGCACTCTTGAATTTATTTTATTTCAGCTCTTGGTACATAACTATTTTATTATTTCTATATAACACTATCAATGTGCATGGAACTTTGCAGATTGCCATAAGTGACAAAATAAAACATAACCACCACCACCACCCAGTCAACCCAGGAGTTTACAATCCAAATTTCAACAGTGGGAAAACAGCAAAGGAAGGTTGGCAAGAAAGGATAACAAGGATAAATGATAGCAAATGCACCTATGTGCATTTACTAGGTTCTGTTTCACCCACAATGAATGGACAGTAGTAAGCCATGACAACCCAGATGCCATTGTAGCAACCCAGATAGCACAAAACATCCAAAATACTAAGATAAAGAATTTATTCTCTGTTAATAGGATTTTCTGTCGGTCATACCAGGCATTTTTAGTAGATGAGATCTCCTTTATATTGATGGTACCATAAAACCAAGAAAAAGAAACACTAAACTAAGACCCAGTGAGTACAAATGGTCTATTTGGCCAACAAATTATCTATGAATTGCAGGGTTGTTTGTTTTTGTGTTTAAGACTCTTAAGTATTTGCCTAAATATAAAAAGTACCAAAGTGAAATATCTCATAGCAGTTTAGACGCCAGACATAAAAATATCAATGGCTGTTGAATTTGGTTTCTTGCCATGATATTATTCTTTGCTCCGATGACTTCTTTTGAAAAGTTTATTTAGTCTGCTCTATACTAATCCTAATCTTCAATCTGATGTTAACCTGAATAGAGGATTTTTAAAAAAACATCAAAAAAGCAACTTCCAAAAAGGCAGAGAACATGAAAGAACATACAGAAATGTCAACTGTAGGTTAAAAAATCCATCCTTAACTTTTTGCTAGATTTTAACTTGTGCTAGTTGGAACAAGGTAACTGCATATGATAAACCAGTCTGAATCTGAGGCAAACTACCTTCTGTGAAATGACTGTTTTGCTTATATTCTATGTAATATATGTAAGATTAGCTTCCATATTTGAGGACTGGAAAATGGCCTCATGCAACACATTTTTTAAAAAAGAGATCTGGGGATGGGGGGAGGCAGTCCTGGAATTTACAGGTGGGTTAACTTAACGTCTGTCCCAGAAAAATGGGAAGTATTGTTAAAGATAATATTACAAACCATATAGAAGAACAAGCCTTGCTGTAGCAGAACCAGGATGACTTATGCAAGGTTAAGGTCTATTTCATTACCCTACTGGAGTTCTTTGAGAGTGTCAACAAGCCTATAGATAGAGGTCATCTGGTTAACATAATGTATTTGGATTTTCCAAAAGCTTTCACCAAAGTACCTTTCCAAAGACTCTAGAAACTGGTTACATAACAGGAAGCAGAAAGTAGGAATAAATGGACAGTTCTCCTGATGGAGTGATGTAGAAAGTGGTATTGGTATTGGGATCTGTGCTTTTGAACTTGTTCAGAAATGATCTAGAGTTGGAGTGAGCAGTGAGGCAGCCAAGTCTGCTAATGATACTAAATTGTTCAGGGGCATTAAAACAAAAAGGGATTGTGTAAAGCTCCAAAACAACCTCTCCAAATTGAGTGAATGGGATTAAAATGACAAATGAAATTCAGTATTACAAGTGTAAAGCAATGCATGTTAGGACAAAAATTAAAAATTTTGCATATGCATTCATGGAGTCTGAATTCACAATGCCTGACCAGGAATGAGACCTTGAAGTCATAGGGAATAACACAATGAGCCTATCAACCCAGGGTTCCATTAGCTTAGAAGAAGGCAAATTCCATGTTGGGATCATTAGGAAAGAAATTCAAAATAAAACTGCCAATATCATAATGTCAGTATATGAATCTGTTGTGCAACCGCATTTGGAATACAGCATACAGTTCTGGTTGCCTCATTTCAAAAGGGACACGGTAGAGTTGGAAAAGTTTCAGAAAAGGGCAAGCAAATTAAGAGAATCTTGGGGGGGGGGGGGCTTTAAGCATGCCAGCAGGAGTTTGCTAAAGCTATGTATGTTTTACAGCTTCGTTTTTACATCTTTGATTATTTATTTATTTATTTTAAAAATTGCATTAAAAATTATTGGCTGGCACCTCAGAGACTGCATGTGTATAAGCAATTTGAAGTTATGAAAATAACCTTTTAAAAATACCTTTTTCTAATATTTGGGTAACATTTTATAAACTCAAAATTTCCACAGCCATGCTACAATTTTGTGAACTTAAATACAGAAATAAAAACAGTTGTCTCAGTATTAAAGGATATGATAAATCTGCAAATATTTTTTTATATCTATGAAACAGAAACCTTTAGCTGCAATGTTAGCTGATCAAGCTGTAGAACTAGATCTAATCTAGACATTAAATGAAACATGTAGTCACTGCCAATCAACAATTCTCCTGCATGCCTTCAAGTAATTTTTAACTGAAACAGGCATGTGATGTTAATACAGTATTGTTGTGCCATGTGTCTGATTCAACTAGATAATACAGGGAGACATGGGGATGGATAAGAGCCACACATTTCCTGTAACACTTGACTCAGAGACTGAATTCTAGCTGTGCAGCTTCAGATAATTCAGTCTCTGAAAGAAGAGAATTAGGGGACCTTAACACATACAAAAAAGCAGCATCCCACTTTCCTTATTTATAAAATATAAAAAAGATGTTTGCTTTCCCCCTATAAAAATTACTGAGCAAGATTAATCCAGTACAGCCCAGATCAGTTACCTGTTGAAGCTATAGGTGCACTGAGGATGTGATAGCCATTTTGTCGCAGAGGGTTAAAGCAATGGGAGTCTCCTGACAGCGCATCACTGTTGACAGATGAGTCCATTGCTCGGTAACAGTCCTCATAGTGGAAACAGTTCTGTATAGAATGAAAGCTGCCTTGATAACCTGCAAATAGACATTTGCACAGACATTTTTAGTACTAGAAATATGCATTTGGTTTCATTTACGAAATTTTGTTTCATGGCGGTACTGCCTATTGTAGTTTGACATCAATCTTTAAACTTTTAATTTTAGCGGTATTGTGGAGTTTATTTTCTAGGCTTGTTGTTGGGGCAGAGAGACAGTCCTAATGCTAGCTCCTGCACACTCCTAGAACAGATTTATGGGGGTAATGGGGGGGGGGAGTTCTGTTGTACAGCTAGAGGTCTTTCACTTGCAGGGTAACTTCAGTGGATTAATAATAATAGTAATATTATGTGCATGGAGCAGCTCACTGCCACCACCCCCCTGCCAATTAGTTAACTAGTGGGGGACACTGTGGGCAAATCCACGACATCCCCCCTGCCCCGCAAAATGGAGTCAGGCCCAGCACAAGGTATTTCCAATCACACATGACAGGGAGTCGGAATGAAAGCTGCCTTGATAAAATTAGGTATATCCTCTTTGGCACTGGGCAGGGAGTGTCTGGCTGAGAGATTCAAAGAGCTCTTATGCCAGGGTGATCAGCTATCTCACTCTGAGACTTCAAGGACAGTACCTTATTGATGTTGAGAGTTATCCTCATTTCTATATTTATGAACTATGAAGTCCTCTGCACACACCTTCTAAGATGACTGTATACTTTAGAGATGGGCAGTGAATCAATGAGACACTTGGATTCCACTGAGCCATCCGTTCAGCTCCAATGAGCACTTTGTATGCATTGCTAAGGGAAAAGCTGAACATTTTCCAGCCTGCCCGGTAGAGACATCTTCCAGAAATGATGACATGTCATCTCTCTTTCCCCACGTTTCTCTCCAAATTAGGCATGACATATTGCTGAATGTATGTTTCCCCAGCAATACGAAAAACCATTTTGGGAAGTGGTAAATTTAAGTGGAGAAATGGGGGCGGTATAGGGGGTTGCCTAACCCATCCTCCTCGTCATGTTTTCCCCACTCAAAATAGCATTCTCTAAGCAGTTTGTTTCTCTTCCCATAATCTCCACATCTATAGGAAAGGTATATGATCTGTCAAGCGTTCAAATAAAAGCATGACATCCATACAGGGTTTTTTTTCCTGTTTGATGGGGAGGGGAATAGATTTATCTCATGCTTCCTCTCCCAAATAACTGAACTGCAGAATTTGTTTCGAAAGGGATTTCAAGAGAGGTGATGGCAGCATGGCAATCACAGCATTCAGTGCAAACAATTCCTCTGCACCAGGACCTTTGCCAGTCTGCTAGATGGCAACAGGGAAAACACTGGAATACAACAACTAAGATTCTCTACAATAACTGTCGGACCATATGTGTTTGTTCCAATCATGGAAGGCCTTGAGATCAAATTAAGGTCTCTCCTAATAAAGGAGGAGATTCTCACTAATATCTTCTCTCCCTGTTGCACCCCCACAAATCAGCTGGGGGTGTTGGGACCCTTGAGGGCAGCATGGGAATTGGCACAGGAGGGACCTGTTAAAATTACCTCCCTACTTTTGTTAGCAGGTGCTAAGGGGATCAAAATGGCTAGAGAAAATGGATAGAGTTGCCTTAGTTTGCAGCTCTGCGGAGTGACTGACAATACAGCCGATTTAATCAGAAACACCGGTTCAACTGCATTTCCATTCCAGATAAAAGTAACATACTGTGATGAGTATCATTCAACTTGGCTTGCTGAATGCTCAAGTAATGACAAAATAATTACTTAGATTACACTGTTGCTGCACTTCAGAGTGAAGTCTCCCACTGTCATTCCCTCCTCACCCTACTTTGCAAACAGTTACCCGGCTGATATTTCAATTTGGACATTCTGTCAAATATGTCATAGATATTCTTCATGTTACTCATCATTCCACTGTTAGATTACTCTTGTTAGTTTCAGGCAAAGAAGGGGAAACATTTATATTGTTGTGGGTTTTTAAAAGCATTTTGTTCTTAAGCTCTTACAGATTTGTCGGTCCTTCATGCCAAAGTGTCTTTCAAGATCTAACACAGAGTAACAGCAGGAGCTTAAAACAAGGTTCAAATCCCATAACGATAGTGCAATTAACAACCACATGTGGTTTAGTACTGCAATCTAAACATGGAGCTTTTAAAAGGATTTCCAAACTCTTAAGGGGCTAAAATATGAACCATTCCATGGAACTGTATAAAATTGGTCTTTCTCCACCCCCCATCTCTTTTATTTTTGTAAGTTTCATAAAGTAACATTTCTATTTGTGTTAAGCAAAGTCCTGGCAGCAGCAGCAGAGTTGACATCCCCCCCGCCCGCACCCCAAACGATTTCAGCATTCCTTCAGTTTGTCAGATTTAAATCAAATCTGTGGCAGCTAATTTCCAATGAAGAATTTCCCAAACACCCTGTCGGTTTAAATGATCACTGTTAAATGTTTTATGTGGAATAAAATGTAGAAGTATAACAGTTAATAAAGGAATCAACTATGTTCCAAACATAACATTCAGTTACAATTTTGCTTTGAATGTGACACAGAAAAGCTGTAGTTAACCACATCACAAAGTATGGTCGTTGCCTCTATTTCCCTCAAGCCACAACCCAAAAATCTAAAGCACTTTTTAAACGAATGATGTAATGAGGAAATTATTGGAATATGCCTATTAAATGCCAATTCGTTCATGTCATTCCACTTAAATGTATGAGCACAAATAAGTCAAACTCGTCAAATTACATAAAATCTCTATGAAAAGACATCATGTAAGATATATAAATAGCTGTGCTATTTCATTTGGTTGCCAAATTCCTTCAACGCATAACAATTTCCATCTGATCCTACTTTAGCTGAAGTCAAAAATTCTGCTGGGTTTTTGTTTTCATCCATTGTCCATGCATTCTCATCCATAATGCGTCCAAATAGGATTTCTTTGAGACTTCTATTACCCAGAGGAAGGAGAAGTATAAATATGCCTTTTACTCTCATGAGCAAAGATTTTACATTTGGTTGACAGTTGTTATATTTTCATTTTTAGAGTTAAAAAAATTGAGCACATGCTACTACTTTACTAATTTAAAACACTCATTATAAGAAAATAACTTATTTTTAAGGATATTAATGACATTTACTTGGCCTGAAATTAAGGTGATATTTTGGTGTTTGGCTAAAATAATTGCTTTTTAAAACCTCTATGACACAGAACAATGAAAAAGCAACACTTCCCTCCAACAGGATGTGTGATTTTCTTATAGAATAAACTTATTACAATAGTTCAACAGTTATTCTGTATGTTTGTTTCTGCTTTACTCTTAAGCAGCTAAACCCTTGTGGTTTCATAGTTACTTAGCTTGTTACTGTAATGTGGTTATATGTTATTATCAGCTATCATAAATCAGCTATTGTGCTTCAGTGGCATTAATTTTTTTTAAATTTAATAACCTGTTCAGCTTCTGATCAAGTCAGCTTTTATGTAGGGACAAATAATGTATTGCAACAAGCTCCGTTTCATGTAATTTGTTGTCCACTGGAACCTTAATTGATTATGCTGCTTATGAAAGATTTGCTATGTCCATTTTCGCAAGGAAAAAATTGTTCTGCTTGTCATGGTTGCACGCAACAAGAACATGCAAAAAATCAAATAAAAACATGAAAGATATGCAAGATTTTAAAAAATGAGAAAAGGTCTGGAAGTCTCCAGTTTGAATCCACTTTGTATTGCAAATTGTATTATTTGGATTCTGGACTGGATAAGTTACCGAATTCCTAAGGAACATGTTTCAAATAAGAATCGGAGACTGTCCATAAGATATTATGGGGGAAATAACAACTGTAGGATTGAGATGGTAAATAACAACGTTTTATTTTGTATTTTAATGATAGATTGATTTTATAGTTGCTTAGAAGCCATTTTGACATATCTGATCCCAAAACTAAAGCATTTGCGATTAATATAAAAGATTATTTAGCTCATGCCCATCACCCTTAGAATCAGTGCTTGACAAATTAAATACAATGTGCATACTGGCTTTGAAATCTACAACTCAAACTATTTAAGGTTTAAAGCTTTTGTGCGTCAGAACACCACGTTAACATATTCTGAGATTAAATATATTGAAGACTAAATAGAAAAATCCAACTTGCTTTGAATACTTATAGATGAGATCATTTCTTTAGGAATATCTTAGTGTGCATTAGCAAATATGAGATTTAATGGAGTTCTGAGTAATTAATTATTGAGAACAGCAGTCATACACATTCAAAAATCCATAAACTAAAATTGTCGTATGACACAGAATCAGAACACATTACAGAATACAGGGTTTATTTGCCCAATAATATAGGTAAAAATACCCCAATGGATGTCTGATAAAAATTATGGAACAGTGCACATACATTTTCTTTAAACATGGCCCAAAAGGGACAGCTGCTATAAAATTATGTCATTATGTAATGTATAGATAGTACATTACTCCACAGCTGAGAAATAACTACATAATAACTACTCCCCAATATATGCTGGAAGTGCCAAGAAATAAGAGGATTTTTACCAAATGTAATGGGAATGTAAAGACACAGATTTTTTTGGGGGGGGGGATTTCCTGAACTCTTAGATATAACTGTAGATATAACTGTAAGTTATAAAATTCAACTAGACCCTGTGTTCTTTTTCTTGAAATATGTGCATGATCTAGTAAGGTATGATCATATGATAACTGCTGCTAGGATAATGTTGGGTTTCAGTGATATATCCTAAAGAATGGACAGAAAAATTGTGCAAATTTGCCTCAGTGGTTAAATTGAGGCACTATATCAGATTTAAAGAAAAATATGAAATTGGGTGTATCCACTTCTGCAACCATACTTCCTCTTTCCCCGTGTGCCCCCCAAATCTGCTCCAGAGGGTCTCCCAAGCCATCAGGATTAGATTTTGAGGGCACACAGAGGGCTGCAGGGGAGAGGGAGAAGCTTCATTGTGCAAGTTGGTGTCTGATGCATGAGTGGGCCAGGAGCATTGGTCACAACCCAGTGACAACTTACATTCATAACATAGAACCCTTTTGTTGACTATAGCAGGAGAAATGAGTTGTTTCCAGATATAAAACATGGTTTTGCAATGTTTGGGGTATACTTACGGTAACTATAAGATGTTTTATGTCATACAATGTATTTTGTTTGTAGTTTTGCTAATTAGCGTAAAATTACACTTTATTTCCATTTTTTTTAAGCAAAGATAACTTTAAAGGGATTTAGGTTTGCTTATAAGCCTAGTTTCAAGACTTGTGGATTTTGGCTTAATCTACTCTAGATGTTTATCCTTTGTTGATGATAAACTGTTAATGTTTACTATCATTTTTTATTTGATACTGTCATTTGCTGATGCTTGTTGGCTGGTTTGTGGCCTTGCTTGAGCCACACAGACCTGAACTAGTCCAAAAAATACTAAACTCAGGAAATTTCCGCAGCTAACTGAGCTTGGGCCTTATACATCTTGTGTAAGACCACATGACTGCTGGTAGCCCTGCTTGTACCCAAATCAAATGGGCAATGGTGGGGACAGGTATATAATTGGAAATGGGCTCAGATGGAGTGGGGATTTCCCCTGTGTGTTGCTCTTTTGTGCTAGCTTAAACACAGGACATACTCTTTCCCAAAGTCTAGGCAGTTGTCACCTGTAGTACTAATGCCAACAAACATAAAAACATGTCACAGTGGATGTCCACATTTTCAAAAGAGCTCTGTCTTGTTGAAAGGGCACCTTCCATTGAAATACATGGAAATTTGGCAGCACTAAACAGAACACACTATCACAGTTTCCACATCTGTATTTAAGCTCCTACTTCATTTGTACGCTTCAAAACCTATACAAAGCACTTGGTTGACACTGCATTAGCTTGTCAGGGGTGGCTGCTTCTACCAGTCATAAATAGTTATCATTGATCACAGATTACAGCCCATTATGCCACTGTTAATTATAGCGTTCCTCTTTCATACTGCAGAAGATGAAGTGCTTTCAATACAGAATAAATGTGGTGCAGTTGCCATTTGCTGCCTTAATGTAAGTAAGCACTGTAACCAATCAAACAATGCAGAGCGTCAATGAAAATATTAGCAGACCTTCCAGACATAACTAAACATGAGGAACATTTAGCTGCTGACAAGAATAGCAGCCTCAAACCCTTCTCGTCTATAATGGGTTGTACAACCGACTGTACTAATATCACCATACTGAACATGTTCCTACTATTTCTATTCCACTACACAGCATAAATCATAGCACCATGATGTCAGGACAAGCAGCATGGTGCACTATCCCCTTTTTGGTCAGCTCTTTAAATGAATCTGCACACACATTTGGCATTTCTTGTACGCACTGTGCATCAACACACGCACACACATATGCATGAACATAGTATAGAATTACCTTGTGGTCCCTGCTGTGCAGACTGGTTTTGAAATTGCGTATATGTTTTATTTGCTGAGAAGTGCTGCCCACTTGGAGATTGGCTGTGTGATGATGGGGAGCTGTGTTTCGGAAGTAGGGGAGGAGCAACTATGGTTTTCAATGGACTAACGAGAGGAGGATGAATATTTGGAACAATCCTAGAACAAGAAGGAAGAACGAGAGAGATGATAAACTTGATCCCATATCATTGAGTGCATAAAACACTTGGGCGAGTGTAGCTTTAGTGTGTATGTGTGTGTGTGTGTGTGTGTGAATTTTACTTACAATTCATGTAAGTTAAAAGTACAGTATTAATAACTATAAACCTGTCTGTGAGACATGACAGCAACAACAAAAATAGCTTAACAGAAATATACTTTTAAAAACCAAGGTGGAATCTACACACATATAAAAAAACGCTATGAAAATGCTTTTTAAAAAAAGTTTTGAAAAATATATTGTATTTGTCATAGCTCACCATCACCATCTAGTGTCACATTTGTATATTGCACTTTACAACACACTTAAAATGTTTTATTTGCAGCTGTATAGCTGAATCCCAAATCTCTAATCACTTGCAAAGTTTTACTGACAAGAGTTACAGAGTACATTGCATCTACTTCTCATAGCACAGAAGCACTTCATCCTTTTAAAAAGCATTGAGCTTTTAATTGATCAAAAATGCCTGAGCTGGTTTGTTTTCCAGTTGCAAGAGCTGAGCTTCCTTCTTTGCACACAACCCCAGTATTATTATTTGTCCCACGACTGGCCCAAAAGCAACTTATTAAAAACTTCAAAAGGCTGAGGGCTGCTTCCTATTGATGCATTTACTACAAAAGATAATCATGCACGTAACAAGTATTCCACAGTCATGTTTGAAATAAAGCAGGTGTGCTTATTAATTCATGAGCAAGTTCATTGAATGGTACCTGTCTCCACTGCTGAGGTTTCAAGCACATTACCAAATATAGGACAGCAACAAGGCAGAAGGGAGACCACATACGATCCAATCAGAAGCCACAATGAAGCTAGCCCTGGCTTGGATTGTTGTAGAAAATCACAGTAGTCAGCAAGAATGTTTGAACATTTGAAGAGTCCAGAGATTTGCATAATGAATGAAGGTTCTAACTGAGAAACCTATCACCATTCACTATCCTGTAAAGGCTCTCCCCATAGGGAGGGCAGTAAAGTGTCCTAACAATGTGAAGATTTATGACACTGATGCCTCAGGCATCCCCATGTACCTCAGGGTGGAGACAACTGGCGAAAGAACTTGTGGAAAGTACTTTTAATCGTGTTTCAGTTAGCTACTTGAAACCATAGGGCAAAATCCACCATGCAATCCATGCTCTGTTGAAAACCTTATTCATTTTGTTAGGAATTGTGTGTGAAAGAGTAGCATTTAAGTGAAACCCTTCCCAGAATTTGTCTGGTTTGAATGGCACGGGCAGAGCAGAAGAGTGAGGCATCTGTGTTAGATTTATATAAGCAATGTGTAAACCAAGAATAATATGTTACACGTTTTGCCAGCCATATGGATGCAAGTACAGTATGGCATTTATTCTACAGATTATGTGTTTTCTTTGCTTCCGTCCTTGTAGGTCAAACTCATGGGCAGATCAGCTGCCTAATTATTTGATATTGCTAGCGTTGTCTCATATACCTTTGGCAGGGAAAGTTACCCCTGATTCCACTCAGGTGTTCTGATAATTTAAAGGCTTTCAGTGTTCTATGCAGGGAGTCACTATAGCACAGAGATATGTGAGTGGATGCCATACTTCATTAATGGTGTTCCACTCAAAATTTAGGCAGGAGACACCTCCAACTAGACCTTCTGTGCCTGACACAATATGCTCTGAAGTGGGAAAAGAAAGGTATTGTGATGGATACATTAGGGATTCTTTGGAGCATTCTACAAATGGATTTTAAAAGACCATAAAGTACACAAATTTACAGCAGGGAACACAATCCTAACTCTGATTATGGTAACTGTACAACACACATTTTTAGTTACATGTCTGACACATTTAGGTATACCTGTAAAAATATTTTAGGTGTTTCATACACATACATCCTGATCCAGATGCAGCCATGGACAATAAATCCTTATGAGATAAGGCACAACAAATCAAGTGAAATAACTGATGGTGCTGGATATGAATCACCACCATCATTAAACAGCACACTGTATCAGTCCAATATGCCTTGGATAAGCACTGTCATGCAGATGAGGGGACACATTGGTCTCAGCAAGGTGTGTGGATGCCTAGAGCAGGATGTGTGAAATGGCAATTGTCATCCAATTCCAACTGAAGTTTACAGCACAATCCTACGCCTATCTAATCAGACGTAGTCTGGCTGCACTGAGTCGGAACACAGTATGCCTCTAATACCAACATAAGTGGGAAAGCATATATTGCTTCAAGTTTCCCATAGGCATTGGATTGTCCAGTTTGAAGAGAGGATGCTGAATCAGATTGTCTGATCCAGCAAAGCTCTTCTTACATCTTTTGGAAGCTAGGTATAGACAAGCTTTATACGTACATCTTCTGCTTGATAACTGGTCTGACCCAGCTTCTCAAAGTCATCTTCAGCCATTCCTAGCTTTAAAAAACAAGAATTTGTTTTTGAAATGGTTTTGTTGTTTTCATTTTTGTATAAGACTCTTGGCTGAAACCCTGGAGTGCTACTTCCAGTCATTGTACGCTGTACTGAGCTAGGTGGACCAATGGTCTGGCTCGGTTTAAGGCAGTTTCCTGTGTTCCAATGCCCTGCATTGAGAAGAGGCAGTGTACGTATTTTGTAATAAATAATGTCTCTGGGTTTACAGAATAAACTATTCCAAAGCCATTAAAGACTAAAACTATGAAAAGGTAAGCCTTTTCCCACTCTAAAAAAGTAAAGGTAAAGGAACCCTGACAGTTAAGTCCAGTCGCAGACGACTTTGGGGTTGCAGCACTCATCTCGCTTTACAGTCAGCTAATCTTATTTAATGTATTCCTGACAACAGAAAATACAGTACAGCATGTGTAATTGGTAACTACTTTAAGAGAATATAAAACTGAAACTCAAGAGAAATCCACTTCTCTTTTACTTATACTTGGGGTAAAATACGACCACAACAGAGACAGGGATGTTTCCAATATGAACAGCCTCACTTTGTTGTTGTTTTGGAAGGACAGCTTTGACTGTCAAATTCCTCTGCTAAACAATGGATCCCAATATTTCTTCCATCCATCTCAGCAGGAAGAAGATCAGATCCAGAGTTCAGTCCATCTGTACTTTATCTCAAATAAATTCCAATATGTTTTGTGATGTGGTGCTTGTCTGTACTTCAAACCATTTATCAAGTACTGTCAAATAGCATATAATAAATGTTGACATGGAGGGTGATTATTCATTGAATGCTAACACAAAGAAATGCAAAAGTATAGTAAAACCTCAGAGACTAAGGGCCGATTCATACATTATAACCTACCATTTGCTGGCATGTCAGACACTCACATCAGTGGTCTACATGACAGTATAAACAGTGTACTCTGAGAGGTGCACAAGGTGGACCAGGAGGTGCCACATTAATTTTGTGTGTGTGAGAGAGAGAAAGTTTAGGGTAAATGTCAGAAACTTGTCGAATGTTTATGTTTAACTGTAATACTTAAGATTTTAGGATGCCAAAGGGAAATATCAAAATTTGTAAAAACTACAGACCATTTTTTGATAACCAGCCAAGGGGAAACTTTAAGGACTCTTTTACAGAACTACTCATCTTGGTATAAGCATCAGTTAATTGGTTTGTGCCTCAAATTTGTTTATGCAGTCATGAAGTATAGGCAAGATTGAATGAAGCAGAATGGAATTCAGGGGGGAAAATCAAGAACTGTTTCTCCGACTTGAATGTTACTGACATAGTTGTCCGTAAGAAATTGTAAGCACTGCAATATGGTATTTTCCCAGAGTTCACAATTCAGAGCTAACTGGTGTGATCTACAGTTGTCCTAAATTACTGTGCAAGGAGGTGTGGCAAAAGCATGACAGGATTCCTTGATTATGTAAACAAGCACCGTGCCAAATTGTTAGTTCAGGGTAGGAGCCATAAATTAGACACCTTAGGACGTATATTTTCCATGATTGTGTAAACAAGCTTTAAGTAAAATAATACTATACCAGTAAACTATAACAAATAAACGCAAAATGCCTCATTTATAAAAACTGCACTCTAATCACTCAAATTATAAAAAAAAATAACCTCTCAAGTCAGCTACAGGATCAAAAGACCAAAGCAAAATGAAAAGAAAGAGAAAAGGTTAACATCGATTTTCATCTCTTCCAATAATATTAAAAATGATGTGCAAAGCTCTACTAATCTAGTTTCTGGACGATGCCCAGTTTCTTGCCACGTGTTTCTTTTCTGGGCCCTACCCTCGGGGAATTTCTGTCAACACAAGCTCAGGAAATAGTTAAACCGTTGAGTTTTTAGGGGGGGGGGGACCCTCTATCTGAAGTTTGGTGAACTTTGCTACTAATCAGTCCCAGGTGCCTTTGCCTTATTTTACAGAATATGCAGGATTCCTTCAACAGCACAATACTAAATCAGTCATTGTAGTTTACTCTCCCAAAGAACTGTTCTATTTTATAGTTTTACATTAATATTTAAGCATGCAGCAATAAGCTTACTCTTGGATACTTGTATGCTCTACTACATTATATTGGAACTCAACAGAAACTCAGCAATATGCTTCTATCCTCTTCGTGAACAATGACTGCTCAGCTCAAGGGCTAGCTAAGGAAGCAATCACTACCAAGATCAGAATAACCAGGAATTCTTTTGTCATTCAACTTCAACAGGATATTTTTGACTCCCATGTAGTTTAGCACAGATACACCGGCCACTTGAATTTGCAACAAAACAAATGGGTCACAGTGCACAAAATATCAACATGGATTGACATGCAGAAGTTAACCAAATTTGAAATAAAACTCAAAACTAGTCTGACAAGTTTATCTTTTAAAAGCGTGGGGGGGGGGGGAGGTTATCAAGTGGAAGGAGGAACAGAAACAGTTCTACATCTAAAGATGAATGCATCTTTAAAGAAGGTGCTGGATGCTACCAAAGTTATACTTTTCAACAGTTTCTTTTTACTTTATTATTACAAAAAAGTGGGACACTTCAATTTTAGCAATATTGAATGTTGTCAATATTTGTTGCCAGAACTGCATGTTGTCTGTAGGGAAAACTCTGCACCAACATAACCTAAATTCTGCCCTAAAAGCAAAATTCTGCACCCAATAAAAATTAAACAAGTAGTTTATTTTGCACAAGGACAGGCCTTTATATGCAGAAAATTTCACTATGGCTATAATTTTATGGGGGGAGGGAAGCGGTGGAACCCAGAAGGGCAACCACAGAAGGTGAAGAAGTCAGTGTGGTGTAGTTGAGCATTGAAGTTCACAGGGTAACACTGGGCCAGTCACTATCTCAGTCTAGCCTATAGCAGCACTCATTACCCCAAAGGTGAGGCTCTGTCTCTGAAGGTCTTCAAGCAAAGGGTGGACAACCATGTTTTGAGGATGCTTCTCGCTCTGGATTTCCTGCATTAATTGGGGGGTTGGGTTAGATGGCTGCAAGGCCCCCTTCAACTCTGTGGTTGCCCCGAAAAATATCCAGCATTGCTGTTCACTATTGAGACTAGCCCTCTCCTACAACACTTTGCTCTCTTCCACACATCTGTGCCGAATGTAGAAATAACATTCCATGATAAAGAATTTTTTTCCCTGAATCCTTCTTATTAGAATCCAACTTTGAAACCAGAAGGTTCATCACGCTGAAATGCCGCATAGTTGATATGCACCAAAGCTCAATAAATATTTGCACATAGTATATGTGTTTTTTCCACAAACCACGCTTACATTATCCACACAAACAAGAACCTTACAGTACAAAGCTGCTGCCAAACCTTTAGTAGAAGAATGCAGATTAATATACAGTGTACTTCTGGTTAAGAACTTAATTCGTTCTGGAGGTCCGTTCTTAACCAGAAACGGTTCTTAACCTGAGGTACCACTTTAGCTAATGGGGCCTGCTGCGCCGCCGCCACACAATTTCTATTCTCATCCTGAGGTAAAGTTCTTAACCCGAGGTACTACTTCCAGATTAGTGGAGTCTGTAACCTGAAGCGTTTGTAACCCGAAGTGTTTGTAACCTGAGGTACCACTGTACTGTACTTAACATTCATAATATTCAGTGGCTATCCCACATACAAGGGTGCAAAAATTCAAATGTCACCCACCAATTGAAAAATAGCACAATTATAGCCAAGATAACGTGAATATTTAACACAAGTTTTTTGTTCCCTAGAAAAAAACCAGTAGATTTGTCTTCCTTACTGGAATCACCTACACAAATTTGCTTTGCAGATGCCTTTTGAAACACACCCACTCTTTGGCAATGACACGCTATGACCTATAATATCTGGATTCATATGCTAAAAGTTGGTATGTGGCGGATTCCTTCCTTGCTAAAGATGTCTATCTAGCCCCTCTCCAACTCTTGTTATTCTATGAAGAGTGTTCTATAAAAACAGTTCAACATATCTAGTCAAAATGAGCAAGCTGGGAACAGCATTGAGACCTGTGGGAGACATAACAGTTTGTGGACACAAGATATACTTACTAGTACATACACACCACATTCTACACCACACATATAGCTGTAAACTTTTTTTTAGTGCAGACAACTCTTAAGATGCAGTGTTGTTTTTCCATCTTCAGGCTGCCACAAATCAAATTTTACTATCTTCACAACTGGTGAAATTAAACAGAGCTTGTCATTATTTATGGTGACTGTTGTAACTAATGCTAAAATAACACTTCACTACCTGAAACATTAAAAAAAAAAAAACTGGATCATGACAAGGTCCACTTTCTATATGCCAAAATATTTCTAAATCAAACACTTCTGCTTTAATTAATATTAATATAAATTAGTATAAAATTACTTGATCCAGCATTCTGTACACTTCACACACTTCTTTATTGAAGAGAAAAAAATATTATACATCTCATATGTAGCCAGGGTAAATATATTTGGTAATGAAGTCAGATTTTGTTAGAACATTTTCAAGTAAATTAAATAATTTTTGTCAAACTATTTAAATGTCTTAGCAAACCATTTGGGAAAACTGAGAGCTGCACTTGTTATTGACTTTGGCAAAGAATGGTATAACAAGGGCTTTTTTTTGTTTTAAAAAGGTTCTAAATCAAAATCTTAGTCTTTCTGTCAAACGTGAGTAGACTTCTTGTGCTCTGCTTCTTGTAGCTTTTGGCTTCTCCCATATTTGATGACTCAATCATTACGGTTTTTTGATAGCAATCATTTTGGTCCGTCCCAAAGACTTAAACCCAGGAATCCAACCTTGTCATCACATTGGTTCACAGTGTAGAAATTCTGTACATGTACTTAAACATGGAGGCTGAGATAGGTGATGAATGAGGCAAAACATTGCAGGCTTGCCAGAAGTGTATAGCAGCTTGCATAAAAAAGGATAGTGATGGGTTTTTATTTAATTTGTGCCATAACCATTTTTATCTGAGGGAACGCAGGTGCACTACAGCAAGGTTGGGAACTTGTGCCCTCCATATGTTGCACTCCAACTCCCATCACCCGCAGTTGTCATGGCCAATGGCAAAGGAGAATGGGAGTTGCAGTCCAGCAAGATATGGAGAACCACATGTTCTTCATGTTCCCTTTGCTACAATTAACTGACAAAGGTGTAAAATTTCAGTAGCCAAATCGCACTGAATGTGTATTCTTTTGTTGATAAGCCAACAAACAAGGTCAATTGTGTGCGCGCATATATTTAAAGCATCCCCTCAAAGAATCCTGGGAGTTGTAGTTTATCCCTCACAGAGCTACACTTCCCAGCATTAGATAACTATTTGACTGTTAGAAAACAATTGAAGGGAAGATTTTGATGTTTCATTGTGTTTTTATATTTTGCTGGAAGCTGCCAGGAGTGGCTAGGGCAACCCAGTCAGATGGCTGGCATATAAATAATAAAGTAGGAGTAGTTGTTATCCTCAACAAACGACGGTTTCCAAGGTTCTTGAGGGAGGGAATTGCACCTTAAATGTATGGTGTATATGTAGTCTTAGTATGCATAAGTAATATTAGGTGTAAGATTATCATATACTCTCAAAATAAATGCTGGCACACACAGTCATCCCATCACAAGCCAAACTTAATCTCTATGCACAAAGATCTGATTTATTTACATTATATTAAACTAAGATTTATATTCTGATATTTGCCTGGAGGTCATAGGGTGGGTTAGAACAACAGGCAACATGAACAAAATAAAATCCGCACACACAATTTAAGTAGCAAAACATTTAAAACCAATATTCAATATTTTTCAATCTGCCACTGCCAAGAACCCCTAGCCAAAAATAAATAGGGTCCTTAAGTACATATGGGTAGTCCCATATTGAGGCCAATTCAAGTCTAATTTGATTTTCCACAATAATATAGCTCACAATGTATTAGAGATATTATTTAGATTTGAAACCCTGCAGTTAAACTAAAGGCTATTAAAAAAATAAAATGTATATTTTAGTACATTTGCTGATAATATATTTAACACTACAATTACTTTGCAGTTTTAATGCTGGTCAAAATATACCACCAACAATCAAATCACCATATGACAAAATTAGGTAACACAGTTTTAAAATAAGCATGTAAACATACTATGCTGAAATTTCATAGTTAGTTTTCAGAGGTTTGCATCATAGCTAGAGCCTTTTCATTATTTTAGGTTTCAATCCTATACATATTTACCTGGGAGTAAGTTCCATTGAACATAGTTGAGTTTACTTCTGAGTAGATGCACAAAAGATTGTGCTACTACTCTTGTATTAGGTTAATGATAGGCTGCAATCTTAAACAGACTTTGGTGTGACTTACTTATGAATAAACATGGATGAGATGTGATTGTTCATTATACTGTTTGCTTTGCTTAATTACCCAAACATTGGAATGTAATAGATTAGCATGCTCTTCCATGACATGGCTAGTAAAACAACAACTTTTTAATCTAGTTGTGACCAAAGCCAGTAAATACCAATACAAGCATCCCCAAGCTTCGGCCCTCCAGATGTTTTGGACTACAATTCCCATCATCCCTGAACACTGGTCCTGTTAGCTAGGGATCATGGGAGTTGTAGGCCAAAACACGTGGAGGGCCACAGGTTGGGGATGCTTATACTTATATATCCCTGGCAACTGAAGCTTATAGTGGGACATTAAATAAAAACTTGAATCATTTGGCTAATCATTCCACACAATAGGAACTGACTTAACCAAAATGGAGACTGCTTCATTGGGAAGGAATAAATCAGCAGTGCAAAGTCAAGCAACAGATTGTGAAAAATGGTTTATCTGAAATAGATTTATCTTGAAAGTCCAAATCAATTCCTATGCATGTGTGGGATACAGTCTGTCCCACAAGTACAGTTTTATTAGTTGTCCATTGTATCAAAAATATTTCATAAAGTGCAATTTATTTCACAGTTTATTTATGTACAATTACTATATTGTTTTTTAATTAGAAATAAAAATAAAAATAAAGGTTTGAAGTTTATAAAACAATTCTACCACACTAAAGTGTCACCATTCTCAGAAATGTCATTTAAAGTTTATATATGCTTATTTCTCACCAAAGAAGATATTCATGTAATTCCCAAGATACATTCATGTATTCCTCACCATTGAGCAGATGCCAAGTCATTAAGCCAATAATTCTCAGATGGTAGAAAAGGTCATCCCTTAAAGTGATATGGGAGAACACAAGGTTCCAAGGAGTGATGGGATCCTGAGGCAGGTGACAGGACCCTCTCAAGAGCTGCGGCCTGGCAGTGGATTCTCATAAATCCCTATTAGATATCTGGACATGATTGCAACATCAAGCCCCCTCCGCCCTCCCAATTATCTGGGAACAGAGTTGCTTGGTTCTTAAATTTCTTAAATTTAGGAACGGGTCAGAGCAATCCTGTTTGATTCAGTGTGGTCCTAAGGATGCCCAGGTTGCATGTTCGATCCCCATATGGGACAGCTGAATATTCCTGCATTGCAGGGGGTTGGACTAGATGACACTTAAGATACATTCCAACTATGATTCTATGATCATTTCCTCTATTTCCAATTCAGGCCTTGGCGTATGTACCCAGAACAGCATCACCTACCAGGGCAAAGTACCAGCAGATTCAGGGCAAATCAGGAGTTTGCAGGGGAGAAAGCCTCCAAAACATCCCAACGAAAACTCAATGCCAAGGAATGCTGACCGAGAGAGAGTAAACCCTGGAAACTGTGTGGAAGCGGGAGTGAAAGTGGGTGGCTGGAGAAGGAGGCCAAAGGGAGAAACATGTGGATATAAAAAGGGTACAGAGGACAGTCTCATTGTCTGGATAGGCCATTTCCTGAGAATGAGAAGCCATTTTAAAACATTCCCGGGGGGGGGGGGGGAGTCAGAACTGCACCTAGAAATCAGTGGAGATAATAAATACAGTGGTACCTCGGGTTAAGAACTTAATTCATTCTGGAGGTCCGTTCTTAACCTGAAATGGTTCTTAACATGAGGTACCACTTTAGCTAATGGGGCCCCCGTGCAATTTCTGTTCTCATCCTGAAGCAAAGTTCTTAACCCGAGGTACTATTTCTGGGTTAGTGGAGTCTGTAACCTGAAGAGTCTGTAACCTGAGGTACCACTGTATTCTAATGTGCACAAGTATGTTCCCTCAAAAACCCACCTGGAGAAAGGATCCTGCAAACTGCCCACCAAGAGAAGAGCATGCTCTGTTGGCACAGAATGCTGATAGACTGTGGTGGGGAGGGAGAATGGAATGTAGGGGCTGTAGCCCTGCAGAGAAAAACACTCCACACTGCTCTAATGCCAGTGGGGTGCTATTTCTACAATCCAAATATCTTTACCTGCAACTGGAGGCTGTATGCATACATGCATCAACACACATTCATCTGTCAAGCATTGGACTACATTAAAAACACATTCCTAGGCAACATACCCTTCTCTGGTGCCTTCTATGGGTGACACATGATGGTGTGCACTGGTGAGGGCGGACTCAAGCATATGTTGTTTTGCAGGTACATCATGAGATGGTGGCAGGAGACCAGGTGACGGTCTATTGTGGTTAGTGCTGGAACCTGTGTACATGCCTAAGGAGGAAAGAGAAAAGTTTCCAATGAAGAAGCTCAGCCCTGAAAAATGTAAACTTTTGTTTAACGTCTGCTTAGGGCAGATGTCTCAAAACAGATGTGACAGGCTAGGTCCCTGCTATGAATTGCTTTATCTAGAAACATGTGCACCACTGCAATTGTCTCGTGACAATGGTCCCTCCAGGGCTAGCTAATCAGTGCCAGGCAATGAACAGGAGCATTAAATCATCTTTTTACTATATTCATACTACTTTATTTTCTTAAGTAGTACTAGTATTGGCATTCTCAGGTATAGGCTTTAAGATTTACATTCATAGGAGACCTGTGAACATACCAAGCTGTAGAAACAAAAGGAAATGTAAATAAGTACACCTCACGCTGGAGCAGCTTTTCACATTTCTGAACAAACAAGCAAGGAAGCAAGCAAGCAAACAAACATACAAATGAAACAATTTCAGATGCCATATGGTTGTATAAATGGAAAACCATATAAACAACATTTTGTACTGCAGTAGCAACAAAAAAATATGAGGGGAGAAACCAAACCTGTGAGAAAATCAGCATTCATTGTGGAGGCAGGAATGTATGCCATCTGAAAGCAGGATGAGGAAAGCTGGGCTCATGCCACAGTGGGTTAAAAAAAAAAAAACCCAATTCCTTTTTTTAATGTATGTTTATATGTAGCCTGAGTCTCTTCCTGAGAAGCATCACTTCAGCTCTTGCCATTTCCCATCAGACTATTTCCTAAGTAAGATGAGCTCTGAATTTTCCAGGCAGTTTCACATGGCCATGCATATACCTGAGAAACATGCTGAGAAACATTACTGTTTGATCTGAAAGTGAGGTGGGTAGAGAACAGTAGGGAACAGAATAAGGTGCCTGCGCCCTGGCTTTTTCCTGGTTTCAGGGAGTTGTGCACTTCACAACATCTTTTTCTGCAAATGTATTCCCCACCAGCTTTACAACAATGCCTCAGTGAGATAGAACCAATGGCTGTTCTCTTCCCTGCCCCCATCTGCATAATGATCCTTTCAGGCAGCAAAGAGAACAAATACTTCGTTCAAGTACTATGTATTATGTACATATACTGCCGTTAGGAAGGACAGGTGCAGTTTCAGTGATGTAGCATGTTACACTCCTCAGCCCAATAAATAAATTATATCAGCATGAATAAGTGAAAGTGGGGCTGGTGTGTTAGTAGAAAGAGATTCAGCAGGGAAGACTAGCCTCCCCTTTCTCCCAGATCTCCATGTATCATACTTAAGCCTCATGCCTAGCAAAGGCATGAGCAAAAGGGCTCTTATCCCACAGCTCTCAGCCAAGGGTAAGCAGCTCGAGCATGATACATTGACCAACGGAGCATGAGATGAAGCAGACCACATTTCTGGTGGAGAAGGAGAGCCCAGCATCTGGTTGGCTGCAACAATCTGAGTTGACGGTGACCCTGAGTGTGAGTTGGATGCTTGTGTCTGCTACCAGTCCTGGTGGCTTGTTTAACTTCATGACCTCTTTTAGTCTGGCTTGATACTATCCACAATTTTACTTTCTCATTAACTTCACTTATTTTGGAACAGGCTGATGTAGGATTTGTATTTAAACTGAGTGAGCTAGCTGCACACATCCATGTTTTTACAAGAAGGGCTCCAAACCACAAGACCCATCTTGTGTTATGTGAAAATCCCTCTGGGGAATATAATGACAACCTATTACTAACAGTTGGGTAAATATTGTTCTATCACTTATTCTCTGCAGACAGTATCATTGATTCTATATCTGTGTGGTTCCAGGGTGTTATAATTTCCTTTTGGCACAGTCTTTGGATGCTGAATTCATGCAAGTGACATTCAGATAACATTTAAAAAAGATGTAACACATCATTGCTAGACACCACATAGCTGCTACTTTAATTATTTGACTGGAACTCAGATTGTATAAATAACTAATTTAATATGAGAGAAGAGGAAGAAAAATGCAACTGTTTTGATGTTTGGACAAAATAGCTCTCCTGGAAGAGTAATGGAAAGAGCTATTCCCTTTCAGGGGAACCTGTATTGTCCGAAAGTCCAAACATTTGGATATTGCAATTTGGGGCAGATGAAAGGACTATCAGTATTCATGTGGAGAACACAAAATGAAATCACATAACTATTGATTTCAGGCAGCAAAAATCTCTATTTGGATCTAGATTTAGCAGCTTAATCACATCAACAGAATTACATTCTCCTAATTCAGGTTTTTCTTTCACGACTGTAACATGGGGATACGGGGCTTTTCCTTTCCCTGCCACTGCTGCTTCAGTTCAGACCAGGGCCTCCACTCATGCAATATGCATCATACTCAAGTGCAAAGCATGTGATTTAAAGTCACATTACATTTGGCTTTAAAACCATTTAAATCAATGGGCTTAAGCACAACTAATTCTGCACAGGTTGACAAATTTGACCTTTCCAGCATGAAATGCATTTTCTGGCTGCTTTTGGGTATCACAAAATTATCATGACTAAGCATGATCCAGACTTAGGTTAGACCCACTGAAATCAATAGGACTTCAGTTAGACTAACTTAAGCTTCATTGGTTTCAATGGCTCTGTTCTAAACATGACAAGTCTAAACGCAGAAACATCATTCTGTGACAGAGCAATGATCTACCCCAAGAATTTGTGGCCAGTAGCCAGACAGGTACCATTGGTTACCATTTTGTGTTAATCCCTAGCAATTGACACAAATACGGTATCTAAAACCAGATGCTCAATAGGAGAACTCAGTTACTTCTTCCCAACTGGTCCTAGGCAGTTGTTCCATATTTTTGTACAGCAATTGAGGGTGATATGATTTGAGTAGTGCTTTTGCAACTGCATAGCATTTAACATTGAAACACGTACCAAGTTTGATATGGGTACCCACTGTAGGGAACTCCAGATTCCTGTAGTAGCATATACCTGTATAAGGAAGAGACATGAGTATAAGGAAGACACATGAGCCCTTTTCAGATATGAATTTGTACACTGAATGAATAAGAGAATGGGGGTGGCATCACAGTGGCAGCTTCACCCCTTACCTACATGCATTAAAATACCTTTTGAAAGCTCACATGCATGTGGATAGAGCCCTCTACACATGAAGCTGCATACAGAAGGCTCTGTTGAGACATTTTAATGAGTATGCATTGGATATGGAGTACAGACTACCATCACCATGCTACTGCTCTGTGCAAATTCACATCTGAAAAGTGTTGGAGAAGTTTCTCAAAATTGTCTGTAACTCTAGTATGAGCTTGGGCTTTTTTGCTCACATTCCATCACTGATTGATAACTAGTCTCCAAAGAGTAGACATTTTAGGAGGTGTTGTCTGTTTGGAGAACATCACCATAGCCACAGAACAGTGTGTGCACTGAAGTCAGTGAAGTGCCTGTTGGTTTGATGAGAAAATACTCTACCCTGCTTTCTGTACAAATTCCTATTTGCACATCCTGGAAAGCTGTGCACTTTCATAAAAGCAAAGGTCTCCCTGGACGGATCCTAAAGCATGAAACCATTGAGTTGTTTCAGTCCCTTAATGTACATTCAAGGGAAGAATGGTCGCCAAGGTGCAATGTGCTGCACATAAGCCCTGTAAATGCTGTCTTCCTACTATGTACCTCAGCATGGAAGGGAGTACCTTGGGCTTCTTAACACATTAACCACTTCGGTTTATAAATACATGCCATCCATCAAAATCTAAATGGTTTAACCTTTAGCACTAACATCTGTTACTAAACTAGCATTGCAGACCATCTGGGATAAGGGCTTTTTGGGGTTTCTGCCAAGTAACTGCAGCAAAAAACAAAACCAAAAAGGTGCAGAAAAGACAGAGCTAGAAGAATTGCCAAAAGAGAGCGAGCAAGAGAGTCTTCTGTATGCACAACACTACTTGACCTACAGATTCGTCCATCATCTGCCTCACAACAGAAGTCAGTATGGCCCAGAGGATTGTTGCACTTGGATCTGATAGACCTGAGTTCATATACCACAGGGCTGGGACATCTTGGTTTAGAGGGATCCCCAGTTTGACTCAGCAAGGATCTTATGTTCCTGAGCATTTTCATAAATAGTGGATAGTAGATTGAGGTTTCAACGTTATGCTAAAGCACCACATTAGGACTTTTTAAAAATGCAGAATTATAATGCCCATGCATTGTGATTACAGAGAGCGTTCATCTCAGATATTCTCTACTTCTAGCCCAAGCACAGGCAGGCTTGCTTTGAAGTTTGGCACAAGGGATAGGAGGCTTGAAAAATGATTCATATCTGTATGTTCTCTTTCATCCTTGACATATTTTAAATATGCTGCAGCCTTAGTTTAGGTGGAAAGGTTCTTGGTAATCCAAGTAATCCCAGTGGCACAGCACTCTGTACCTTAATGCTGTGGTTTCTTTGACAGAACAGCCCAGCATAAACAAGTATTTTCAAGCAGAATAAAGGGAAGCTTTATATGGTGAATTTGACTTGCACGTTACTTTTTGAAGCATGTGTAGTCTACTATGTACACTACACAGGAATTTCAATTCCCAAACATTTTATTAAAGCTCCTACCAATGGAATTCTACCTCTGCTTGAGACCCACCTGTTGGTTCCAATTACTAACTTGGAAGAAGAACGTCTTTAGTGCTTTGTGCTCTATCTTATACATTTACTGGCAGCCTGGCATCCCACCCATAGTACCACTGGACCCACCTACAAGGCTATAACTCACTGTTCTTCAGTTAGCTGAAGTGTTAACTTAGCCCCTTAGTCATGTCCTGAACCTAAAACTAAGCTTAAGCACAACTCCGCTTGCACCTTTCCATCCTCTGATATGCCCACCTCTGCCTTTCTTACCTATTCACCTCTTTGACTCTTCCACATAGTAGGGTCCTTGGGCAGGGATCTCTCGTTTGCTTATGACTCATTAAATACAGCAATACAACAACAAATAATAGTCACAACAACTTGTGATTAGAAACTTTGCCAACGTGACATACAAGAGGGTTTTTTTTAAAAAAAAAAAACAGGACTTAAATGATGTGCCTCATTTAAATCAATTTAAAAATATTGATTTTAAAAATATTGTGGTAATGTTTAAAAAATATTGACTGGCTGATGTGCCCCAAAACAAAACTAATTATAACAGTGTTGCAGATGAGGTCCTAGATAAACAGCTTCTTTGAAGTGAAGACTCTGGAAAATTTATTTTTCTATTTTGTTATCAACTTTAAACAAACAAACAAGGCATGTTTTTCTGCTGATACAACTTACTGAGAGAGAAGGCCTAAACCACTACGAACAAAGAAACTATGGTTTCAGTTTTAGCACTATCAAAATTTATGACATAAATAATGAATAAGCCTGTTTCTTAAGCAAACAGTTACAAATTGAAAGCTCCCTGCTCCACATCTCCAGGGAGCCTTTACTTAAATACATGGCATAATGGCCAGTGTTGCACTAGGACTGGACTTCCAAGCCAAAAACCAGGACCAGCCCCATGGCAATCCGGAGAGTGGCAGATGATGGAGACATTGGCAACCAGACCCAGGATCAGCACCTTGGTCTGGCATGAATTATTCCAGGAGGACCCACCAGGACTGATACTGGTCACTGTGGCACCCTGTGTGTGTGTGTGTGTGTGTGTGTGCGCGCGCGTACACACACACACGCACCCCCACCCACATACTGTATACAGGGGGTGGTTGTCTAAGTATTCATTTGGTTACAGATAATGATTTTATTATTTTTTTAGATTATCCTTTTCTACAACAAAATAGTGCTTATTCACAAATAAATATGTATGGCAGCAATGGCAGTAGACACAAACTTCATTTTATCATTGTAGTCATGATGGTGCCATGATTTATCACTATTATTATTATTTATTAAATTTTAATACCGCTCTTCATCCGAAGATCACAGGATGGTTCACAACACAAAAAACAAAATGACAACACAAAATACACAATAAAACACAAATGAACAAACCAATAACCCCCGCTCCCATAAAACACCTTTAAAAGGCAATAGAGTGTTAATTACCCGAAGGCCTGGTAATTTTTATTTTTATTTTTATTATTTATGCAAGTTTAAAATGCAAAACTGCACATGCTCGAAATATCTCTTTTAATCAGATTTGGCACACTGTTTTTGTGCTCTAACACATCAGGAATGTAGAAGCAGTTGGAAAGCTTAGTATGGTGCTTGGGGAGCGGGGAGAAGACAAATGTTAATTGTGTGCTTTGTAACTGCAGTGGTACACAGGACAGCCTGAAAGGATGTCCCATTAAACCCAGGATCTAAAATTACATAGGTGCTCGACTGGCAATGGCAGAAAATTTGTCTGATGGCCAATTCACATGGGTACCATAAACATGAACTGTCCATCAGACAAATTATGGACTTTTGGAAAAATAATCACAAACATGTTTGAACCAAAAATACACACCAGCTGTAAACACTCTTTGAGAAGACTCATTTCAAGCCAACTTCTAATTATCTGCAAATTTTAATTGCAACAATGCATGGTTATCAGCCAATGCATTTAGTCCTATCAGTGCTTTTTTCCCTAGAAAAATAGGTGCTGGTACTCAACTCGAAGTTGTTACAGTAAGTGTCACACTTTTTAACAACAAAAAGAGAGGTGTCAGTAATGCGTACCCTTGAGTACCCCCCTGGGGGGGGGGAGCACTGGTTCTACTTTGAATGTATGGAAACTTTTTCAAAACCTCAGATTTCAGAATTGTATTTATTTGCTATGTCACATTCTCGCTCCATGAACTTCAGTGTATTATTTCAGCCTTACAACAACCTTGTGTGGCAAGGTGGACCAAGGGATAGTGCCTTTGCCTAAGCCTACCTGATAAGCTTTGTGGCTAAGTGGGGATTTGAATCTTGGCTCTGTGGGCACCAGACTGGATGGCGCATGCTATCATGTATCTTTGAGAAATGTTCCTACCTGTTATTAGATCATGGTGGCCCATTGATCGCCCACACTTGCCATCCAGAATGTGTTGTGAAGAAGGGTGGAGTTGCTGCATAGCTAAGCATTCACTTAGTATGTCTTGTTCAGCATCAGAGCACGAGTGTAGCTAAAGGGGAAGGATAAAACAAAGAGATTTTCATTTCAAAGTGCAGAACTAAAGTGCAGTTAATTGGATGCATATGCTTTTTTGCTTATAGCCTACATATATAAGGAAGAAACAAAATGCCATTGTTTCCAGGACTAGAGTAATTGAAGATATATTAGGTGCTTAGTGCTTCTAATTAGAAATCATTTGGGTTTTCTTGCACACAGAAATTAAGCATGCTGATCTTAAACCAGCAGCATCTTGTTTCTCAGAAACATAATGTACCCTTGTGCTCCTCACAATTTTATGGAGTAATTTGGCTGCATATTCCCCTCTAGTATCTAGTATCTTGGGTTCCTTCTCTTGAAAGGATTGCATCACTTTGGTAACTGCAGTGGTTGGAAGGGTATTTGATAGGGGAGGAAAAGTGTTTGCACTTATCAGATTAGAGCTGACAAAATGGCGGGCTGTTAGTAATGTGCAAGAGGTACTGCTGATATGGCAGCTGTTTTCCATGTAAATGAATGCACTGGCAAAAGTGTCCGAAGCATGCTCTTTGCAAACCACAATGTTGATCATATTAAAAACAGCAGGAGAAGAGAATTAAGAAAGAAAAGCATTTCTAATTCTCGTTCAAACATGCTGATGTTGCCAAGCTTTTGTCATAACACAAGGCTCAAATTACACAGAAACAGCCATTCTATGTTGTGACCATTAATAAATGGTTATTGTTTTGAAGTTTACAGTTTTGCATTCCGCCTTCCCTTGGGCTCAGTTATTCTAAACTAAAAGATCCAGGCAAATCAGTTTAGCCTTCTATCCTGCAGGCAGTTTGTTTTTTCACATACAAAGATTGAGAATTCTGGATCACAATCAGCAGCTGCAGCCAATAACAGTTTAAACTACTACTAAATAACTACTTCATTTTGTTCTCTTAAAAGAATTTTAGAGCTCATTGATGTACCATTGCCTGAAAAAAGGCAGGAATTGAATGCACAGGGGACAGGTTGTGGCATGTTGTGAAGCCACATGCAGAAGATTCCATGTTCAATCCTGGAAAGATTTCTGCCTAAAAAACTCGAAAGCTGCAGCCAATAGGCAATGCTAAGCTAGGCGGACCAAGCCCAGGTATAAAGTAGCTCCTCATGACCTCTCAGTTACAGGTCCAAGAGCAGTGAAGCGGAGGACAGTGGGGTCAACAAATGATGAAGTAGCAGTAAACACATTAAAACTATTTTGGGATTAAACAGGTCTCAACTTTATTTATTGCAGATTTTGGTACAGGAATTGGGTGTCTATCCTGACGCTGGTTGATTATTTGACAGGGTGAACTAAGAATTGCCCTATGACATTCAGTGAAACACTTCAGGTGAACATTCATTTGGAATTGTTCGCGTTTTTGGACTGATGGTCTTACCTTTTTGCGCACCTGTTGTTCTTTGGCAGAATGAGCTTTCACATGCTTTCGGAGGGAACTTGGATCAGTATAGCGCTTGGAGCACCCGGGAATCTGGCAGGCATATGGTTTCTGTAAGCATGTGGAGAGGAAAGGGGAGGGGAAAAGATAACATGGAAGAATGTCTGTTTTGGAAACATTATCCTAAAGGTATGAACTGTTATGTTCAGAACATGAAATATTCAGGGATTGTTGGTGATGTGCAAACATGTTGTGAAGCCTCTAGTTGCTTTGCTCAGCTTGAAAATGCTACTTGAGCAAGCATAACTGTGTATAACAGGCCTGGCAAAGAACCAGAGGTAGTACATCCAGATCTGCTGCAGAAATCGCTTTTATTCTGGACTTAGTCCAAATGCTTGAAGCATTTTACACATCTGGGCACTTAATGTTTTTGGATAAGGTGTACTAGATGAAACTGCAATGGAGAAAATTACATCAGGTCTTGAAAATGCCATGAGGCCTAACAACTAAATGATACTTTCTTTACATGTCCATCCTTTTTATTAATTTTAAGAGGCACTTCCTCTGTCCAGTGTCCACAACAACTGAAGAAATACGGTATTGCCAACATTCCCCCGCAAGTCTTTACAACCGCACATCCTGCTGTGCCCCTGTGGACAACCCCTACATAATGCTTATGTGATAACACATCAGACCAACAGCCCATCAGAAACGCTGCACAATCCTAGGGGCACTCACATGGGCACAACCATTCTGAAGATTTATTTCAAATATCAGAGTAGCCTCATTTTCTAAGGAAGTTTGTGTTCCTCACTATCCTGCATATATCCATGGATTTTATTATCCATTTCATTTATTCTTTACTCTGCTGAAAGTTCTGGTGTTATGATATCCCTTGCTCACTGCTGATCTCTGTGCATTTATCATCCTACAATCTAGCTGGCTGAGTTGACATATCAGAGGTATAATATGAGTAGACAGTATGACATTAGGACAATCCAGTGCAATTCTACAATCTTTTCAATTGCAGGGGCAGTCAACACGGTGCCCTCCAGATGTTTTGAGCTATGGCTCCCATCATCCCCAGCCAGCATGGCCAACAGATACCATGGGAGTTGTAGTCTAAAACACCTGGCAGGCACCAAATTGATTCCTCCTGCTCTACGACAAAGCTCTGTTCCTTTTTTTGGACAAAATTTAACAACTCTGGCTTACAACATTGGTAGTAAATCTTTCCAGCACTATAAAAGCAGTCATCTTATCTCTTCTTTAAAAGGTAGATTCTAATCCAGTTTCCAGGACAGCCCTAGACCTAACCCTAACCTAATAATCTGTTATTCGATCAAACCAGCACATTCTAACAGGTCTTCGTAATTATTTACAGATTCTCCTTTCAGAGAAGATAAATGACAGATTGACCTGCATTCGGAATCTCAAATCACTTCCACATGCATTCAATAAGAACTAAGCAGTCCATATAAATCCTTTTTCTTTGTAGGCGCCTCCAGAGGAATAAGTAGTCCTGCTCCTTGTACCAGCAGGAAATTTCCAAAGGAATAATAAGATCATTCACCAGCTCAAAGCTCCAAAGGCTAACCTGATACGTACCCAGAAACTTACATATGAAAGTCAATTTATTGAAAGTGCCTGGAACACACAGAGAACCGAAATTTGAGGAAGGATGATGGAAACCATTAAACAATTCCTTAGTGGAATTAACTAGGCAGAGTATTTTCCCAGCTATAGTAACACATTATTAAGGATGGGGGAAACTAGATCAGAAAAAGTCCATCCATACTAGTCCAAACCTTTTCAATCTCACTTTCACACAGGATTCAGTTACACAGCAGGCATATTAAAAGGGATCAGAGTTTGCTCCGCGAACTGCAGATCTTCTGTTTCATGCATTTGGAACATTAAATACCAGCATGCAAGACACAGTCTGATTACTTAGATCTATGTTAAAAAGGCAAAAGACAAAACAAATCTAAAATTATTGATTAAATAATTAGGTGAAAATATATAAGAAAATGAATGCCGGCGTATGCAGGTTGTGAATGCAGCAAAAATTTTAAAGAATGTCTAGAAAACTAAGCTACAGCACTAACAAAAGGTTAGTCAAAATTATTACTGTACCTTTTTGCTGATTATGAATATTTCAGAGAGTAAAGACAGATATGGGAGAAAAAGTAAAGAAAAAGAAGGAAGGAAAAAGAGAACAGAAAGTTAAAGGAGCTCTTTGCAATAACACCCATGTAACAAGATATAAGGAGACAGAGAGAGACTTGGTTCTGGTGTACCATGAAATCTACAAAATGATGTGCAACAACACCCCTACTAGAAACAAGGCGGCAGAGAGGGACTTGGTTCTGTATGTACCACGAAGTCTACAAAATTATTTCTGCAAGCCAAGTTAGTCTGCCCTTCCACCTCATTCCACTTACATTAACGTCAAGCCGTTACAACTTCAAAAAGGTGCATCCTATACAGCATATTAAATTTCAAAAGAGCCACATTTTAGAAGTAATTACAAATTCAAATCTCTAAAGCTGACTTTCAAATAAATAAAACATTGTTATTGTAAGTGTGCTTGGGTTTGGAAAATGTGACTGACTGGCTTGTTTGTTTTTGGAGGGCATAATGTACATTACACATTCCTTAATGCTGTACTGTCTGAAATGTGTAGCTGCTTTAAAAGTAAATATCAATTAACCGCCAGGTTTCTGCCCCATAAACACCCGGCCAAACGTTAAACCACATATTCACCTCTTTCAAAAAGACAAAGGAAGGACTCTTGCTGTTATTCTTTATGAGCTTTGGCCCAGGAGCTTAGGTGACCTAAGGAGTCTGCTTTGCTTTCATGGGTGGGTTGACACTAGTAAAGGCTAACATGATCTGGACAGTATAGTAAAATAGCTATTATCCCGACTGTAGTAACCTAGAAATCTCTAGAAATTCTAATTAATTAATTGGGGTAGTTTGCTGAAGTCGATATAACCCCATTTACATTGTACAGTGGTACCTCGGTTTAGTACTTAATTCGTTCCGGAGGTCCGTTCTTAACCTGAAACTGTTCTTAACCTGAAACACCACTTTAGCTAATGGGGCCTCCTGCTGCCACCGCGCCGCTGGAGCACAATTTCTGTTCTCATCCTGAAGCAAATGTCTTAACCCGAGGTACTATTTCTGGGTTAGTCGAATCACCTGAAGTGTATGTAACCCGAGATACCACTGGTATCACTATCCAAGGCTCCATCTGCACTATGCATTTAAACAATACATTTAACTCTGCAGCTCTGTGACAGGAGTGGGGGCGTCCTAGCAACTCTCAGCACCCTTATTGGGAGGAAGCCTTGATTGTTTAAAGCGGTATGATACCGCCTTAACGTATAGTGCAAATGGGTCCCAAATACTCTTGGAAGTACTGTGGGCTATCTGTATTAATTTTACTACAGCACTGAAAATGCTAAACGCTAGGACAACAAAACTGAGCATTACACCACCTTACATAAAGGAGGCTGTAAGTGCCGTTGGGGTGGGGAGCTTATTAATGACAATATATTGTCACAATACAAAGCAGCCTTTCCCAACCTGGTGCTCTCCAGATGTTTTAGACTAAAACTCTCATCTGCCGTGATCTTTTGTCATGCTGGCTGGGTTGATAGGCGTTGGAGTCCAAAACATATGGTGCCAGGTTAGGGAATGCTGACATGAAGTCTTAGGACTTTTAAAAAAAAAATGTTTATTGCTCCTGAAGTCTGCTTCAGTTGGGATTGTGGAAGGGGTTGTCAATAGTAACCCCTAAAAAGCCCTCATTAGTGCCAAGTGCCTTTCAGTAGTTACAGCCAGTGTGCCAGTTGTGACCTCTCTAGGATAAAGATAGTCGTCCCATGGTTATCCATATTCTGGTAGCCTCCAGTCGCTTTCACATGACAAGATCGCGAAAATTTGAAATGAGTCCGTTTAGGTACAGCCACGACTGAAAATAACCAAGGACTGCTGGCCTGGGTGGGCATGATGATCACGGCAGCAATACTAAAGCCGTTAAGTACACTTGCAGTGCAATCCTATGCATGCCTGTAAGCCCCACTATGGTCCCAGGTAAGGGTGTACATAGGATTGCAGCATCCATGTCTAAAGGTGCTTTGGGATGCAGGCTGAATATTGCAAATGAGTCATTTAGATATTGCAAATATAACTGGCGACAGGTTCTTTTTTTAAAAAAAGAAACTCCTGCCTTTGAAGATAGTTCAGAACTACTAGTATTTTGACCAGGGCAGTTCGTTCAGACCATTTCTGTCCAATCTTATAAAAAAAACACAGAAAAAAACTTTCTTCACTACCAGCCAACACGCTTCCAAATCCAGTTTGGAAGCTGTTTACTAGGTCTCAGCAACCTGAAGGGTTTCTCACTCTTGTAGCAACCTGCCTGTCTTTAAGGTGATCTACACAGCTGATGTCAAGTTTGGTGAGGCCTTTGGCAGTGTAGAAGCAGACAGTGAAGCCTTCCCTTAGGAATGACACTCTGTCAGGCCCCAAAGACAATGTGAGGGAATTAAAAGGGTGGTTTCCTATTATATTACTGCTTTTCTATTGCTGCTAGCACTAGCCTACCTTAAGATGGGATAGGGGGTTGGTGGGCCCTTCAGAGGACTCAAGGTTCTGGCAAGTGCCTGATGATGCCGGCCCCTTGTGCCAAGCCTTAGTATTTGCCAAATCCCTCCTAGACAGAGAACTATTTTGGCAGTGATGTCCCAGTTGTAGAATGCCCTCCACAAGGAGACATGCAAGGCACCAACACACTTGTTTTTAGGTGCTAGGCAAAACCATAAAGAGCAAAAATAATTCTAAGGCATTTTAAATATTTCTGCTGGCTCCTTTATCTGTTGTGTGCCAATGTTGCTCTCTGTGTTGCATTTTAATGATGACCTCGTATTTTTAATTATAGTAAAGTACCCTGAAGTCAGTTTTGATGAAGAGTGACATAAAAATATTTTTTTATAAATAAAATAAAGCCCATGGAGAACTTTTTGATAGGATAATAATAATTCCCCTATTTTCTTTCATAAAGCACATTGTAGCACACAGGAATAGACTGAGCGCATGCTGATAATGCCAACATTCTAGGTTCGATCCCCAAGTGGGACAGCTGTGCATTCCTGCATTGCAGGGGGTTGGACTAAATGATCCTCAGGGTCCCTTCCAGCTCTATGATTCTATGGCTGGGCTGGTTTCAGGAAAGGTCCTGTTACAAAGGATGCACTATATATAGCGTCATATAGAATAATGTGATGCTTACAGTATCCAGGTGTGTTCGCTGATGCTTAGCCCGGTCGCTAGAGTTGCTGAAAGCTTTCTGGCAGCCAGGATGCTGACAAAGATAAGGCTTCTCACCCGTGTGACTCCGCAGGTGAATCTTAAGGTTTTCAAGTCGAGAAAATGCTTTGTTGCACCCTTCAAACTGCAATAAAGCCATAAAAAACTCTGTAAAGCTTTATTAAATAAACCATATCCTGCTATAATGAGTACAGTGTTTGAAAAAACAATCCAAACTGGACATGCAACAAATCAACCAGAATTCAGAACATCTGCTGAAGTTTATGGATGAAACAGATTTCGCTCCGCTGTCTTAATCCATCATTATGCATGGCGTAGGGGTCGGTAATACTGTATTCTTCTATGTACACAGTGTTAAGGCTTCTAGAGACTGTTTAAGTAAAGGAGCTTAAACAATAAGAAAGAACAAGTTTTCAGCGGCGTAGGAAAAGTTCTCTTCAATGTTATGAACAGCATGAAGTATTGGAACAAGAGCTACTGTGAGGATCAGATCATTGGCTGCCACAAACAAAACAGAGAAATTACTTTTCAATAGCAAAACTGACTGTCTCAGTCTGGTTTTGGTGTCAAATGTACCCAGAGAAAGCTATACAAATAAAATGCTTGGTGGAAAGCATTTAGCATACAACCATTTGCAAGGCTTTTAAAAATAATAATAATTGATTTCATTTCGAAATTTGCTTTTCTAGTAAACAGTTGAGTTAACAATAATACCCCACAATGTAATGTACATAAATCTACAACAACAGTTTGTGGGTGTAACTGACCTCCAGTTTTCTAAACACCAATCGAAAAAATAATGCCACATAGGCAGAACAGTAAAATTAAAGTGCATTGTGAGTTATGTGTAACAACAACAACAGCAAAACTCGCAGACCCTGCAATTATAGCACCTGCTCTTTGCATGGCAGATGCACAATCACACTTCACAACTGCATGTATAGGACAGAATTGTTATATGAAGCACATCACCTCTGTGATTTTCTGTCATTGTGTCACCCACAGTGATGCTTTTCCTGGTATGAGCAGTGATAGCCCCTACCAGTTCTGAAGCTTCTTGATGTATTTAGCTATGAAGAAAGGCTCCTGCCCTTCCTTTGGCATGCAACTTACAAGTGAATTTGTGGGAAAAGAAGTCTGGAGGAATTTGTGGTAGTGGTGGTTGTTTTCAGTGTGCCAACTAGACTCTTAGTTTTCTTAGATAATCCACCAGCTAGTGGCACACTGGTGAAAAAGTTGTATTTTATTACATTCTGTCCAGAACGCTGTAAATATGTTGTGTTTGTTATTAGCTTCTTAACTGCTGGTTGGCATAGGTTTTAAGTTGCTGGAGCTGGCTGGTTACAAAGATGCCTGAGAGCAACCTCAAAAACCCATTTTCCAAAGATCTTTCTGTGAACGGAGAAGAGTGGGTGTTCCAAGGGAAAAAAACCTGCCAGCAGAAGGACGACAAGGATGGAGCCAGTCTAGCTTCTCTAGGAACGGAGTTCCAAATTCTGGGAGCATCCATTGAAAAGTCCCTCCTGTGTGTGCCTGTGAGGGTGGCGGGATTATAAGAAGGGCTTTTAAATTGTACTTTTTAATTGTTCTCATTGTTTTAACTGCTCTCATTTATTGTGATCATATATTTCTAGCTACCTTGTGAATCTATATGATTTAAGAGATGCCATATTCATACAATCAATCAATAGCATCATCAACATCTTATCCCATGTTGCATTCCATCAGACAATAAGCCTACAGCAAGGGAAACCAAAATAGTCCTCTTAGCTTCATCAAGCAGAATGTAAGCACCCCAGCACCTAATTTTTCTTGAGCAGATGTGCCTACACTTCTCTTAAGACTGGGTAGTAAATACCCTATTCAGGAAGCCTCGTCCACATGAAGTGATCCTCAAATTGAAGAGAAAATTACATAGAATAGAATTTCAATATATACCATAGAGGGATGATAGATAACAAGACCGTTACCTTTTTGCTGCCCTTTGCTATTACTTGTTATTTGGATTTAGCTTTATGGATAAATGCACAGTGAAATGTTATATGCATCGACGGGCAACTTTCTTCTCAAGAGTAGTCACCTTAAAACTGAAGAAATAAGTGACCTGTGACTCAGAAATTTTATTTGGCTGCTAGGGAATTCCCCCTTGGAATATTTGATGTCTTTCTAGGTGCCAATGAAGCTTGGAAGATTTCGGTCATTCCAGATAAAAAGTAAATAAATAAATGCTAAAGGTCTAGAAACTAGAGCACATATTTTAGCAAACAACTTCAAAAAAGAAAAATGCAACCTGAGATCTAAGTTTTGTTAAGTATACTGTCCAACAACTGTGCAGCTGTCCATTTAATTAAGAGTAGCCTTGGCAAACATGACATTTTCTAAGTCCATTTGGGAACGACAGAACTCTGAAAACACACAACTCCCATCTATAGCCTTCTCATTTTTACTCAGTTATACTAAGCTTTCCCCTTTCTAAACACCCTCACAAATTTAGCATTTGTACAGGGTCTGCATGTCTACTCAGCCCTATTGCTTTCAATGGGACTTCTGTGAAAGTGCTTATAGCATTGCAGCCTTAATTCTGTTTTCTGTTGCTGCCACCTTCCATTCAGTTTTACAAAACTGAGGAACTAGTTGTACATTCAGTGATAGTATCGGGGTTCCAGACTGGAACCAGGGTTTTGGGGGTAATCTCTGGAATTTATTTCAGTCTCTAAAAATGTGGCAGCTGCTATTAAAATTAAGCATTGGGACAAGCTACCTAGTGGAACCGCCTTTCTTTTAGAGTGCTATAAAAATCCCCAACAAGCTTCTGTTGGTGGTTTTCTAATGCAGTATGTACTACCACAGAGAGAACAATTTGAATGCATTAGGAGTGCCAGTGTTTGTATAATTAGCTGTCTAATCTCCAGACCATTGCCCAGGTGCTAGACCTGTACTGTACTTTGCAGTCCCAAAGTTTTTGGCAATTAAGCAGTAATAGAGGTTCCTGACTTGGGTGGGAGAGCTGAGGAACAAATGTGCATCTCAAAAAATCTCCTCCAGAGACAGATTGGCTGTGTTCTTTTGCCCTTCTGGAAAATACATTGGGTAGCAATACAATAAAACAAATATAAAAAAGGCACAGACTCTTATTGTTTCTGAGCAACTAATGGCAGAGGGATTAAAACTGTATGAATACATATAATTTTTTTTAAAGTGTGGAATTATCTCTAGCTGTCACAATGTTTGAAAGCAATTTTATGTTCTTTGTAAGTAAACCTCTAGGCAAAAAAGTTATGACTTCTTGTTTCAAATTTGGTAGGGCCAGGAGATAAAAGTGCTTTGTAGGCCACATCTGGCTCAAGGATTACCAGTTGGCAATCTCTGGGCTAGATTATCCACTTTGTTCTTTCCAACTCTAAGATTTGATGACAGCCATTTTGCTGCTGTTTCCTTTAGGGTAACTAATTATGCAGTGCACGGGCATCATTTTTCCCTAGCTGCTGAACATGTTGCTGGCTCTGGCACAATTCCATTGAAAACAATGCAGCAACACACCAGAGGATCAGAGGAAAGCCATGAAATACAGATGTTGCAGAGAAGCCCCTCTGACGTAGGTGTTCCAACCCCAAGATCCATGCAGCCTGTTCTGGATTTTCTGCCTTTGGCACATGCAGTAGGAACGTTTCCAAGACTTTCTGGGCAATCATTTGGAATGGAAATGAAAGATAAGTTTTTAAGGACTGCAGTTCTTGAACTTAATTCTACATTCTGCATAGTGTAGGTAATTCCTTCTCCCCCCCTCAGTACATTTTCAGTGTAGGCTGTTTCTTTCTTTAGAAAGCCCCCATTAATTAGAATTTATAAACCACTTAAAAATATATCTAAAAACGGTCTATGTAATACAATTTAAAATAATTTTTAAATATACAAATGAAATCACTAGAAACAAGAATGCATAACTTGTTTACCTCCAGGTAGGCTTGCCAAAACCAAAAAAAAATTTTAGCAGGTATCTGGAACAGCACAACAAGGATGGCTACCTAATGTTAATAAGCAGGGGCAGTTTCAAACCATTGGTGCTGCCACACTGAAAGCTCAGCTCCTTGCAGTTATGGAGTGAACATTGTATAGTACTTGCAAGAGTGCAAGTTCCACAGATCAAAGTAGTCAAGCAGAGAGCAAGGCCATCTCTCAAGGAAACTGCTCCCAAGGTGTTAAGGGCTTTATATGCTAATAGTAAGACCTTGGACTTGGTCCAGTAGCAAATGAACAGCCAGTACAGATCTTTGAGTAGAGGTGTCATATGCTGGTAGAATCTCACTCTTGTCAGGAATCATGTTGCAGCATTCTGCACTAAGTGCAGCTTCTCAAACAACCCGCAAGAGACACTCCACAGAGAGTGCACTTCAATAATCCCATATTGAAGTTACCAGTGCCTGAACTACAGCTATTCTGGTCTGTGAATGGATGCAGCTATTGCATCAGTTGAAACTACTGGAAGGCAGTCATAGCACAAAGGTCACATGGGCCTCTGGATCCAGAAGGGCCCCCAGATTGTGTGTCTTATTCTTTCAGAAGGAGTGAAATCCCACTCTGGGCTATTTCTTGGACACAAGAATTGCTTACCCACAGAGCCTCCATCTAGACAGGATTCAAACTCAATTTATTTATTTTATTTATCTCTTAAAATTTATATACCACTTGATTGTAAAAACACACCCACCCTAAAAGTGATTTACAAAGAGAATAAAACTATAAAATTATCATTAAAAATAATACTGCCCTCATCCAGACCACCACTGCAACCATTATGGAACCTGCATAGCCTCTTCTAATCACTTATTATGGAGAATTAACAACGGGCATAATTCCCAACACTCCTCTCCGGACACTGGACCCATCCCATGGAATTGATCTAGGAGTATACTATGATAGTGTCAACAGACATAGACAGGTCAAGAAGAAGGAACAAGATCACAGTCCCTTTGTCCTGTTCTGAATAAAGGTCACCCATCAGGATGACCAATGTTGATTTATACACATGACCAGGCCTAAACCCAAACTGGAAGGGGTCTAGGTAATCAGTATCATTCTAAATGAACAGTATTATTCAAGAATGCTTGCAGATGTCCTGCCATGACCCTCTACCCTACCTTCCCAAAGCAGAATTAAAATTTGAACTAGATGGAACTAGATGGGCAGGGTATAATTATTATTATTATTATTATTATTATTATTATTATTATTATTTTGGAGTGTAGGTAATTTCAACAGCCCACAGACACTAATATTGAAAAAAAAAATCTAAATCAAGTTTGAGGTGGGATATTGAATAGAAAGTTATTTCCTAAATAACAGCAGCAGCAACTGAAGGAGGCAGGAGGGGATGAAATGCAATCCTTCCCTTTATTACATCTTGTTTACAGTGTGTTCCCTGATCAGTCTTAAGCTACTGTTTCAGTGCCATTTGTTTTGATTAACTCATTCTTTCTTAGAAATAATGTCATCATATCATCAGTCAGTCAGATTTAGTTGATATCAACTCTGTGAGCCTATCATGAATCAACATGACACCACATAGGCAATCAGGTTTAACTGTGTGATGATGTCATTGAGGGCAAACATAACTATTTCAGAGTGTGGGCAAATGTTTCCAACCTTTACCTAGAATGCAAGGTGCTCTTTAAAACCTTTGGTGAAAATGTCGTCCTCTTTTCAGTGCAGCCCTACTTAAAACCATTCACAGAATCTAAAATAGTGCTGAAATCTGGATATTTTTAGCTCCTTCCAAATTATTTATCATGGAAATTATTGGTCATTTTCATACATTATATGTCTACAAGGAGTTAATATATAGTTTCTAAAGAGCAGTAGGAATATAAGAACTACTCGGTCAACTTAGAAGGCTTCTAGCCATATCTCTCAGACATCTGGTATTAATCTGTCATTCTTTCATCTCACTCCCTTACACATTTTTCTCGAGATTGACACCTGGGATAATAGTAACAATCTTTTGTGTCTGCAAAAAACAGCTGTAAATGGAGTTATTCTTTTTTTAAAAAAAAATCAAAGTTTGAATAAACATATTTTCACTTCTATGACATAATGTACACATATTTAGGAATGGCCACACTTCACAAATACATTGCATGGCATTGCATGCAATAACAGTGAATACAATGACAACATACATTAGTCTTGCATCCAAAAAAACTTTTGCTACTGTATACAATAGTTCTGCTCCTCCCAGGGTACAATTCCACATGTTAACTTTTTGCAGATACAAAAAGCACTTGCATGCTATAATATATATGAAAACATGACAAAATGCAGCATAGATCAAGGCTCACCAAGCCACTTACAGTAATCTGGCTGTAACCTGGCAAAATTGGGCAATCTCTTCTGCAGTCATCAAGGTGCTTGGCATTCTCCCTCTGCCAGGGCACCATTGCTAGGAAGTCCTGGCAGTCAGACCTCTAAACAATGATGTTGTACCAGAAAATGGGAAGAAATTACCCCATGAGGACATAAGCAATTTGAATCTCCACTGCAGTGCTGGGCTGAGTCGAAAGGGGAAGCACTCAATGTGGAGTACTGAGATTGCTTAGCACTTGAGCAGGAAGAAGGTCTGCACTGAGACCAGACCCTTTTGATTCCTCCTTCCCCCATTCTCAAGGAGCATTTTGTCTGTGTGCTCTGAGTATGTGTGTACAAGAATGCATGTGCTGTATATGTGCTCTGATATGTGTAGCCATGATGAAACCCCTGGGTGGTTTGAGTGGGTGACCATTTGGCTCTGGGGCAAAAACAGGTCAGCCACCCTAGGCTATGGTATATGAAAACTGAATACCTATGAAACTGGTGATCCATTTCCATAGTGGGCTGGGGTTTTCATACCAAATTCAAACCATCAATTCACAGGCTAAATTGACCCCTGTATACCAGAGCTCTAAAATCTGAAAAATATAAGATGTAAAACACCCTTCAACAAAATAGCTTATTATTATTTTTTCTCTTCCAACTCGAAGGATCTTCTGGTGGTTCCCTCATTGTGAGAAGTGAAGTTACAGGGAACCAGACAAAGGGCCTTCTTGATAGTGGCGCCCGCACCATGGAACGCCCTCCCATCAGATGTCAAAGAGATAATTATAATTATACGACCTTCCGTAGACACCTGAAGGCAGACCTGTATGGGAAAGCTTTTAATGTGTGACAACGTTCTGTTGTGTTTTTGTATATTCTGTTGGAAACCACCCAGAGTGGCTGGGGCAGCCCAGTCAGATGGATGGGGTACAAATTACTACTACTACAACAACAACTACATTTCTTTTTAACAATCCCAAAACTGAAAAAGTGTTTGGGAGTGAAGGGGGGAAGGGTGGGGGGGTCAACTGCCATCAGATAGGACCTCTACTCATTAGCAGAAATAGTATGAAATATATTTTGTGGGATATAGGTTCTTAAGCAGATGTTGGGTTGCTGTCTGCCATGTATGATCTAGTTGAGATTCCTGCATTGCAGGGGGGGGTGGACTAGGTGACTCTTGGGATTCCCTTCCAACTTGACAATTCTATGATTCTATGACAACATGTCTCTTTAAAAACTTAACATGCCATGCACTTCCTAAGAACTCCTATTTCTAGAAGCAAAATTATACCAAAATGGTTCTAAGGACATAACATTATGCCTGCCACAATCATCTGTATATGATACATCATCATTGCTCAAATGCATTTTTCTTTGCTTCCATACCACATCATAGATGCATGTTGTGGGAATGAGAGCATAAGCCAATATATTATCAAACGTTGACTGCTTTCCTAAGGATACTTAATCACAGTCATGACTAGAATAGCTGTCAGTTGTTGGGAACGGGAAGAAACCAACTAGAAACCAAACAGCTTGTGCCGTAAGGTGGAGCAATAACTGACATTTTCTTCGGAAATGAGTTATGACTGTAAGAGAGAAGGCTTCACAGTGGCGGTGTTGTAAATAGAGTCAGTGTGCCATTAGAGAAAGCTCATTAATACACACCTCTGCTTTCGGCTGCAAGATCAGTTAAACAAGCTACCTTTTATTTATAGACCTACAAGGGAAACACCAGGTCATATTGGCTGTTGACATCTCAGACAGCCTACAGATGGAAAACCTGAAATGTTTCATTCCCAAAACATTTATGGCTATCAATAGGAAGTCTTCTGTCTGCTCAAAATATCTAAGCTGTTTCTGAGCACTATGAAATGTTTTTTCTTCTTCCAAAGCAATTGCAAAACTTCCAATACACAATAAATATTAAAGGGCTAGACTTTGCACACATTCTACTCCTCATACATACAGGAAAATGTGTGCATGGATAGTTTTCAAAAGATTTTTAAATATATATACACCACTGATTTGAATGCTAGAATCTCTTTTTTTTTAAAGGACATGAGCCCCCCCCCCCCCAAGTCTGCAAACATAATATGTATGCATGTTAATGAAATTTCACAGGACTCAACAGGCATCTCATGTGGCTCAGATGTTTGCAAGACTATGTTGAAAGTCTGGAACAAAGTATGAGTATGGCTTGGAAACCCTCTATATCACCTAAGCCTTTGGATACATTTGTAAACTGCAAATTACAGAACTGCTTATTAATGACTGACTATCCAGTCTCCTGTAGACTTTTAATTCTTGTAATAAAACAACACAGCATATGTTTGTTTGCTTGATATTACTAATTTCAACTAGATGCACCCAAATCCCCTTTTCTCCTATTTAGCCATGGCAACAAAATGGTGACAAAAGCAAGATCCAGCACCCAGTAACAGAGGCAAAGGAATCAAGTGCTGGTCCATATCTGGCCCCTCACTCCAGCTGGGTGGGCGTGAAGTCTTTGTGGCTCCAAACAAGGATTAATATAGAACTAAGAAATCTGGCCTACAGAGTTCTGTGGATTTGAGGTGCCCATTATGACTCAAGCCAGTACATTCAAGTTACAAGAAAGGAGATTCCTACTAAACATCAGGAAGAACTTTCTGACACTAAGAGCTGTTCAACAGTGGAACAGAGTCCCACAGAAAGTGGTGGACTCTCCTTCCTTGGAGATTTTTAAGCAGAGGTTGAATGGTCACCTGTTATGTATGATCTAGTTGATCATACCCCTGCATTGCAGGGGGTTGGACTAGATGACCCTCAGGGTCCTTTCCAACTACAATTCTATTATTCTAGAGCAATGCATTGCTATCTAAACTGCGAGACTTACTGTAAAATAAGAGGCATCTGGAAACCCTATTGAACACTGAAGTTCATCTAATCATCTGCTTAATCCCCTTCCACATTTTATTTCTTTGTTTGCCAAGGGAAAAGTTACTTTATTGTGGTATTCTCTTCTGATTGGTAACTTTGATAGTATAACCAGGTAAACACCATACGACTGCTGCCTTTGGCATCTCTATAACTGCTCATGAAAGTATTTGTAATAATGGGCCCTTAAAAAGTCATCTCTCCATTGTTACAAAAGTTTTGACACAAAACTTGCTAGAAGACTTACCAGCATGAATCAAAGGCTCTGCTTAAGATACAGGAACAGAATAGACTTATAAGTGTACACAAAGCTAACTTACATTTGCACATTTGCGTGTTTCAGTTCTCTACTCTACAGTATACTCTAACTGAAAATAGTTCTACCAAGATTCTTTTCCAGCTCTGCTACCTGAGATCCTTGAACCATAGACACACCTTTGAACTGGGGACTTCATCAAAACAATGCACATGTTCCACCACTCAGGTATGCCTCCCTTCTTGTGCAAGGAAAGTATGGACCTTCTACAAGGAAAATATCCAGCACATGCTCCTTTTAAAAGAACTTAACAGTTCTGAAATCTCTTCCCACCTCCTTCCCATTAATTTAAATCTGATTTGATTAAGAAAAGTTTCCAAAGTATTGTAACCAATATACCAAAGGCAAAATAAAGACAACAAAGGGAAAAGAAAAAGAATAAAAATGGGCTGATTAGCATAGCACAACATCTTAAAAGGCCAAAATACCACATGTGTGGCATGTTACAAAAGAAAATTAAAATAAAGGAAAAGAATATCCAGAGAACCATGAAGTCCCAAAACATCTGGAGTTTTATTGCAGCAAGCAAGAGGAAAACCTAATTGAAAAAGGGCTGCTACAATACTTTCTTATACAAGGAAGCTTGACAGAACTGAAGAAAGGGGCAAATGAAAGCAAACCAAGAGGGAAAGAGTAAGATGACCAATATATCCTAGTTGGTGCATGTCACTCGGCTGGGTGGCTGCACTACAAAATTCAAAGAAGTGCATATTTTGAAGCCTGTGTTTCAATTTTGGAAGGTATGAAATTGGTAAGTTAGCTTTTAAATGCAAACTCATTCTAATTTAAATAGAAATGTGTGTAAAGAGAAATAAAACTGGGATGCATATAAGGTGTGGGCACCTTTTGGGAAGAAAGGGAGGAATATAAACATGACAAAAAATTAAATGAGTGTGGACACAGATATGATTTCCACATAAATTTGAACAGGAGGTCAGGCAAACTCCTCCTGTAGTGGGTTTTACATTTGCAATATTCTTACAATGTCTATGCTATTCAGTATGTTTTTCTGGAAAATACTGAACTGAAGAAGTTCAATAATTTTCTGCCTCTATACAGTGTCTTTCTGTGAATCTGATTCCACAGGTGTCAGACAAGGTTTAATGGTTTTCTTCAAAATAGAATCTGTTTTATGCAAGTAGCTGTGTTTACATTCCTGTCTCCACTGCCTTCTTCAAAGGCCCCATTTCTTCTCATACACTATTCCCCATTCATTTCTCTGTGCAAAAGGGACTTTGTCATTTTTGAAATAATAAAATCTGTATCCTCTGGAGAAATAGCAAAAAAAGTGTACCTACACAATGTCGAATACTGGATGAAACTTCTATAGCATGGCATATGGGAAACAATTGCTTCAGTCCAAATGTCCTCTTGAGCAAGTGGAGAGCACTTCTGCTTTTTCCCTCTTCCATCTTATAGCCCACCAAAAATTCTCCAGAGATTTTGGGCCCTTTGAAAGCCTTCTAGAACTGCTTTTCAAGGGACATGGAAATACCCCCCCCCATATGATTACAAGGTCATTTTTTGTTTCCACAGCAGAACCTATAGATTCTTATCTTCATCTCAGAACTCTCAGTTCATCAGTGTAGCTATACTTTTTTCCTTTTTCGAAACAGAATAATTCTTCAAAGGGCCACACAGTACTGGCAAGCAATTCTTATTCTGGAACAGGGTCTGCCTGTCTTAACATTATTACAGTGTTGCTTTTTAGCACCTATTCTCCAACTACATTTATTCATTTTTAACTGCAATTATTCCTAGGGTCCATCTACACTATACATTTAAGGCAGTATCATACCACTTTAAACAGTCATGGCTCTTCTCCCCCCCCCCAAAGGATCCTGGGAGCTGTAGTTCATTAATTGGGCTGTGAGTTGTTAAAAGACCCCTATTCCTCTCAGAGAGCTGCAATTCACAGAATTGTTTCAACAGTAATGCCTATTCCTAGGGAACTCTGAATATTTCTGCCTGTCATAGAAAGCAGAAAGTGATGAAGAACAGCTTTTTAATAAATGTAGGAGGAACCACAAGAGGGTTTGGAGATACTGAGGACATGGCAGCATAAAGAAGTTATATTCAGTACTGAATAGATGTCATAAAGACAAAGTGAAAATACATTGCCATGAGGTAGGTAGGGCTGGGCGAATCTGTCCATTTCAGTTTCTCTCAGTTCCTCAATATGAAGTTCAGTTTTTCACATTTCCACGTAAGTAAGTAAGTAAGTAAGTAAGTATTTATTTATTTATTTATTTATTTAAAAAGTCATCATAAGCATTTTAGTATGAACTTTGCCTAATATACACATTTTGTATACAATATTCTGTAATACTCACATTTTTGTAAGCGATTATCCCTAATAGAATGCATAATCAGTATGTTATTTCCACTAATATATGCATTTTTAGTCACACACTGCCCAACTAAATGCATTGTCTGCATATTACTTGACTGGGAAATTGCATTGCAAAATCTGGAGAAGTGCAGATTTCAAAGGATTGCTGTGTTTCGGTCCACAGATTAGGTAGCTTTGCCTTTAAATGAAAACCGAACTGAATTTCTCCTCCATCGCTTATGGTAGTGCAATGAGAGCTGGTTACCACCAAATGTTCAAGTCCTGTTGTTGTCAATCCCAGCCGTCTCTCACCACATGTTGCTTAAAAATGGCCTGTCTGCAGCGAGCAACTACCGCTTGACCAAGCTACTTTGATATGACATGCAAATTTCCCCAACACTCTTCCACGTTCCCTTGAGCTGTTGGAGAGGACTATAAAAATTAATCACATATTAAGTACTTGCAAATGTAATGAGCTGGATCCGTATCACTCATTGCAGTATGACCTGATCAGGTGGCTTCCCAATGACACCTATGACCTATGGTTCCCCATTAAGGATAGCAGTGAAACTCTGGAGCAGTGTTGAGGAAACTCATATGTCTCATGTGAGCACTTGTAAATATGTCCCCCCCCCCCAAAAAAAAAAAAAGATGCAGAAAAACAGGTGCCTCTTTTGCAGGTGAAAACGTTTTGAGAACTTATGGGACAGGTTTCAGCACAGCATTAAACAATTTCAGAATCATGCTGCCTGCCTACAGAGTGAAAGGGAGAAAGGGCAGCTCTCCTGGATGTTGTTCCTCAGCTTCCTACAGTCCCACAAGTCCATGGTGATTTCTTGTGATGAACTGCATTACATGTGCGCCACATTTCCAAAGAGCAGAGCCAGATGACATTCTTGGAATTTTTCAGAAATGGTGTTTCTAGGTATAGTAACGGCTGTACAATATGTTCAAATGTGGCAGGTTTCACATTGGAAGCATCTCACATTTCGTATGCGGCTCTAAAAATATCTGCCTAATTGCAAAGTTTTCCAAGATCATATTAGAGAAAAACTGGAAATGTAACCCAACGGAAATAGGTTTTAAATTGAAATGTTGAACATCAGCCCAGAAATGACAAAAAAAATTAGTGTGCTTTTCTCTGGCCCTTCTTTCCCCATGTCTTAAGTGTTCACAATGTACTATGCTTTTTTTATATAAAAAGAGTGAACTTACATTATTGTCATATATGATTATGTAATATTTGGTGAGGGGGAATCATTGACGTTTTCATGGTCCTTTTACCTCTATTCCACAACCTAGCAGCAAACCACAATCACTTCTATATCTTTTGCAACAGAAAGTGCTTCAGACTTGCATAGAAGATGCTTTTGACATGTGCATTTAATCTGACCAGTTTAAGAAATGTCCCGTGTCCACCACTATAGAACTAAAAATGTAAATTGAAAAAAATTATATCCATATGATTAAGTAAAAGCCTTAAAGAGAACCATGTTGTTAAGTGCTTCATTGAGAAGAAATAAAATGCAGTAAAATAGAAGCTCTTTTGGAATAAATCACCCATGCACATACTTTCTATGCAAAAATTGCAGCGTTTGGCTCTGTTGGAACATCTGGAACAAATTAGCATGATGTTAAGAATAATGTCAAATTAAAACATTTAGTTATGGCTTCTAAAATTAAATATAAAACTCAGAGACTGATGTTGAACTGGATACCTTAACTCATTTTTTCAACAGAAATTGACTTTTTATCCTGATTTGTTCACAATACTTTTAAGTGTATTTATAAGGGCAGCAACTTTAATATTAAGTATTATCGCTGTGTGTAACTCTGGGAACTCTTGCAAACGAATGAGTTATTGGAATTATGATTGTCAAAGTTTCAGATAAGCCAAAGTACCCTGGATATAAGTAATGACATGCATGCATATATGAACTGAGTCAGAGCTGGAACTGGATGAAACCCAAACCATAAAGGTAATTGATATAGATTACCCCAGATAATTGTTTACTCACTACTACATTTCTGACTCTACTTTCTGGCTTTATTAGAGAAGAAAAACTTAAGTTTAAGCAACCCTGACAAAGCTAGCTCTTGGATTACATCCTCACCTTACAAAAATGTTCAGTAAGCTGGGAAGTCCCTGATTCCGATACACATACACACAACCCAAATCACTAGGCAAGCCTCAATCATTCTCTCAGCTTCAAACCCCCGTTTATATGGGATAATGGTCTGGAGAGTCTGCAACTGAGCTGTGATCCAAGGCACATGATACAGCAACCTTGCTGAAGCTAAGTGGGTATTGGTCTGGTCGGTGCCTGGGTTAAGAGACTGGCAATTAGTCTTCCCCCACTCCCATTAGTGGTATCTGGTATGCTGTATGTATATATGTATATGTATATGTATATGTATATGTATATGTATATGTGTGTATATATATATATGTATATTCCTGTATATTCATCCAGTCATTGGAGGGAATCGATGGAGGACTCTGTTGTTTTTTCCTTCTTCCACTTGCCACTGGAGGATCAGCATGGGTGGGATGGTAGGAATTTTGGGTATCAGTTGGAGGAGTAGTTGGTGGATTTGATTGAGGTACAGGAGGTTTGGATTGGAAGGGGTAGAAAGAAAAGAATTCCCCAGTGGTCTGTGAAATCAGACCTGGAAAAGTACTAAGCATTTGTCATTCACTTCATATTGGAAGTAATCATTACAAATCCCCAGAACTCTCTATCTCCATAGCTCTGCCCCTCCCAACTGTCCTGTGGAAAGGAAGGAGAGAGCAAAGGCAACATCAGGACCTGCTTCAATTGGACTGTCTCCTCAATGACCCTCATAGAGCCAACGGCCCTCTGGAATGGATGCCAGCTCCTGTTCCTATGGGGCTAGCTTTTTTGAGCACATGACTTGGTGTATCTGCTGTGTTTAGCCACTCTGAGAACTCTAGTTGAAAAGTGAGCTATAACCAGAGTATTGGGAAGTGTCAGGGGAGGCTGGACAGGGAAGAGGGGATAAGCAAAAACCACCTCCCTTCCTCCAGTAAGAGTCTCCACTGCATAGCCTTTTTCTCAAATTGATGGAACCCTTCCATTCATTGAAAGGACAGTGGATCCAAGGCATTTTTAATTGCGCAATTGCTCTCTGGTGACAGATGTTTAAAAACACCTCTAACAAGGGACAATGCTGGGCAGGGTTTTATGGTTTTATTGTATCCCAAGTATTGCAAAATCATGCCCTTAAATGTGCTGTGCAACTTAAACCACATTAAACTTCCAAAGCTTAGTTGCACTCCAGTTGTTTTTTTGTTAATTGGCTTCATCATTGTCTACAATACGTTCGAGAAATGTAGGAAGAGCAGTTTTGATTGTTGTTGTTTTGAAAAGAACAGATGCCTTACAGGGTTTAATTTGCTTAGTCATAATGGCCATTGACATGACCACAATGGGCTCTTTGTAAAGAGAAACACAACCTTCACATAATTCAGCAAGTAATTATGATACTTCCCATCCGTTACTATCAATATTCTTCAAAAAACAACACACACCCAAACATTTTATGCCCCTCCATCCTTTCCCACAAAGCCAAAAACTAAGCTTTCCTATTGCCAAACTCGTCCAGCTGCAGCCTACGTTTGCTTAAAGACATGCAGTCGATGTTCCACAGCAAGAATGATACATAATACACAGAGGTCACGCTGTCCCATTCTTCTTCATGATGAAACCTCAACATCAGGTCCCTGTGCCAAGGCAATCACTTTATTTAACTATCAATGATTTCATTTGAATGATGCAATCCCAGTTAAATGTTAGCATCACTGCTGAACATGAAACGTCAAGTTTTCTTCTAAAATGTGGCCTCTCCAGAATTAAATTGTGCATTTTCTGGAGAAGAGGACTGCGATGTGCAAAAATGGTTTCCTTACAAACATGCACAATGTAGGTGTCTGAACCGGCAAGACAGAGACAAAGAAAAAGAGTTCTATGTATCCTAAAAAATCATTTCCTCTGGATACAATGTTTTGGGCTGCTTTCCAAATAAACAAAGGAAACTGAGGGCAAAATAAAGGTAGAAAAGTATAGTGATTAGACTCACTATAGTGACTCAGATTCACGTCTCCAATAAGTCATAAAGCATTCTGGGTAAACTTTCTATCAGTCCAATCTACCTCACAGGGTTGTTAAGAGGTTAAAATAGGGGATAAAATGTTGTTATATAAAACAATAAATAAATAAAAGTTTCAACTGGAAAGATGCTCAAGTGCTAATATTATAAGCACCGATATAGGTTTATAAGAGACACAGCTAGCAAGAAAACAGCTTAACATTTGGACTAATACGTCAAGTTATATTGTTCTACAGATCAATCTTAAAGAAGAGGGCAAAGGAAGTAAATACATGCAATGTGGAACCTCAAACCTGGTTAAGAAATGAAATCTAGAAACATGGTGGGTGGAATATGCATCGTATACTTGTCTGTCCGTTGGTGTGAAATGTGCATGCATGCACCCACAAGTTGAATACTGATAACTTTTTTTAAAATTCACCATAACTTAAACAAAAACAAAAACAAAAAAACCCAACCATGACTAATCCATAATCTTCCCTCAGAATGTACCATGACAAAATCACAGCCCTTAAACAAGAGTGCAGCCTGCAGGCACTTTGGGTTAAAGAAAACCATGGAGAACAAAAGCTAAGAGGACAAATACAACCACAAAGGATTCTGCTATCAGATTGCAGCATTCTTCTCTGAGCATTCACTCCCAAAAGCCACATGCCTCAAACTAGTGTGGAAAATGGGTGTACAATAAATAGTTCATCATATATGGGCAGAGTGTGAGCTTTTGTGTTCTATGTCTTGCGCACCACTAAAAAGGAAGGTCTCTTAGGGAAAAAGGGCAAGGACCACCTGTGTTTCTGCTTAATGTTACTACTATCAGTGATGAGCTAAGATCTGAAGTAGTGAACCCCCATGAACCCGGAGTATTAAGCTCTACGCCCATGATTTTCTCATCAGAGAATCATAGGGTCATCTAATCCAATCCCCTGTGATGTAGGAATCACAACAAAAGAATGGATGTCTTTTTATTGACTTACTATGGATCCATCTTACAGATAAGCTGGAGAGAGAAGTTGCAAAACTGAAAAGAGAGAGAAACCACCACCACTCGCATTATCTTTGGCAGTCACAGGTGGTTAGAAATGTTTCGGGGGCACAGCAACTAAGCACATGGTTCTAAGATGGCTATCCCATTGATTTAGCTAGTCAGGTAAAATGACAGTTAACAAGGGGAAGAAAGAAAGAAAACGCCTACACAATGAATTCCAATATACCATTCCTGTATATGGTAGCCTATAAAGAGACATAATTTTATTTGCACCATTGAACATGGAATCCAGATATGTTGTGAATAGCGAAGATACCACTGCTATAAGGCATCAGGATTCTCTGCTTGTACCCAGACTTTTCCCCAAAGTGTGACCCTGGTGCTAGAAGAGTGTGAATAATATTTGTTTATGAAAACTTATTATTCATCATTGCTCAAAATACAGTCTCTACCCACAGTGGCTTATGGTATTAAAAACTTTATCAAATATATAACATTATAATAATTATGGCAACAGTAAAAACTTTCCAAATCCTCTGAATTACAGTGGTGCCCCGCAAGACGAATGCCTCACAAGATAGAAAACCCGCTAGACGAAAGGGTTTTCCGTTTTTCAATGCGCTTCGCAGGACGAATTTCTCTATGGGCTTGCTTCGCAAGACGAAAATGTCTTGCGATTCTTGCAATTTTTTTTCACTCCCCACCCCCTTTTTCTAAGGCACTAAGCTGCTAATAGCCTTTTAGCAGCTAATCCACTAATCCCTTAATCCTTTAATAGCCGCTAATAGCCGCTAAACTGCTTATAGCGCTAATCCGCTAATCCGCTAATAGGGTTGCTTCGCAAGACGAAAAAACCGCTAGACGAAGAGACTCACGGAACGGATTCTTTTCGTCTTGCGAGGCACCACTGTATTTGATTCATTTCAGCAGCCAAAAAACAGTGGCAACTACCCACTGAAACCACTCACTCAAAGCATTATTGAACAAAAATATTGTTACAAGCCTGCCTGAACTATATCAAAGGGGCGAAAGTCCCAAACGTTGGGGCCATTGCTGAAGAAGCCCTGTCCCTTGCGCCCACCAGCCTAGACTCCTTTCCTGGTGGGACACAGAAGCAGGGCAGGTGATAGAAAAAAGGAAAAACTCCAGCTGAAATATTTTTCAATATGGCTTTGTCCAGTACATGGATTCTTCTTTGCAGCATCATGTGAATACCCAAGGGCGTATGCAGGAACCTTCATGAACTCAACCAGTGATTAGCAACAACGACTAATTTACTGGTGTAGACCCAACCTCTGGACACCAGTATTGTTACAGCTGTCCTGGACAGTGCTGGGGTGAAGCAGAATGGTTGAGAGGCAGATGCACCAGGGGGAGCACTGGATTGACTCCATTGGTTCATCTGTGTAGACCAAACTCACCACCACCCTATCCTACTCCAGCTCCTGTCCAGGTAAGCTGGACCAATGCTGGTGTTGGGAAGGTAGCTCTGCAGGTCTGCCTCACTCCTACTGCCAATTGGGTCTGAGTTAGAACAGTGTCTGAGTTAGGAAAGTGAAGAAAGATAAAGAGTGGTATTCAATCATGTTTTACCGAAACTAGAACCATTAAAATTAATGAACATGACTAGGATAGGTCCATTAATTTCACCAAGTCTACTCTGAATAAAACTTGGTCGAATACTACCCAAAGTAAATTTAAAAGGGATGAAAATTTATAAAAAGTTGGAAAAAATTATTTACAGTGGTACCTCAGGTTACATACGCTTCAGGTTACAGACGCTTCAGGTTACAGACTCCACTAACCCAGAAATATTACCTCGGGTTAAGAACTTTGCTTCAGGATGAGAACAGAAATCGTGCTCCGGCGGCACAGCGGCAGCAGGAGGCCCCATTAGCTAAAGTGGTGCTTCAGGTTAAGAACAGTTTCAGGTTAAGAACGGACCTCCAGAACGAATTAAGTACTTAACCCGAGGTACCACTGTATTCAAATATTTACAAACCACATTTTCACAGGAAAATGTGCTGTACAACATAGAAACACACTACCACTATAATGACAGCTGTAAAAATATCAATTGCATATTGGTTGGTTAAAAAAAATACTCAGGTTTCAAAGGCCTGGCTAAAGTCACCTCTGCTCTTGTATATGCTTTGCAAAATGCAGCATGGGCAAAGAGTCTCTAAAAATAGAAGCTATTTGAAATAACCCCATCTTGATTTCGAAAGGTAAAAAGAACATTTCACAGTCATTCTAGCCCTGCTGTGATGGGAGCGTGTAGTGATCATAGAATCATAGAATCATAGAGTTGGAAGAGACCACAAGGGCCATCGAGTCCAACCCCCTGCCAAGCAGGAAACACCATCAGAGCACTCCTGACATATGGTTGTCAAGCCTCTGCTTAAAGACCTCCAAAAAAGGAGACTCCACCACACTCCTTGGCAGCAAATTCCACTGTCAAACAGCTCTTACTGTCAGGAAGTTCTTCCTAATGTTTAGGTGGAATCTTCTTTCTTGTAGTTTGGATCCATTGCTCCGTGTCCGCTTCTCTGGAGCAGCAGAAAACAACCTTTCTCCCTCCTCTGATACTTCACAGCCTTTCACAACCTTTCTCCCTCCTCTGATACTTCACAGCTGATCAGAAAGGGTCTCAGGGTCATGTAGGATGACATGTGGAATCAAAATTCTGTCTGAATTAAATAACCTCCAGCTTACTCCGGAGTAAACGGAGTTATTCTACAGAATGAATGCTCACTGTCACACAACAAAGCTGAATGAATGCTCAATAAAGACCAGATATAACTTCTACATAAGCTTTGTGCAAGCAAATCAAGATGAATACTCTATAAATAGGTCATCTGGAGGAGCAATGAAAGTCTAGAAATCCACCGTCATTCAACATAGCAGAAACAATACTGAAGCTACATCATCTGATTCAGTATATGGCACACAGTAGCTTCTTACGTTCTTAACAAAACTCATTGGGAAAACTCAAAACTCACTGGGGAAATTGGAAGGAAGCTGGTTAATAAATCTGTCTTGCAGCAATTGGTTCTATCTTAACTGAGCCTAGGTAGTTTAGTTGGTTAGAGGGTGGAGCTGATAACACCATGGTTGCATTTTCGATTCCCATATGGGACAGCTGCATATTTCTGCATTGCAGGGGGTTGGATTAGAATCGATCGCGATCAAATGGTCAATTGTGGAGGTGCCCCCAGTCGATTGTGGCAACAAGTTTAGTGATTGCCTTAGTTAACCCTCCCCTAAAAAAAGCTCAACAACTCCTGGCAATGACAATGGGTAGATCACTGTCAGTATTTTTATACTGTGAGTAGATCACAGATCACAGTCTTTTGGGAGTTGGACATGCCTGGATTAGATGATTCTCATTCAAGCTGAATATATGTCAGGAGCCTGTACTTTTAATTCTTATGCAGAAAAGAAGATTTTAGAAGCCTGTTCTCTCATAGCTGGTGTGGTATAGTGGGTCAAGTGCTGGACTATGCCCGGGGAGTCTGGGGTTCTAGGCTCCAGCCACAACACCGTTGTTGTGAGGACGGAAAATGGGGAGAGGAAGAACCACGTGCGCCACCCAGAGCTCCTTGCAGGAAAAATGGGATATAAATGTAATGAATAAATATAACTGTAATGGAGGGAGAAGCTGCATCTACTGAAAATCTTGTGTGTGTGCTATGGACACAAAAGAGTACTATCTTGGGTTAATGCATTCAACCTAATGGTTGTCATTTCAGTTGGCTCAACTATTGCTAAGTAGGTAGGTAGATGACCTTCCTAGGGAAAATAACTATTTATTCCTGGTATATACTGGTAAAACAGAGCCCCTCACACAACATGGAAGAAACAATTTTCCAGCAAATGAAAAATACCTCAAAATTAATACAAATATTAATTGTACCTACAATCAGGAATGTTGTTTATATTGTCCACTCTCGAGAACAAAAGCCCACACCAGTGTTTATATTATTTTTGGAGGGGAGCTAGGAGGAATAACAAAACCACTTCAGACAGAAATTTACTTGCAGCAATCCAGTTAAACACATGCTCACCAGGCAGTGCTCAGGCACATAGTTCTGCATAGATAAGTGGTCATAGCTGTGATTGGCTGTTTGGGAAGAGAGTGGATGGTTTAAATTCAACCCCCTGATATCTTTCCAAAGAACTCATTAATGCTCTTTCCAATTATGTTTGCAATTCCAGGTGTGCAGCTAAATCTAGCCAAGAACTACATACACAGCACCTGTTTGCATGCATGGTCCTTCGGTCAGGGATATGAACATGGAATCTAGCACCTGCATGTGTATGTTCCCTATCCATATGAATACAGTCCACAGATTATATATGATGATAGCCACTAGAATTTGCTTTGCAAGTCTAGCCAGAAAAAAAGAAATGTTTCCATCACATACAATGTTGACACAGATGTCCCAGATGTAACCCACTCTGGTTATTTATCTGATCATCTAAATACAACTACTAACAAACAAATAAACATTGGAGCTATCTCTTTGCCAGGCCTACATGGCCAGCTTCAAATAATATGCCTTCTACATTTGAAGTGAGGAATAGGAACCAGAGAAAAAGGTCAAAAGGCTGATTGCTGGCCACTCAACCCCATTCTTTAACGCCTGACAGTGTCTGTGTCCTTGTAAAATCAGGGAAGTGACCTTAGAGGCAATATAATAACAAAGATCATAAATAAGATAATGGAAACATTAATTTAGCACAATAAAGAAATGTCGCCACGACCCAATTTTTGCTGTTGGCTGCAGTTCAACAGCTGGTAATTTAGCAGTGAAGGAGCTCATTGCTGTGTATCTGTGATCTGTCAGAAACAGTTCCCAGTAGAAACATACAGTGCTGCAGTTTCTTTGATCTGCTATTGTGTATGAAGCGCTCTATTTTCTTGGTTACCAGGGGGACAGCAAACTTTAAAAGTTTCTACTATTTAGCCAATGTACTGAATAGATTAAGTCATGCAAGTTAATTTAAATAAATGTTTCCCGAAATGTTAAATTCTGAAGAGTTTCAGTGTGCCAAGGGTGACTCCTGGCATTTAACTATGCACCATCATCCACCTTATGTTCATGTTATTCTTCCCCCAGCAGCAGACCTTTCATTAGGGAACTGACAATTCTTAGTCCATCTATGTGTTGGATTCCGAGCCATTATCAGCAGAAACTGGCATCTCTCCCAGGCACCCGGCTCGGTCTCCTGTTGACCTCCCGGTCTGCTCTCCCGGCAAGAACCAGGCAGAGGTCGCGATAGGCGATCCTTCTCAGCGTGAGAAGAACACACCACTCTTTCCTGCCCCCCCGGCAGGGGAAAGAGATAAGACAGAAACGTATTTACATGGCTTTTATTTCTGTCTCTGCAGTGATACAAAAATCATGTCTGCTCTCATCAACCTCCAGCAGACGACTCAACAAGCACTTCCTGTGCAGCTCATATTACACTCTGAGCTAATTCCGGTGCTGTCTGTTTCCCACAGACACTCCCAACATCATGTGACATTTCCAACCAATGAGCTTGCAGCATCATTGCTTCAATATCGTAACATACTCCCCCATTTGATTCAATGTGTGCTGCGAGATCCAGAGAAGAAAACAAACAGTTGTTATTCACATAACACTCCCCTGTTGTTTCAGTTCCACCCTTGGAACTACCCGCCACTGGTTTCCCCAGTGTACCTCTCTGGTTGCCTGACTTCCAAGGAATGAGTGCATCTGCATTTCCTTGGCTAGGGAATGTAGCGTTACGCTTAGCATCTCCCTGTTGTGTCTTTGTCTCTGACTTAGACACAGCTTTAACCTGTCTTGAGTTGTCAACAATAGTAACACATGCTACAGCTGAGTTTGCAAACTCAGGACTCTTTGGAGAACCAGTTCCAATAGTAAACAGTGGTTCATCCTCCACCTGTGAAGGTCTAGCCATTATGTGAGATTTCCTCTCAATGACTGTGTCAACTGAGCTCTTCGAGCTATCACTATCACTCTCAGTACCACTGTAATCAGTAAAATCATCATCATCATCTGAATCGTCCTCAGTGGGAAATGTGTGAACAATTACTCTCTCCTGTTCAGGAGCACTCTCTAGAAATTTTGTGAGAATCACCTGACCAGATTCAGACAAAATTACTCTGTAGAGACCCTTTTCATAACCCACAAAAATGCCTCTGGCATTTTTCACCCCATCTGGAGTTTCTGTTCTGACTTGAGATCCAAAAACCTTAAAATGCGCGACAGAAGGTTTTCTGTGGAACAGCTTCTCAAAAGGAGAACATTCCATACCTTTGGAAACCTTTCTCACCCAACAGTAACAATAACATGATAGGGACTCCGCCCAAAACTCATGTGGCAAATGTGAACTCAGCAATTGCGCCTGCATCCCATTTTGCAATTCTTTGTTCACTTGTACACAGACACTTCTGTTCCATGCATCTGCTGAAACAGCAACCTTGTGCCTGATTCCTTTCTTATGCAGGAAATTCTGAAAATCCTGTAAAAGAAAAACTGGCTTTTCATCTGTGAAAAGACAATCAATGTTAGCATCATGAATACTCTTAACCTTCTCACAAAACTCTTTAAACCTTTCTAAGGCTTCTTGTGGTCTGTTCAACATGAATAACCACACGTAATGAGAGAAATGATCCACACACACAAGATAAAATCTTGCATTGCCTCTAGACGGTGCTAGAGGACCAATCACATCAGCATACACTCGCTGAAAAGCTTTGGTTACTCTCGTAGTCTTCGTCGTACCTGCAAGAGAGATCATGTTAGATTCAGAAGCATTACATTTTATGCAATCACTTTCATCAAAAGTCAACAAATACAGTCCATCTTTCTCTCTGGCAGAAAGATACAGTTCTCCATCTTTGAAGATTTTGCAGCTTTCTTCATCATAGGACAATTTCAGTCCTTTCTTTGCGATCTGCGAAACACTCAGCAGATTGTACTTTAAATCAGGAACCAAGTACACACTGTTTATAGTCAAGTTCAGACTTTTAAGATACACAGTCCCAAACCCGATCGCTTTCAGCTCCTGGCCATTGGCCAGTTTCACAGTGAAGCTTTGCTTCTTAAACGTTGAAAACAGTCCTCGGCGCGACGTCATGTGTTGCGTGCAACCCGTGTCAATAACAAAAGCGTTCTCCATTGAAATTTCGGCTTTTGTTGACAGCAATGCTTTTCCAGGTTTCATCTGGGACTTGGTACGACTTTTGCCTGACGCCTCAGGCTTTGCAGAGCTCCCCTCAGCTCCTTTCTGTTGACGTGGCTTCTTACAGTTCCGCTGAAGATGCCCAGTCTGTCCACAATTAAAACAACGGACAACGTTCAAAGCAACAGCCTGTTCTTCACTTGCAATAGCAGTGGGGGTGTCAGGATTCCGAGCTTCTCTCCCCCTGTCTTTGACATCTATTGCAGCAAGTCTGTCTCTCTCGTTCAGAACGACTGAACAGATTCTTTCCACCGTTAAATCGGCCGCTGGTAGCGAACCAAGCTGACTTGCAACGGTTTTATAAGTCCGATTAAGGCTGTTAATAATCATGAAGCAGAATATCTCTTCCTGTAGAGGGAAATTGCGTTGCGCCATCTGCTGGCGTAAGAATTTCATCTCTGTCAAATGCGCTTGTACATCTCCATCAGGCGCTAGCCTCAGATTGGTTAGCTTCTCAAAATGCAGCAACGCTGAAGAACCAGCATCTCTTTGATGTATTCTACGCAGCGTTTCCCAAATCTCACGTGCATATTCCAAATCCTGAACATGCACGAGTTGATCATCTGAGACACACAGAATTATGGCCGTCCTGGCTCTGACATTCTGTGAATTCCAACCTGGCGTTGGTGCAGGAGGGATGGGGTTTTCAATCACCCCAAAAATCCTTTGATTCTGTAGCAGGGCTTTCATCTTTACTGACCATGAGGCATAATTGTCATTAGTCAGTGGAGGTGGGTAAGGTAAGCCTCCCCCCTTCTTGGTATCCATTTTGAATCCAAGCTTCAGCTCTCACTCTCGAGCCTTGTAAAATCCAAGAGTCTGTTGGATTGTTTACTGCCTTTTTGCACCTGGCAGCTAAACGCAGGCAGCTCTGGAAAGTCCCTTCCAAGAGTAGTGAGATAAGTCAAAACAAACGCTGGAATGTTTACCCAGTATTTTTCCAGCCTCTTCACAGTCCAGCCTCTTCCGGTTGGCCAGTGATTTTCCACTTCCTTTTCAAGCTAGCTATCTCCGAAGTAGCTGAAAAGGTTGACGTCTCGTTGCTTAGCAACTGGACATTCCAAGCTTGAACAACAAGCTTCTTATCTATCCTTGGTATGCGAAGTATGTGGCTCTCTCTCAGTGCCGTTTCTAATCCAAGAAAACAGCTCTCGTGAACCAGAGAATCTTCAATCTGCGTTCACCCTTTTAGCCCATAAAATCAGCATACCTTGGGGGTTCCGTTGCTCGTTTGCTTATCAGCAAAACTGATTGCTCCGGTGCTCTGCCGGTCTTGCAGATTCCATCTGCCCGCTACCATATCTTCCCTTATCTTCAAGCAGAGGATGACGTTACGATCCACCAACCTCTATCGCTGCTTTCATGGAATGAAACCATCGGGTCTGCTACCAGATGTTGGATTCCGAGCCATTATCAGCAGAAACTGGCATCTCTCCCAGGCACCCGGCTCGGTCTCCTGTTGACCTCCCGGTCTGCTCTCCCGGCAAGAACCAGGCAGAGGTCGCGATAGGCGATCCTTCTCAGCGTGAGAAGAACACACCACTCTTTCCTGCCCCCCCGGCAGGGGAAAGAGATAAGACAGAAACGTATTTACATGGCTTTTATTTCTGTCTCTGCAGTGATACAAAAATCATGTCTGCTCTCATCAACCTCCAGCAGACGACTCAACAAGCACTTCCTGTGCAGCTCATATTACACTCTGAGCTAATTCCGGTGCTGTCTGTTTCCCACAGACACTCCCAACATCATGTGACATTTCCAACCAATGAGCTTGCAGCATCATTGCTTCAATATCGTAACACTATGCACTGCCTTCTCCAGGTTCATTTCACAGAAGGCAAGACAGGCCTAGAGCTGGTAACCTTCAGATGTTGATGAAGTACAACTTCCAAAATGCTCTATCACTGACCATGCTGGCTGGAGCTGATGAGAACTATAGGTCACAATTTGAGGGTCACAGATTGGCCCTCCCTGGGCTATTACTTTCTAGTGATGCAGTAGGGCAGAGGAACCTGGGTTCTCCATATGTTGTCAGACTACAACGCCTATCATCCCTGGCCATTGGCTATGGTGGCTGGGGATGTGAGACAGAGTCCAATATCCTCTGGAAGGCCACAGAATCCTCCCGCCTGTACCACCATGAACCATAACTTGCACAATGACTAACCAGCTTATATTTTAAACATTCAAAGGATTCATAAATATGCTTTGTGCATATTTATCCAGTCACACAAAATCAAGCATAACTAAGCTTTCCCCCCACAGGGATACAGGGGAAAGAATCCAACCACCCTGATAAGAACTATCATTTTAGATAGTGCCATAACGAGCAGAAGAGTAAGATTTCCAAACATTAATACTGCAAACATGAAGATGCCCTTGTTAAAAACAAGCACTCATCCAACTTTCCTAAGTTCAAGCTCATATGCAGATAAAACAGGAGGCTGGTGCACTAAAGATAAGTGCAGGAGATGTGATTCTGTTCCAGTGTGAAGCAAGCATTTCCAATTACAGTGCTTTTTAGACTAATACAATACATGCCATTGTTTTTTCCATTTCCAAATTGTGTTGTTCCATACAAAAGGAATTAAAGTGATAAAGGAAACATGAAGACTGTTCCCAGATGCTGCTGTAAAGTCAGATTTTTCAAATGGTATGTTAAAAGCTTAGGTCTGGCCACCATTCCTAGGGCTTCACATTCCTCCCCTTTAGTTGCCTCAAATTTATGCTTTCAATTAAATACTAAACATCTTACTTGGTTGTTTCAATGGAATCAAAATAGATACGTAGGTAATAAGTAGCACAGAACTAGGGGTGACAGATATGGTTGCATGCTCAGAGTGGCTTAAACAAGAGTGGATACAAAAGGAGCATATTTCTTCATTTATGCTATGGAAGAGAGATTGCTAAGTAATAGTGTTTCAAGTAACAGCTAACAAACACAGAAGAGACAATTTTATAATTAAACCCGAATATACCTGGATTGCATATCAGGTTAGGCCACAGTTAAATAAACCTTAGTTAATAAACCCTGAGTTAGTATTACATCTGAGCCCAGGACAGTGCCTTAATTATGGGCTTGATCATAAAATACCGGTAAGTCAAGGTTTGTTGCTGACCCACTGACTATGGTTTAATTTTAACTGTGAAGGCAGGCATCTTGTCAACTATGGCTTAACTGTGATTTGTTTTCTCCCCCAAACAAAATCTGCCAAACAACTGAGACACTGGTCAAGAGCAGTTGGAAACAAAGCTACTCTCAGCACTCAGCTCTGCTCACTAACGCTTTTCCTGAAGTTGGCATCGCTGCTAACTGTGCTTGGTAAGGGCTGCTTACCAGCTGCAGAGGAACTTTGGTTTGGATGCCCAGGCTCATATAACATGTGACATCCCACATCGCCTTGGTTGACATCTCACATCGCAGTGGTAGGCCTGCTGGATGCTGAGATCATTCAGTTAAGAGAAAATGATCAGGGAACCAGGAAAGTCATCAACCTAAACTTTACTGCCGCAGTGGACCTTCAGGTGCTGTACGCAGCACACCCACTAATGACAATTTTGTGGTCAGAACTGCTGGAAAGACAGAACCATGGAGTCCATATGAGCCATCTGTGCACAGAAGAAAATGAGCAGAGGGATGCACCACACAGTGTTGCAACGGGGGGGGGGGGTATCGAATTTGATAATGGGGCCCTGTATAGACCCAATGAGCTAAAATTGTCACCAACGGTCACCAAGGTTTGATTGTTGGGCATTCACAACTGCATTAGGGATTGGATGCAGATGTGAGTAATTTGGTAGCGAGTCGGCATGAAGGTGCTGACTTGGGTGGTGGATAAGGGACTGGGTTCAATCCTTGGTCAAGGTGGTTGTGGGGGGATCGGGAGCCCCATGCCCCAATCCAAGGAACCGGGGTATCCTGTTAAAGGGATCCAGGGAGAGGTGTCTCTGTCCAGAAGCCCAGACAGGGGCTTATGGGCCATAGCACTCCCAAAATGGTGGTCTCAGAGGTGTCACCCCAATTTGATGTCATAGGGCAATACTTAACCCTGGTTAACCCTGCTAAATAATCAAGCAGCAGCAGGCTGATTAATTCAGGATACAGACCCAATACCTGTGCCAAAACCTGCTGACATCTGTAATCAATAAAGTTGTGGTCTGTTGTATCCCAATATGGTTGTACTGTACTCATTGCAACTTCACCATATCTTTGCTCCACTACCTGCAGCTTCACTGCACCTGGACGCACTATAGATTTCCCTGCTAACATTAAGGGTTGTGTGAGCTGTGGAGTAAAAACCCTTGAGGATAATACAGAGAGCATTCACCACAACATTCACCCTATACCTAAACCCTTTTGCAGTGTGTAAGGTGCAAGGGCTGCTGAGGAGAGCAGCAAGTGCAGAGGGCAGGAACTGGTGCTGAGGAGCACGCAGGATGTGGAAAGGGCAGTCCTTACCAAGCCGGAGGCTGTAGTTTAAAGATAGCAGTGGTCTCTGCAGAGACCCTTGCAGGCTCCTTGAAATATGCAATCACATTTTTACTCTTCTGCCCCACAAAGAGCATTGAGGCAAGAAGGTCTCCTTCAGTAAATTTAAACAAAAAAAAGAAGGAACAAAGGGAATAACAACTCTGGCAATACAACAACAATAAGGGGAAGAGTGAGGGAGACTTGCTAAAAGCATTAAAACAAACAAGGGAAAAAAATATAAATGAAAATTGGTATATATAAAAAAGCTCAACAACTTTTATGTCCAGATTCTAACTTTTGAAATTTGGCAACCCTAAATTAGCTTAACATCTGTTCCACATAAATTGGTGGAAAGCATTACTAAATATGAGATTATCAAGCATATAGAAGAATGGCTTCTGCAAAGGGAAGTCCTGCCTCGCTCAGGGTGGATCTACACTCACGGTTTATAACGTTAAGATAGAGTTAAGGAACGATTTTCATAATGTAGATAGAAATATGACGTTTTGCATGTAACCTTAATAATGCGTCGCTAAAATGTGACACCAGAGGGGGCTGCAGAGCAACCAGCAATAGGGAAACTGCTTGTTACTGACAAAACAAGGCAAGGAATGTTTCTCAATTTACCAGTATGCCCTGTGACATTTTAGAACAGTATTTCTAATCATGTTTAAAAGGTCGGGGTAGATCCAGCCTAATTCTTTACTGCAGTGGTTCATAAACTCTCCCCCTCCCAGACCACTTGAAAATAGCTGAGGGTTTTCACGGACCACTTAATTATTTTTCTGCCTGTTGTAGCAATTATAATGCACTGTGCTAGATGCCGTATGCTTTTTAATTATATTGCATTGCTTCTTTTATTTCTTATATTGAATTTTATCATGTCACAATTTGAATTCTATGGAATTCAAAAAACAAGCAATAATATACCATTTGAAATCAACATTAATAGTGAATGCAGACGTGCTGTGGACCACCTGAATGCAGCTTGTGGACCACTGTTGGTCCACAGAACATAGTTTGGGAAGTGCTGCACTTGCAACCAGACTACTCTGGGTGCTGAAGCTTCCTCTACAAGGAAATGCTACAGTGCTGAAGGGCGAGCTAGTCACATTTTTCCAAAGGGGGACATGAAAGACAAAATTTTACATGACAAAAAAAAAAATTATAGACATCTATGATATAGAGAAAGTGTAGAGAGAAATATTATTTTCTCTCTCATAACATTAGATCTCTGGGGTCTTACAGTGAAACTTATGAGTGGTTAGGCTGTAGATTCAGGGTCAAAGAAAGCAATACTTTACACAACAGATATACGTTTATGGAATTTGCTGCCACCAAACGGATACCAGATTAGATGGTTTAAAGGAGAATTAGACAAATTCACAAGATGATAAATCTATCAATGGCTACATGGTTCACCCCATATGCCTTCGTACTTCCGCCCCAGAGACATCCTGTGTAAAACAGGGTGCTGGTGACTATATGTACCTTTTAGCTCTTCTTATGCCACAAACTAGGACAGTGTGAATGAACCCAAAGTTTATTCCTAGCTTATACATGTAGCACCAAAACACTGTTCGGTGTTACATCTCCCCTGAGACGTACTAAGAAAGTAACCCTTAGGTGGTCCCTTGTCAGTTCTATGTGAGTCCAATTTGAGGCAGGTGGCTGCAATCCTATTCACACTTACTTGGAAGGAAGCCCCACTGTACACAGAAGGATTTCTTTCTTTCTTTCTGAATACCCATGCAGAGCACCAGGCTGCATGCTGACAAGTGTCATTAAAACCAGCAGGGCTACTGCACAAATATACAAGAGAATGCAATTTGAGGACCGTAGCCTTAAGGCACAACCTAGCCAAAGTTAAGTCCTAACTAATTCCTGTAGAAATTAATTGAATTAATGCTAAACTTTCTGTTGCATTGTATTATTAGGCTATTAAAATGTAACAGACTTATTTGCACCTGGAAATTATACCCACATAAAATGCAGAGCAAAAGCTGAAAAATATGATGCTAAAGATCCCATGAAAACTTTACTGAGAGCAGAGGCATTAACCCAAGTTTCCTGGCCAAATTCCACTCAAGCCCAATGTGTAAAAAGCCTTATGTGTTAAGTAGCTACTTTGTTCCATTCCAGTAGTGTCCCCATTTCGGTTGCAAACGAAGAGACTGCCACATGTGTAAAGCTGGAAGGCAGCTTGGGAATATTTTGTAAAACTCCATGTGGTGCAAAGGCATGTTACTTTATATGCACAGTAGCCACTGTTTAAATGATAGTTTTAAATGTATTTCATTCACTCTCCCTTAATATCAAACAGCACCAGCACTCCTTGCAGACTGCCTGCGGATTTACAGAAGCTTTAAAAAATGTGATTGAAACAATTGGAATAATTTATTTTTAACGCATAACTTAATGCATAACTTCAAAAAAGCATACAAAATTCAAATATATTTTGAACCCAGAAGACACTGTGATTATGAGCTAATTCTCTTAATTCTTTTACTTAAAAATTTTCTTATCTGTTCTTCATTGTTGAAGCAACCTCAGAGCAGAATATATTAAATTCAAATGCGTAATACATATTAAACCAAAAGAGGCAGGGGGAAAATAAGATCAAGTTCTAGTTCTCCCTCACAAACAGGGAGGCAGAATGTACCAGTTGGCCTTGGGCTGTCTTCAAAGCAGCACTAAGTAGCACTTTGGGCAAGTGGAATGACTTCTGCTTCTGCAATGGAATCTTTTTCTACCAGCCTTGGGGGCGGTTCAGGGTGCATCGGGGTGGGGCAGAGAATCTGCTTGCACAAGCGGAAGTCATTCTACTTGTGCACATATTTAGATGAATACTGCCCTAGACTGGGATCTACTAGTATTTATAGAAGATCACTAAGAGTTTCTGACTCCCAATTGTTTAACAAAGCAACAACAACATGATTTTTGCACCTAAATTATGCTTTTGAAATTAAGAAAGAAAGCCAGGAGTGGACTTTAATGTGAAAGGAATGTAGGCTCGGTTCAGTTCTGGTACTTAAAATAAATCCCAGGGCTTGGAATGTACACCTAACCATATGTCTTTTACACCTGGATCTGAATGACAGATACTAGGAGTTCTAGAGTGGGGAAACAAAGCAAATATGGCAAACCCAAAGTCTGCCCAACCCTGCCCTACAGCAACAAATAACATCTGCTTAAGGGCATGAGACAGGCTGCATTGATGCCTGCATATCGGAGGTTCACCCCTCTAAGGACTTACCAAGGTGTATTAGAGGTGAGTTGCCAACTTGGCAGCCACTAAGCAATTCTTAGATGTTCTTGGTTTTTCATATTTCTCTTGTGAGCACTCCACATTTTTTGGGGGGGGGGATCCTCTCTGTGCAAACTCCCCTGCAAATTTATTAGCAATTTGCTATTAATAACACACATACCAAGCTTTTTCTTCTCCCACTCCAAGCCTACAACCTGGCCCCTACCCTAAAGCAAAAAGGACTGTTTATTGAGCTACTGCTTACCAAAGAGATTTATGTGACTCATACACTATAAGATAAACAAGGCTGTATTGTGTTTCCAAACTGACAATTTGGAACAGAAAAAGTTAGCTTAAGAATATATACGTGGCGGTAGTTTTTAGACGACACAAACCACATTCTCACATATCCCAGTAATAACCATAACATTTTTCTAACAGCTAGTGGCTCCGTCAACCATTTTGGTGTTTGTATGCATCCCTTGCCTGAGCCCCCATTTTATGCTTCCTTTGGTGGTTTATTGTATACCATCATCATTTGCAAGGGAAAGATAACATAATAATGTTTTGATAATATGTTAATGTTTGTTATTATTACTACATCGCTATGATACTGTTATTGTTATACTGCATAATGACATAATGTACAGAGCTCCTACAGGTGTTGCATTGTTGAGTATTTTTCTTTATATCAGGGCTGGGTAATCTCTGGTCCTCCAGATGTTGAGGGACTATAGCTCTCATTATCCCTGTTCACTGGCTATGCTGGCTGCAGCGGATGGAAGTTCAACAACACCTGGAGGATCATAAGCTCCTCATCCAGTGAATTGCAAAAGTGGATTTCTCCACGTACTGTTAGGGGAAAAGGATGGTGGGTTGCTGTTTGAATGGGAGGGCAAAACAAAACCCCCCACAGTGGAGACACAGAATTGGTTATGCAGTACCTTGAACCATCACTGCCATGGAAATTCCTTCTACAGTGTCCCCCCCCTTTTTTTACTGCTTATTTGGTAATATGTGTAATGTAAATTGTACATGGCACTGTCTACAGGAGTATTCCATATTCCTCCCCCTCCCCCCATCATCCCAGGACATCATCCATGATTTAATTACATGTTTTGGCTCTGATTCCAACTTACATGAATGGTAGTTGATTGACAGTGACTGAAATAAAATCACAGGCTCATGCTACATTGCCAGATTTATGTATTTCTTTTGCTGTGCTGCTAAACAATGACTTCAGAGGAGCATATGGTACAAATAATGGGATATTTAGAAATCAGCAGTACATAAAAACTAGGAACAACTTAGATATAAACCATTTAAAAACTATACCGTGCCTCATTAGAAAAGATATATATTTACCTAGTCTGCCCGTACTGCAGGAAGTCTGCGGTAACTGGAGATTGTGGATATCTCTAAAGATCACATTCACTTTAAAGCTAATCTTACCCTCTTTGCACTGGCATTTAAAACCACAACAAACTTTAACAGAGGCAGGCATTACACATATAGAATGATATTTTTTATTTATTGCAGAAGGAAGCAACTTGTTCAATAAGAGATATATAAGTGCCTTGTTCCAATAGGTACTGGTCATGTGTATTTTAAATGCTTAATTAGCTGGGGGTTTTTTGCATCAAACTCAGTAGAAATTATGCTATACTTTATGTGGGCTTTTATATAAACATCAATGTGAGGCTGCATTAAGATAACCAATACATCTGTGCAGATGTTCTGATGAATGTGTTGAGAGAAGGAATGGGATAATGTCTGCTGACTTCACCCTGATAGCCTCACACTCAGCTGCCTATCCATATAGAGTAGCTGGGAAAGTAAACGCCTGTACGTAACATCATAGGTAAAGCTGCAACTTCCAGACATGTTCTAATCATGACAAAAGACACGGCCTTGTGTTTTTCCCACATGATGGTGTACAGTGCATTAACTGTATTGCCATGCCCCATGTGAAGCTGATTGGGTGCCTCAGGCATGGGCCATGATCTGTTACAGAAGCTTTCCCAATCTGGGGTGCTCCAGATCTTTTGGGATACAACTCCTATCTGAACAAGGCAACTGTGCTGGCTGGGACTAATGGAAATTGTAGTCCAAAACATATGGAAAACACTAGGTTGCGGAAGGCTGTATTACAGGAAGAAGCACAGGTACAGGTACAGGCTTTTTCGACTTTTGCTCTGAACAACAGGATATTGTGCTAAATAATACAGTAATTGCAAACTGTATTTTAAATCTTACTTATATTACAAAATGTATTACAATTGATAGAAAAGTGGAAAGGGAAAGGGAAACCTTACTGAGTACAAACAAACTCAGGCATCTATGGAAAGGGAATTACTAGATCATAGCAGGAGATGGAATTAATTAATTAATTAATTAATTGATTAACCACCCTATACCCGCAGGTATCAGGGTGGTTTACAGAATAAAATCAAAATATAAAACCACAAAATCCATAATCAAAATAAAAACAACAACCCAATAACCCCCCCAAAACAACCCACATTTTAAAAGGGCATAGGATGTCAATCAAATCAAGCAAATGCCTGGTTAAAAAGGAATGTTTTTGCCTGACTCCTAAAGGTGTATAATGAAGGCACCAGGCAAACTTCCCTGGGGAGAGCATTCCATAGATGGGGAGCCACTGTAGAGAAAGCCCGCTCCCGTGTTGCCACCCTCTGGACCTTTCAAAGAGGAGGCACATGAAGAAGGGCCTCAGAAGATGATCTCAGGATTGAGATAGGTTCCTATGAAAAGAGGCAGTCCTTGAGGCATTGCAGTCCTGAGCCATTTAAGGCTTTATAGGTTTGATTTTGGTCAGAGCTCATCAGGGCTCCGTCCAGGCATCTTTTTCTAACGTCAGGACTTAATCCTAGGAAGATAAAACAGATGAAAATGCCCCTGAACATATTTCGGGTGTTTTCCCTCTCAACTGGCAGAGTTTTAAGTAGAGGGAGTCCGCAACCCATCAGGAATCAGTGGAAGAGATTCTAGAACTAAGGCACCTGAGCAGCTGCCAGAGGTTCAACATCTCTTTTCCTAGAAATTAAGTACGGGTTTGAGTGAAGGCTTATTCCATCCTGTTTCTCCAGCTCTCTGGACTTGTTTTGGATGGAGTGGCATTTAGCATGCATTAACAGATCTGGCATACTCTGGTCCATGGGGTCACGAAGAGTCGGACACGACTAAACGACAAAGCAACAACACATCTGGCAGCAATGCAAGGTCAAAGAGATCTATATTGCAGCCTCATCCATGTAACAATTCCTTTGAAAACGCAACTTTGCTCACTTCAGTGAGCAGTCCAGGGTTTTATCAAAATGAGATGCCACGCAATGGCTACTTGCCTGCAAATGCAAGGGAGCAGTGGTTTGTGATAAAAGCAGGGCTGCGACTCTGGGCTGGGGCCATTTCCCCACACAGCCATTGGCGAACATCCGCCTCCCCTTGGAACCACGCAGAGTGCCAAGGGATGCCTGTTTGAACAGACCAATTGCAGTGGAGCTGGGGGGGGGGGTTTTGCGACATTGGTAGTCCAGACTGCCTGAGGTTCCAAGTCAGGTCTGCCTATTACTTATTTAAGTAAGCCACATCTGAGCCACCTAGCTCAGTTTGCTGCTGTATCATAAAGTTGTGCCCTATTTTAGCCCTTTATTGAGGTCCTATGTCTGATAGTTTTCCCTTGGCCTGCCCTTTGCCCAGCCGCAGACACCCTGCACCTGGGCACACAATTGTGTTTCTCGGAGTGAAGTCAACAACTGAAGCAAATTAAGCAACATGCTCAGGGGAGCTGTATCGGCATGCTACTCCTATGCATTTGGTTTCACTTTGCAGCATGTCAGTTTGGCCAGCAATGCTGCCCGGCATACTTGAGGATATGGAGCTGCAGCTCAATTGTAAATAAAGTTTGAAAACAAGTTTGCCTCTCTGTCTGTTTCGGAGGACCAACTCTATTGCACAGCGGGAAAAAGACATAAATATTCTCTGACATACTTTTTCAATCATCTTATACATGTTTTATTTTTAACAAGCTTCTATAACCCAGAGAGCAAATGAAGCTCAGTAGTATACTGTATGGCAAGGTAGTTAAGAATATATTGCCTTTATAAACTATGCACCACTTTACAAGTCTCTAGCTATAACTTCATCAGAGCATGGTAATTGGAAAGTCTGCATAATTCTGGAAGGATATGTGTTTAGTTAAAAGAACACTATTATTGCTAATTGGATACCAAGCTAACATTGTAAATCAAGCCAAAATATGGTCTCCTAATTACAAACTTTTATATATACGTATATAACAAAAACAAGCACTATATGACTTTACATTATTTTTGGCTAAAAAGTAACTGAAATTATTTCAGTGCCACAAAGCCTATAAATCTTTTCTTTAGCTGTGCCTGATGAAATGTTACAGGATAAGAGTTTGTGTTCCCAAGGTAAATATCTGGTTTGGCAAGCTCATCTTCTTCAGCAAATCAGGTTAGAGGGGTATATAAGTGGCTCAAACTGGGACAACGCCAAAGAGCAGGTAAAAAGCTGGGGTCTGGAATTATCCCCTGGAACAGGCTTGCAGATTGCCACATTTTAAACAATTTAGGGGAAGCTTCTTTGTTTGTTGGCATCTTTGTCAATATCTTCCAGCTATGCTGCTGCATGGAAAGCAACCATATTTTGGGTATTTTATACATGAAAACTATACTGTACACAACTTATTATGATCATAAATCTGAAACAGATATGCCAGTCTTTTTTAACACCTATTTTTCAATGCATTCCCAGCACCATCTTGCAATAATCGGTTGTACCCATTTCAACAGAAGGATAAGATGGTTGTACCATCTTATCCTTCTACTACAACTCATCAAGAGCCAGGAAGTTTCCAGGAGATGCTGGCCACCAGGAAATAACAATGTTGGCTTTAAAAATAAAAGTGTGGCCTCTGCCCAGTCAGCATCAAGTTTTCTGATCTGGCACATCAATAGTGGACTAGAGTGATAGATTCCCAAAGTGAAAGATGAAGTGCCATTGAGCATGAGGAGTCTAAGAGCGCAGACCTAACCTCCCCTCCCCACCAGCCCAGTGGAGTTTATGGAGTGATGGGACCAACACCACATCTCCAAAGGATGCTGGACCAGCTCAGCCTTCCCTCTCCCAGCAACTGGAAAGGGGTTCTTGCTGGCTGTCACCATTAGCGATCCTGCCAGCAGCACTTCTGCATGCCCATTTGGCAGGTGGAAGGGGGAGGCCGACATCAGGAGGCCAACACAGCCAGGAGGAGAGCTCTGTTTAATCCACCCCTGCACAAAGGAGGTATGCGCTGCTCAATTAGAATGCTTCAGATGAAAGTTTAATGTTGGAAATTGGTCACTGAGATATTGCAAACAATTAAATGGGAGTGTGGTGACAGTCTGGTATTTTGATGACAATAACACTGTGTGGTAAAGGTAAAGGTAAAGGTAAAGGAAGGAGTACAGGAAGGGAAGTCCCACTGTGTGAGTAAAAAGGTAAAGGGACCCCTGACCATTAGGTCCAGTCGTGGCCGACTCTGGGGTTGCGGCGCTCATCTCGCTTTCCTGGCCGAGGGAGCCGGCATACTGCTTCCGGGTCATGTGGCCAGCATGACTAAGATGCTTCTGGTGAACCAGAGCAGCGCACGGAAACACTGTTTACCTTCCCACTGGAGCGGTACCTATTTATGTACTTGCACTTAGATGTGCTTTCAAACTGATAGTTTGGCAGGAGCAGGTACCAAGCAACGGGAGCTCACCCTGGTGCGGGGATTCGAGCCGCCGACCTTCTGATTGGCAAGCCCTAGGTTCTGTGGTTTAACCCACAGCGCCACCTGTGTCCCATCACTGTGTGTAGAGCAAAATGCATTGCTTCCTAATGGAGCAAAGTCGCGTGAAGGGGTCACTATTACAGTAGCTAACTGGCAAATGCTATAAATTTGGTGCTCTTTTATGAGTGCTTGGTGCACCAGCCCCCACTCCAGTCTCATTTTCTGCATTGATGCAGTAATAACCAACAGTGATGTGCTGGCAGGCAGTGGTTTCTTTCTACCTCCAACATTGCTATGTCTTGTAAGAAAACTTGTTTCATGCTTAGGTAGACAAGGTCTGGGATGAGTCAAGAGAGGACACGATCATATGGGAATTCAAGCCCACTGGAGTCAAAGACACTGGTTCAGCCATTCTGAAGAGACAGGAATGCAATTAGAGTAGCACAAATGTACCAGAGATAACAGTGGTTGCAGGCTAAGTAAACTGGGTCTTTATAGCATACAATTTATGAAATCTCTTCAAACGTTGAAACATGGTGGGCCACATAACATAGTTTACCAAACCTCAAACTAATTCAACCACTCAACCTTAGAAGAGTATATATCCTTCAACATACTGAAGAATATCCTTCAATAAATACGAGTTTTCCCCCCTGCAGTTCTGTATTTTTTCTCTATGATTACCTAATTTCTGACATAAGGTTGAATTTGTAAAATATTATAACTCTTATCTCCTCATTTCACAGTACTGTTCATATTACTCTAATTTTTGTGGAACCAAAATGGCAACTTTAAAAAATAAACATACACATATGAATCTCCCTTTCCTTTGTCTTAAAGGCATACATTGAACCTAAAAGTAAAATCAAGGCAAAAAGACTGGAAGACCATACCTGGAACTAGAAAACATTAGCCAGGTAGACTGAGGACTTACCTAGCACACCAAATGCGCTGAACTGTCCGCCCAAATGAAAGGAAATTAAAATCTATTTGAAAAAACTGTTGGGAGGTCAATATCGTACTGCAAATGTTTTGAGAACTTTTCAATGTTCTCTCAGTATTTTCTACCAGAAAATAAGACCTTCGGCTTTCTAAACAACAGCAACAGTTGCAGAGAAGTGATGCGGCCATGCAAGTGTCAACCTGGACAGCATCAAGACCTAGACCATGTGCTCCTTATTTAAAAGCTCTATTTTCTTGCTCCAGCAGCTATTCATTTTCAAGGCAGCTCTCAGAATCTACTCAACATGCTTATTTTCTTACTTCTTAAGAAAACTTTTAAAATGTACTTAATATCACAAAATAAACTAACACTCCACTCCCCTTCCCACCTCACTTAAGGTATTCAACATGTTTCTTCGGGGTACAGTTAAGGTAAAACCCATCAAGCTGTCTATGAATTTCTCAAAAGGGAATATAAGCCATTTGACTTTTCCAAATATACTATGAAATATATTCAGTTCAAATAAATTGCATACGCTGGTCAAACTCCAGCCTATTATCACTGAATGAAGTCATATTATTAAGAAGTCGAGTGAACGTACCCATCAGTCAATTATTACTGTTCTCTTAAAAAAAAGGGGGAAATAACAATATCTTTCTATAACAATATCTTTCTATCAGTTAGATTTTGTTCACACTTTAGGTCTTTATTTACACTGTGGCCTGCTAGCAGTGTGATGAAGAACCTGAGAGCATGCAGATTTCTGCAGCAGAAAAATACAAGTATACCTTCTACAGCCATCTTTCTCAACCTTGGGTTCCCAGATATTGTTGGACTACAATTCCCATCATTCCTGGCTAGCAGAACCGGTGGTCAGGAATGATGGGAATTGTAGTCCAACAATATCTGGGAACCTAAGATTGAGAACGGCTGCTCTAGATGGTAAGGTTCACTGTATTAAAATTATGAACACAAAACATTTAAGTCCCACTTTCTTTTTAAAAATTCCAAATGACTAGCCTGCAATGCCCATATAGCATAATTACAACAATTAAGACAGATGGAATACAATAAAGTAGAACTCTATGACAATTAGAATATATAAAAGCATTAGATCTGCAATACTGTGCCTAGGAATTGGAGAAAATTGCAGTTGGATATTGCCTCAAAGCAGTCCAGCTCCTGCTGCAGTGATGGGGAACCTCTGCTCCTCCAGATAATGTTGGACTCCTAACTGCTGTCAGCCTCCATTAGCATGGCCAGTAGTCAGGGCTGATGGAAACTGTAGTCCAGCAACATCTGAAAGACCATAGACTCCCCACCCCTGCCCCAATTCATGCCAAGCTCCATGACTGTAGTCCGTTTCCAATTCACATGTTATGTTGCTCAAAAACAGTCAACATCAATTTGAAACAGAGATGTATCTTGAATTTTCCCATGCATTTTCCAATGGGAAATTACTTTAGTTATAAGAAAGTGTTATATAGTCAGCCAATATAGTGCAATGGAGAGAATCTTGGATTTCAGCTTGGAAGACTTGAGTCTAAATCCCAGCTTAGTCACGACTCCTTTAGGCACCGCAAGGACAAAATTACTACGTCTTAAGCTCAATTGCCTATGTGAAATATTTGGATTCATGATGGTCTACCTCTCAAGTTGTTATGAAGATGTGGAGGAAAATAGCAATACAACTTCTATGTATTTTTTTAGAAAGGGCTATTCAGTAATCAATTTGTTGAAATAATCTCAAAATATTATCTTTAATTAGATATGGTAATTTTGATTTTTGCTCTGTTAAAAATAAATTACAATTCCTAGGATCTAATGTCAGAAATTATTTTATTAGATTTATATATGTACAAACAATTCCACCAGTACAATGTTGCAAAATGTGACATATTCTAATTTCTATAAACTGGCCCTGAGTTCATTGATATGAGCTTGTCCCCTGAGCACTGATTCCTCTGTACTCTTTTGACTGCTCAAGGACTGCAACAGACTTTTATTTATTTTTTATTTTACTAGACACTTTTTTTAGGGAGAGGATCCATCTCTCCACAAATGCATAGAACACCATAGGTACTTCATAAAGAGGGGACAGGTACCAAAAATGGGTTTACCTTAAAATTCTATAACTGGAGAGAGATCTTGTTTAAATCATTATTTCAATTCTTTTAAATACTGTTGGCTTTTAAATGCTAGAAATTATCCCAACCCTTAAGGATTAAATTTATATACAGCAAGGTGAGAATCGAACAAGTTTCCAGACCATAAAAGATATAGGTAGAAGTAGAGCACAGAAGTCCATAATGTTTCTAGAATGGAATAAAGCACAATGGACATAGCTGTGTCAGGATTCCAGCCATAGCAAGACTTGGTTAACAGCAAAATATTGTAACAAGCACTATTTTACAATTATGGCTATATTATGAGCCCCACCTGACATCACATTTAAGCTGTAACGGCTCACCCAGATGAACGGCACAATTCTTTCTGTATCAAAGCAAACAGAAATATTTGCTGGAGTATACAATGTCTTGATTATACAGCTAAAAACGCAATGGTCACACTGCTCAGTGAAGCCTTGCTTGCTGAAGCGATGGGTGCTGTAATCCAAAACTCTGAGGGGCACCAGGTTGACGAAGGCTAGACGAAAGCCACCACATGGGAGCATAATGTGACAGTTGAGTGCTATAAATCAGCCTTAAATTACAAGAACAAAGCATCCAACTCTTTCTACAACAATCCCTCAACAATGAATGGCAAAACTAACGTGCGTGGATAAATCAAAAGTGTGAAGAACTTCTCAAGAGGTACACAAGAAATGGATATTTTTGCAATGTGAACCAATAAGAAAGAACACATTCCATGTATGAAGCATGAACATATGCTAGCCATATTCCCCTAAATTCTGCAGGATATAAACATCAGATATGAAGCTTGAAAGGAAGGACTATATTGTTCAAATTCCATTTAGAAGCAGGTCAGTGGATATGTCTTACCTCAGCATCTGCCCAATTTTTCCCTCCAGGGTAACAATATTAATGCAGCTGTCAAATATTCTTCTCTTTAGAGAACAGCATCTGGAAAGAACTACTGTGGGCAGGAACATCTTCACTGAAGTCATACTTTTGACCATCAGGTACTGCATGCATCTATTTTACTTCTTTAACATGCGTACAGGAAAACCTAGTATTCTAGCATAATGCTGTCACAGGGTAATGTTAACTAAACTTTGATTTCAGCTACTACAATTAACAATAGCTAACATTATAATACAAGAGTGCTTGTACTTGCATAGTGGTAAAAGATGCAAATATGAATTCTAAGATCTGTGCCCCCATATTGTATGCTCCTAGGTGGAAAACAAATCATATGACATTAATGAGCAGAATAAAGGTAAAGGTAAAGGTACCACTGCCCGTACGGGCCAGTCGTGACCGACTCTAGGGTTGCGCGCTCATCTCGCTCAAGAGGCCGGGAGCCGGCGCCGTCCGAAGACACTTCCGGGTCACGTGGCCAGCGTGACGAAGCTGCACTGGCGAGCCAAACCAGTGCCGCACACGGAAACGCCGTTTACCTTCCCGCTATAAAGCGGTACCTATTTATCTACTTGCACTTAAGGGTGCTTTCGAACTGCTAGGTGGGCAGGAGCTGGGACCAAACGACGGGAGCTCACCCCACCGCGGGGATTCGAACCACCGACCTTCCGGTCAGCAAGTCCTAGGCACTGAGGTTTTACCCACAGTGCCACCCGCGTCCCAATGAGCAGAATATTGGTCTACAAAATGATAGCAGTTCTTTGGTGGCTGTTATTGACTTTTGGAGTACAACAAAGGTATGTTACTATGTATGGATTAGAGAGGCAAAGAGCTGGATGAGTTATATGGGGTAGAAATTAACCTAAATGTTACATGAAAATACTGAGAAACAACACAAGTTTTCTACTTCTGACTAGGCTGATACACTGTGAAGATCGTTGTCATCATGTACAGCAGGGGTTGGCAAAGTTTTTGTGGCTTGGGCCAGTTCACGATCCCGCAGATGCCACGGTGGGCTGGAGTGCACACGCGCACGCATGCATAAATCCTATTTCCAGCGCTCCTTCTGGCGTGGAGAAGGTGTGCACAGCTTCCCATTGGCTGCAGGAGCTTCCTGCAGCCAATGGGAAGCTGGCCAGCATTGAAGAAGGCAGTCCCCACTCTGCTCCGTGCTGGTTTAGCACAGTGCACGGGAGCAGACCAGGCGGGCAACGGAGGTCCATGGGGTGGTTAAATGACCCCCATGGGCTGCTTTGTGGCCCATGGGCCTTAGTGTGCCGACGTACAGAGTCTGCATGTCTTCTCTACACATTCCTGGTGGCAGCTAGCTAGGATGTAAAGACTCCACATGAGCAAAAACGATAGGCACAGCAACCATTTGATATGTAACAGCAGAGAGTTCATTATGAAGATACTGCTTTGGGTATCATCCCTGCAGAAATCATAATTGTGTGCCAGCTCTTAGATATCTTAAAGATGCTGACAGTCAGGTCTATGATTATACCAGTGTAGTATAGCTCAGAAAGAAAGAATGCATCGATGGTGCTGACAATTATACCATTGCCAGATGTAGCACACACTTGTTTCCAACTTCACACACAACAGCTTGTGGCTAGATTTGGCAGGGGTATTATTAGTGCCTTCGTAGAATGTTATGTGAGGATTAATAATCCATGCAACCTTTCCAGAGATGTTGTTAATGAGAGAGTTCAGGGGTCACCAATACCAGCAAAATGTCTTAGTTAACATTCTTTCAAAAACTGACACTATATGGGAGGCTGTTTGGTTTTCCTGCTCAGTTCTCTTTTGCATAGCCTCAGCCTTTGTCATGCCCCCTCAGCAGCCATTTGTGTTATGTTCAGTTCCTATGGCAGCCATTTTATGTTATACTATGCTCCCACAGAAGCTGTTCTGTAACTGGCACTGAAGGCACTTTCTCAAATTTTCACATGTGTCCACTGGCCCCAAAGGGTTAGCAACCTCTGAATTCTAGATCATGTGTGTGAATATACCCATGAAATGTTGCAGTTGGGCCATTCATGTGATTGCTTTAAAGAGTCACTGAAAGCATTCAGCTAAAGCAAAGACATCCCCAGGCTTCATTCATACTGTGATTTAGTAGTCTGGATTTGGCAATTTTTAGAGTGGCCTCAAAATGTTGTGGTCTCTGTCTTCTGATTGCCAACTGCAGTGCCAATACTCAGGCACCTTATATATCCAGATCCACTCTGGTCTATTGTCCAGACTCTGCCCCCCAGCCTGCTCATGATTTGACAGTTTTAATATGAAGATGTTAAGTTGCCCTGCCATCCCTTGCAGCCAGCCAGGGGAATTCCTCAAGAGTTGGCCACCATATGGGAGTGTTTTCACCCCAGGGAGCTAGGGGTGATGGTCATGTGCCGCAACTGCTGCCCACCCCAGGATTTAATGACATCTGCTGTTTCCTGCTTTGTTTTTGGGGAGATTAGACAATGTTGCTTCAAGCAGCTGTTACCCCACACTTTTCAGAGTATTTGTTCATCAACTTTCCTTCTCACAAAAAATCCAGTCTTTAGAGAAAGCAGATTTGTTTTCCAAGAGCAAAAAAATCACCTCTAATTTCACAGCCTGAAGTTTCTCAGGATATGACTGAGTCCTACCTGAAAATATTGACAATCTAGAACAGCCCTTACATTTTGGAACACAAAATTTATTCTCCATGTTGCTAAATATGGTGAGTATTAGGGACAAATGGCACACTTTGCAGGGGCTATAGTAGAGTTATCATCATGAATTCAGAGGCAATCTTTCATTACAAGGGTCATTGTTTAATTGTCATTCAGTTAACAAAACAAGGAGGGGGCATGTGTTGATTCAAAGAGCTGCTAACCTTATTTAGCCAAGTAATAAAAATCCATTCAGCATCCCTTTTGTTTCCCATCGTGTTCATAGGTTATTTTGCTCCACACAACCTGGCGCCTGGCCTATTGAATTTCAGTAATAATAATCAAGACCAGAGTGTACAGCTCTTTGTTAACCTAGCTGGATTTAGCTATCCAACAGTATGTAAAATAGCAAATTTCATTAGGAATAGGAGGTGCTGCCAGCAGCTGCCACAGTTGGTTGGAAGTACTATTACGTTTCTCAGAAATGAATACTACCATCATGTGGATTAGGTCTCAGTAGATTTGAAATGGTAACTAATACATTTATTAGCTTTCACAATTGTTAAAGAGACTCTGGCAAGGAAATAGGTCTTGAATTTGTTTTACCTAACTTCCTTTGGGAGTGATGATTCTAGAAGTCATCCAAGAACAAAATGAAGACAACATGTTTCCCATAATGCATAGCCAATCACTATGGGCAGTATAATGAAGATAACTTGCCTCTCCCACAATGCATTGGCGTTAGCCAGGGGCATTGTGGGCTTTATTTACAACATTATTAGAGTTTGATGATACCAAAGCAGGATATTGTATCTGACAAATACACTGTATGCAGCTTGGCACCCCTATTATCTGAATATATATTTGATACACTTTGACAGTGTAAGATTTGCTGCTGGTTACAATTTTGTAGATTCTGTCACAGTTCAAAGCCCCACACACTCTTCTATGAAGGAAGCACTGGGTATATAGGAATTCCCTATTGTGCATATGGAGAACATTTTCTGCCCTAGAAGCGAAGCCCTCTGTTTTAATACACACTGTCATAATTGTAATGCACACGTTTTCATAATTAAGATATACTCTGAGATTAATTTTCTTTAGCTCACGTCACAATTAAGACAAAAGTCAAGTATGACAAATCCATTAAAATTTCACTTAGACATTAAGTATCACAGTCCTGAGCCAAATATGTGTTTGAATGCTTTACTCATTAATCAAATAGCACAGTCAGCATAATCAATTTCACAAGAGTATATGTCATGAGTTTTGCAGTTTCAGATACTTTCTGGTAAAATACAGCACTTAAAACATCTAAGCTGAACTAACAGCACACTTACTCTTAATGTCACCTATTAAATTTTCTGAGAGGGATGCAATCTATTTCTCCTCAACCCATTTATCCTTTTGTAGTCTTATGAATGTGACTGGGCAAATCACATATAGGAGGCTGCCACTGAAACTTGTTTGACTTGAAACTTGTGCAGACGTCCATCCCTCTTCTGAGGGGAGTGGGTCACTTTGGGATTACATTATGCCAGTGTGCAATGGATTTCACTGGTTTCCAGTGTGCAATGGGTACAACTGAAGATACTCAAATCTTCTAAATTGATAATTATGCCAAGTCAGTAATTCTTCAGAAACAAATGGCATCACCAGAATTCATGAAACTCTTAAGACGTACCATGAGTATGTGTTCAAAACTACCATAGGTGCACTGGACCCAAAAGAGCTTGCACAGATGTTCCTGCAGTTATTAAACTGGGGCTCTCAGCAGTAGACCCAAGAAATAGTGGCACAGCCCTCACAGAGTCTATATTGCTTTGAATGAATGGTGGACCAAAAATCAAATCAAATAAATACAGGAAAACTCATTGGCCAACCAGCAGCGGTTACCCAACAGCATTTTTGCAGCTACATTGATTTCCAGTGTGTGATCAGGAGTCATTTTTCTTGCTCATCTCATCACACATTGAAACTGATCTGGCTATGAGATTAAATATTCATATGACTATTTTTGTCATGTGACTATCTGCACTCTGGACTGGTTCTTAGCCATGCAAATGCTGTCAGAATATGAATGCTTACTATGCTGTCATTTCTCTGCCCCTCAAGATACATTCTTCTCAAACTCTTGTAATCCCAGGCATTACAAATATCTAACTTGAGCACCTGGAGAACATCTCAGTGTTAGATAAACCTAACAAGAACATGAGATTACGGTAAATGTACTGTATGCTCAAGTAGAACCTTGTTCAATTGACTTGACCGATCAACCAAACTACTTTTATTGGGAGAGAAACGCAAATTGCATGCCTTTCTTAGCAGACCTATTGTGCAACAAATGTGAAGTAAATGCATTACGGTCCAATTCAATAGGAGTAAAAATGTACTCCAGTTGAATATATGAGTTTTTGGACTGCTGCCTGGAACATCAGGTCTGGGATTTATTTAAAAGTTTTGTTATTTAATGAGTCAAACGAATATGCACTTCTAAACACAGACTACTGATGGCATGGGATGGTATAGAACAACTTGTTCTTTCCTGTTCCCAATCTCTTTTCATATTCGATATTGGCCCCTTTGTTCCAGGATAAAGAATTGGGTGGGGGAGGGCAGCTGTGCACATGGGTTAAAAGGAACTTAATGAATCCCAGAAAATAATAGTTTACTCAGTAAAAGCATTCCCCCATGGTTTTCCACATAAATTATGTGAACATATCATCAAAACATGATGATTTTTATTTTCATAAATAAGGCCATATGTCAGTTAAAACAGAAAATCTGCACTCAACTCTGATGTGGGTTACATAATACATTTTAATTGGCTGTTACTTTAATGTAAACAGCTTTACATAAAACCTGCACTAAAAGGAATCCCTTTTAAATTGTCAAATATTAGTTGCTGACAAAAGTTGATGCTGTATGTAGCATTTGCACTGCATATAATAAGCCACAGGCGTCAGATTCTGCATAGGGGTCCACAAATATGACTGCTAGGTTGCCAATGACAACCAGAAATTTAATCCTGATGAGCAGCAAGGAAAGGCTCCAGCATATTCCACCACAGGAATCACATATTATTATTTTTAATATAAAGAAGGGGGAGGCAAAAGGTACCTATTACAAAATGGCACCAGGCTTTGTCTTATGGTGAAGCACTGCACCACTTTCATGAGTTGATATGCATGCACAATGCCTACTGCACCTTTCATGCAAAATGTCCACAACAGGCAGAGGTTGAAAATAGACTTGCTTATGTATGCCACTGAAGCAAGGGACTACAAAGGTAAACAACTGTTCACTGCTGAGCCTAGCCAGAATTTGCATAACACTGTTCTTTTAGAAACACGTCACCTTGCTGACATTTTAGTTCATTACAACTCTTTTTATTATTGTTGTTTCAATGAGGTTACGGGATTGAGAGTTGAACACAGCCCAAGCAGAAAAAAATATTTCAGGAGAACCATGATTTGGCCTCTAATACTCAATTTGCGCACACATTTGCCGAGGGATTCGTTTTTACAACCAGTTTACTGCTAGAACTACCACTAGATATATGCCTGCTACTGTGGGGTTTGCGCTTCCTCCCCAGTACATCTGTGTTAGATTTAAGCTGCACTCCTAAACACCTTTATATGGATGTGAGTCCCACTGAAATCAACCCAACTTTTGTCCATGTAACAAATTTAGTGCTGGGGTTTAACTACAGTTAGAAGCCATAGAAACAGTTTTAGTAAATCAGGGACCCAAGAGTGAAAAGAAAAAATCTGGAAGATTCTGGTTACTTTTTTTCTTCCAAAATATAAATAACTGGTTACAGAGTGGCAGCCACCAGACTCCTGCTGGGAAGGAAAATGCATTCTTCAGTATGAATATGTGTTAAATACAGTCCTTTTTCAGGCAGTACTTAAGGGTCCTGAAAACACCTTTTTTGTTGTTGTTAAAAGGTGTGGCATTTACTGCAACAACTTAATGGTGAGTACCAGGACCTCTTTTTCTAGGGAAAAAAGCACTGGTTAAAAACCAATACAATTGCACACATGGGCATCTCAACAGTGGAGTAATTAGCACTTACATTATAGAGACAGCGGAATGAAGAGTTTTTCGTTGTATTTAAAGCTTGCAAATTCAGATTGCATTTTGTATGTGAAAAACTCACAATGCTGCAGGCACTCAGTGATGTCCAACATCATACCAGCAAACACAGTGGACCCACCATTCCCTCTCTTCCCCCAACCCCTCCCAATCTGCTCCAGAGGGACCCAAACCTCTAGATTTGGAAGGAGCACGTGGAGGGGGAGAGGGAAGGAGAGTTGTGTTTGTGTGAGCAGAAGTATAGTGGGCAGGTGGGCAACCACAGCTGGATATCACCTGTATTTCTTGATTACATCCATATCTTTCCTTTTCTTCAAAGTCCATGCACTATAATCTCTTCCTATGTCATGCACTATATTCTCCTCATATGTCAAACCTGCACGGTAAAAAGGTCTCTTCATTTATTTGTTTTTAATGTGCACAACCCAAGGAACAAATAAATCCACATGTTCAGAAATTCTGCATTTGGGAACCGAAAGAATGTCTACTTCTAGGCACAAGAAGATCCAGTCTTCAATAGCCAATCCCTATGCTGCTATTTTAGCTGCAAAAATGCAAGTACAGGCTAGCAGCATACCAATTTGGACAAGAGGTATTATCTCTTAGAACTGGACCTAGGCCACTAACACAGTCCTAAGGAGCATTCTACTGCAATTCCTTCCTTGTTGCAAATTTTCATCCATTATTATGGCTTTCATAATGACAGCAGTGTAAATTAGCCTACCAAATCTACCTCCAATGTTCTGTGTTCATCTACCAAAACAAGCTTCAGTCTAAAATTAGGAGGCAACAATAAACACAATTGCAAAGAAATCATTCTTCTCCTCTTGCCCTGATTTATTTGTGTTTCAATGAATACTGCCTAGAAGAGATTTTTTTTTGGGGGGGGGGGATAATTCATACCACCAAAGCCACAAAGTTTCCTCCAAAAGCTAAATTAGATTTATACATAATCTTGGAATGACATAAACAAATCCATTTAAACTATTGTTGCTGTTCCAATGAGAGCAGGAAAAATTGCCTTGCAAATTAGAAGACTGTGAAATAGTGTAATATTCCTATAAACCAATTAATGAATGATAACTGAAGTAGATGTTGATTGCAAAGGGGCTAAATGGGTACAAGTTGGTTACAAAAATATTGAGTCAACCTAAGTATGTGGAATAGTTAAATCAGAGGGTGTGTTGGCTAATAACTGGGAAATCATAACAAATGCCAGGCAGAAAAAAAGATGTGTATTTGTTTTGTATAGTAATCATTAAAGTTAAATTTGTCTCTTTAAACTAGATTTAACATGACATCATGAACTGACAGTAAGACCTTTGAACCACATAAGAATGACAACCAGACTCCACTCCAAGGTGACAACTAAGGGACAAACCATAGAAAATGTAGGAGATCTGTGGTCAAGATCTCTTCCAGTGTTTTTTTTTCCAATTAGTAGTCCCACATGTGGCTGCTTTGAAGACTAGAGAAGTGGTGCTGGAGGAGAAGATCTGGAGGAGAAGATTACTGATAAAAGTAATCAACCCCCAATATGCTACTAGTTCTGTGGTAGAAAAACAAAGAAATATCCAGGGGCGATTTCATACAGAAAAATGGCAAAACACCAGTGGGTTAAATTCACAACTTCGCTGGTGCTACTTCCATGATCTTCAAAGTAGTGGCTAAAGACAGCTGGATATGGTATTTAGTAAAACACATATATTTGGCAGGCCCATAATCATGGCTCTCCTGCATCACTGATATTGGATGGCTGCTGGGTAAAGAAAATAGAAGAGCATCTACCACAAAGGCTTTAATAAAGGCAAGCAAGGGTTGAGAATCCAGGAGAATAAGTCAAGGAAGAAAGTTAGGAGAGTAGCAGGTTGGGCAAAGAGAAGGTCAACATAGAAAGCAGAAACCCAGTGCAGCCTGAGCAGTAGTGAAATAAAATCTGTAATGGACACCTCTCTACTTGAACCAGAAATCCTGAGGGCCACGCAATGGTTATCTACGCCCTGCATGATTGAGAAACTCATCATTAGGAAAGCCTACCAGGTAATACTTCTGTATCTCCACTAGGCAGTCTGTTTGCTACACTGCTGCTTGTCTGCCTGTCAGCACTTGGACCCGAGTATGCAATGGTCATTCAGATTCCTATGACCAAAAATATGCAAGACCCAAAATCAGAGGTGGGGAAACCTTTTCAGCTGAAGGCCTGAATTCCCTTCTAGGCAACCTTCCAGGCATCCTACGCCGGTAAGGCCGGAGGCAAAAATGGACATCACAATGAATAGAAATGCTTCATTTGTACAAGGTGCTGGTTTTACACACATTCCTAGATCGCTCTCTAACCTCCATCCAGGAAACCACTTTCAGTCTAAAGACCTTCAAACTGCATGATCTGTCTTCATATCCAGTTTTTGCCCAGCCCTAAGTAATGGCAACAACAATTCAATTCTTGTCCAGAATTTCAAAGGCTTCAGGTTGAGGCCTGTTCTAGGTCCATTTTATTTCATTAGCCATTTCATACTATCTGGCACTTAAAGGAGATACTTTTAGGACTCAATCCCACAGTGATCCCCCAATACCAAGGAATTATTAAGAAAGAGATTCAACCAAGCTCTAGTCTAGGCAAAAGTGAAAAATCCAGAGTAATCAGCAAGGTCATCAGGTTTCAGAACACCATTAGGCCAGAGCAGAATCATGTGATAGCATTTGACCTATACAGAAAAATCTCAGTCACACTTGCTTTCTGATCCGAGAAACAAATGGGCTTTGTTTCCTATCAATGAAGTAACACTTGCCTTGCCTCCTAGACCTGGCAAAACCAGATATCACAAAAAAATCAATGGCTTAGGAGCCTTCTCACATATATACCAACAATGCTAACGTACAACCAGAAATTGTGCACATTTGTCAATGATGAGGCATATTTCAAAGCAGTGCATGTGTGCTGCGTAGCAGTATACATATGCATTATAGTGGTACCTCGGGTTACAGATGCTTCAGGTTACAGACGCCGCTAACCCAGAAATAGTACCTCGGGTTAAGAACTTTGTTTCAGGATGAGAACAGAAATTGCACAGCAGCGGCGCGGTGGCAGCGGTAGGCCCATTAGCTAAAGTGGTGCTTCAGGTTAAGAACAGTTTCAGGTTAAGAACAGACCTCCAGAAGGAATTAAGTTCTTAACCCGAGGTACCACTGTATACATATAGGTAAAAGGTAAAGCATTATACATATAAGGAGTAGAGAACTAAGAGAAGAGGCTATGAGGAATATGGGGATATAGCGGTAAATAAAATGTGAGGTGTTTGTGCAAACGTATAGGTGAATAATGGACATGAACTTCTAGATATCAGAGTAAATAGCACATGAATATATACAGTGTTACTTGTAATACAATGCTACCAATAGTCTTTATTCACAAACCAATTTAAATGAGCTAGATTTAGGCTCTCATTGAAGTTTCCATTATTATTTACAACTGCATTTTTCATATAATGGATTAAGTGCTTTATAACAGAGATATTCACAACAATCCAGTAAATTGGACTGGGAGATAAACGAAGTCAACCTAATGAGATTTATGAGCATACAGATTTGAACTTGGTCCTCACCCCACCCCAAACACACACGCGCGCGCGCGCGCACACACACACCAGCATAATTCCCACATATTGCAGACAATGTGTGAATACTGTTTTAAAATACTTTTGTACACAGTCAACATCTTTTGGATCAAATGTAAGAGAAGAGGTATGAATAACAGTGCAGTATTGTGAAAATTTCAACCCCTCCCCAACAGCACTCTTGGCAATTTCACAAGCATAGCAATGATTCAGCTGGCAGATCTCAGTGGATTATTGTGGCCAATTTGGAAAAACACTCCTAACAAGTCCTTCTTTCCAGAAACCAATATAAATTTGGAAGGGGATTATTAAACCGAAGGAAAGTACAACACAAGACTTGAACAGCATTTCTGGAAGAACTGTTTGAATTAAGTTATTAGTGTTAGTTTATAAGTCTTAATAATACAGATAAAAAAGCATTACCCTGACAAAGGATATTGGCAATTATACTTCAATTTAAAACAACATTTTATTTCATAGATGTAAGTAATGTTCGCATGGGTACACTAGTACAATATGTGAACATATAACTTACGCATGTTTATGGCACCATATATTGTTGTTGGCGTCCATCTGTCTCGTGAGACAATGGAGCGCGCCTCAAGAAATGAAGTCCAACTTCTGCATTAGCAGCAGCAAAGTGACCTCCCTGGGCGCAAGACTGGGCAGTGTGTATGGAGGTCCTGGGCTGCCCAGATGACAAGAGCCCCCTCCCGGCCTTGCTGACGTGGTCCAAAGGAAAGCAGAGCAATATGTTTGGCACCAGCTTTGTTGCAGGATTTGCTGGAAGGAGGTGTACAAGGTGCCAACCATCTTAGGAACTCCACTCTGGATTTGTGTAGGGTTTACTCCTTAGCTTTTTCTTTTCCCAAGAATATGCCACAAGGCAGCAGAGGTTTAGGATAAGAGTTTTCCTTCTCCTAGATGGGCTATGTTCCCAGGTTGTTGAGCCCTGTCTGCAATGTATATACACTGCCTTTTTCTATATACTGTAATGGAATAATCAATGGGCTGGTGGACAAACAGTCTACTAGTGCAACCTGCTAAATTGATCCCACAGTCTTAACATTACTTCCTATGAATGAAAAATACCTTTTGCATTGGATTTTTGTAACATTCACTTCACATGGTTCACAGCACTGAAAAAGTGTTCTTGGTCCTGACTCAAAATTAATACCTAGCATTTACCCAGTACTCCAAATAAACATCACTTTAGATTTTGTGATGACTTACAGCTTCATATCTTCATGGTGCCTTTATTGGTGACCATGAGAGGTTTCAGCTGCATTTCCATTGTCTACATCCAGGTCATGTTTTTGAGGGAAGTATCACAATATCTGGTAACAAGGTTACATTTTAAAGCAACTTAAAAGTGAGTGCTGCCTGTGTCCAAGTTGAAAAATGCTTATAAAAAATAATCAGAACCAGACTGAGGCCATGAATACAACTATTGTAGGCTCCCAATAGTCATGAAAATCAGAAATCAGGATTAAAGACACTTTCACAATCAAAATTAAAATTGGTTTGCAATAGTCCAAAAAATTATAATTTGCAGTTTTGTTGTTTACCAGTTAGTACATTTAAGCCAATGCTCCAGTCTTTATTTTCATTTTCTCCCTATATTATGGTACAATTGATGGCAAGGAAAAACAGCATTAAAACAATTACAATGTTGTCAGTACAATATCTCAATCCAAACCACACAATATAAGCTACAGATTTAACTGTCTATTTTGTCTAAGGTGGCAGAGCTGCACATTAGTTTCGTGTACTCCAAATAATTTCTGGGCATAACACCATGGATTTAAAGTAAGAGTGAGCCAGTTTTTTAAAAAGAAAAAAATGTGGTTTTGTTTATGTTACAATGGATGCTTTCACAAATTGTCCTTGGAAAAACGAACTTTAAAACCCAAGAGTAAGTTGCTTAAATATAAACTTAAATAAACTCCATTTGGTAATGAAGCAAAGTACACACTAAGGCAAACTATAAGGGACAACAATAGGGATTTATAGAAGTGGTTTTCACATGCCATGAAATCAATTGTGGCTGGTGGGAAAGTTCATACTGTGCTGAAGTGGCAAATGCCAAAATTAGTTGATGTTGCACTGTTGAAGGCTTTTGCATAGCAGTGAGAGATGATAGAGACGTTACAAGCATTTAAAGCAGGGATGCATGCTTACAAACTGGTAAATTGATGAGGCCCTGGGAGGAGGGTTTGATAGAGGTGATAGAGTCAAGCACCCCATGGCTGCCTTTTGCAAGCACTCAAACGAGTTGAGGGACCCTCCAGATCAGATTTTGGGAGAGCAAGGAGAGAGGAGAGGAAGGGCAAGTAGAACATCATTTGTGCAGCATGGGATACAACCTGATGTACGAATGTACACATAAATTATTACATAAAAAGCTTAACACTTTCTGGATTGATCCCAAGAGAAAAGGTAGATACTCAAACCCTTACCCATTCTCCAGTTGCTACCGTGTCACAGAGGTCTCACATCACCTACTGCACTGGCCACATAGTATTAAAGTGACCTTGAGTCAGCCATGATAGAAATTAGAGGTCAATGTGCAAGAGCAGGAAATCTAGGGTGACATTATGGAACCTGAGGAGGTGGTTCAAGTTAGTTAAAAGACAGAAAAGGGGGTACTTCTCCAAATCAGGATGCACTGACATTACTGCCTTAGAATGCAATTAATTAGGAGTGTTTCATAGAATGCAATTAAGTAGGAGTGTTTCAAAGTTCTTTCCTCCCTAGCTTTCATACCAGGGGGCATTGATAGGCCAGGGATGTCTTTACCCTGTGCAAACGTGTTCACACCTTGCCAATCATTGTGAAGCTGGTTTGAGAAACAACATATCTTCTAACAAAACACAAGATACATATGCACTTTGGATAATGTTGTGTAACTAGAAGTTAAAATCCCAGAGCTGGAAATGCAATGAGCGCACAGTAAGTGGGAGTGGAGACACAGTGTGAATTTAAGTTACCGTATATGGAAGTATTTTTCATGAGACATGAGAAGAGGAATGGACTGGAGACACAGTGGCCATTGAGTATGCTCAGCAACTCAAGACCACTTCTGACATACAGCAGAAGACAAGATAGAGGTATACTTGTTTTAGGCTGCTTAATTTTAGCCATCCAGAATGCTTTATGTATGTAGAGTCTATAAGGACAAGGCCCAGAAAAGATCTACCTCCTTGTCCACTATTACTAGATCTCAGTGTCCTGAACTATATTTGATATTGTTCTTTCCAAACCGTGCTTCTCTACTACAGGGATGGAGGTGGGGCCAACAAGCGTGGTCCAACCCTGTCATGCAATTCCAGTTGTGTGCGCAGTGAACGCTAACATAGGGCCCCTGTTATAGAAACTGACACATGCATAACAATGGAAATATCTTTAAAACTGTATCAAAACTGCACACAAAAAATAGGAAGCAATAAATTATAAAAATGTAAACTCCATCAAGTAAATGATGCTGTTTGAATTACCTATAGTACACATTGTATTCACAACAAAATATTTGGATGACACTATCCTGGAGATGATAATTTATTTATCCCTCAAATTCTCTGGATTATTATTTTTTTTAATTACACCACTCTGCTAGAGGAATTATAATGAAATTATATTTTTGCCCTTTCCCTCTCTGGTGCAGTTCTTCTGGAAATAACCCTCCTTTGAGCAAATTAACCCAAGGGCGATCTTCTGACCTTCGCTTGGATATTATTCCTCTGGAGGTGTTACATTCCTATCTTCCTTGAGATCTATGAAATCCATGTAAAACTTTCTTTCTGTCTGATTCTACTTATCTAGGTCAGCAATATCTAGTTATTTTTTCAAATCCAATTATAGGTAACTCAGACTGAAACTAGATGTTATGGAATGTTATACGGAGATCATGTCGTTACCGCTGAAAACAGAAGTCACACATCTTCTCTCCACAAGCAACGTCTTGTGAACTATATCATCATCAATCAGATTTCTTACATACCCTTCACCAAAAGATGACATCACCACATACTAGACATTTTCCTGTTTTATAAACAGCAGCCAATGAAATGAAGGAGGGTCAAGAGAAGGAGGAAATGTGCAGTTGCTGCTTTTTATAGCCTCAGGCTGCAGATAAACAACCATTTAACCTGGACAACTTCCAGTGACTAACCCAAAATGTGTGGCTTCTTGATTTTAATTCAGAAAACTAACCTAAAATGAAGAAGTTCCATTAATACTAGTGTGAATACTTTGAAGCAAGTGGTTTGAGAATTGTTTCCAGTAATGATGGACCTTCCATAAAAAATATTTAATAGCACAGGAGGCCTCACAACAAAGTTTATTTTTGATCCTCTTCAATTTTGGCTTTGCTCTTTTTCATCCTGTTAACTCTTACTTATCGCTTCCTGAACCCTTCTAAGCAAATATTCCCCTTTTTTTCTCATCTCCCTTAGTGCTTTCTTTGGGCAAGCTGGACACAATTCACTCTTTTAATCTTCCCTTAAAAGCCAGTGTTCCATGTTTTCAAACAATTCTTTAATTTCCTATCCTCTTAGTGAGTGCCAAAGACACTAAAATGAGAGATGGAGACTTGCCACAACAAAATGGAACTCCTATAGTTCCGGACATGAAAGTCAGCTGGCTGTTCTTCTAATATGGGGATAAGCTCTCAAGAACATTTTAACTAATTAACTCTAATCCACCAGTTATGTGCATGTGTTTTTTTAAAGCAACAACTCAACAGCATTACTAATATAGATTGCTCTTGTAAGATTAGAAATGTGAATCATAACATGAACATATTACGGTCATTGTTTATATGCAAAGCACATATCCCATATGTTATATAAAAATGCAGCCAAATGTTTAGAGTACCATAGAATTGTAGTGTTGGAAGGAACCCCAAAGGTCATCTGTCCAACTCCTTGCAATGCAGGAATCACAACTAAAGCATCCATGACAGATGGCTCAATGGACTAAAGAAGCACAAGTAGTCACTTGCAGTGTTTCAGCCTAGACATGATCCTGCTTGCTAACAACTTGGAAGTAAAACTTTTATCTTTGTCCTATTTGCCAAGAAATCGCTATGAATTTGTTTAATGCAAAGTATTATTGGAACACATTCGTACCAACTTCCAAGTGATATGATGGGAGCAAGCAGGGAATGAACTTGCTCTACAGGGGGCAAAATCAACCATGGAAAACAGAGTTTGGCAACACACAAATTAGCATTAGACCCCTAATGACTTGGGCTTGGATTAAGGCCTAGCAATGGCACAGGCAAACAAGTTTTTATCTCAAGACGTTGGCTTTCTTAAAAGAAAAATTGAAGTCTTGTTCAAATGAAGAGAACAAAAGGGAACACAAACTTTGGCAAAAGAAGTGCAAGCAAACAATAAGGGATGCTAAAAAAGAATTGAGAAGCACATTGCTAAAAGTGTACAGATGATTAACAAGAAGTTTTTTAATATATTAGTGGCAGGAGACCCTTAGATGGCAAGGGAGTCGAAGGTGTGCTAAGTAAGATAAGGAGACTGCTGAGAAGCTCAATTAATTATTTGTATCTGTCTTCACAATGGAAGATATAGGGCAAGTTCCACTGCCTGAAGGAAGGGAGTCTGAGGAACTGAAGTACTTAGCAGGGAGGAGAGATTAAGAGCTAGGCCAAACAGACAAAATAAAAACTGACAGATCACTAGGCCTCGATGGCATCCACTGGAGAGTACTCCAATAACTCAAATGTGAAATTGTTGGCCTTCTAACAAAAAGAGTAATTTGTCTCTAAGATCAGCCTCCATACATAAAGATTGGAAGATGCTCAACATAACACCATACAGGATGAGCTACTGGCTAGTTAGCTTAATGTTGGTTTTGGGGAAACTGGTAGAAAGTATTGTTAAAGATAAACTAACCAAGCACACAGAACAATAACAGCTGAAGCAAAGCCAGCATGGCTTCTGCAAGGGCAAGTCCCTCACAAACCTTTGAGAGTGTCAACAAGCATATAGGTACAGGTGATGCAGTTAACATAGCATACTTGGACTTTCAAAAAGGTTTTGGCAAGGTATTTAGCAAAAGACTCATGAGTAAGCTTAGCCATCATAACAATGCAAGAAGAGTCTGCTGGATCAGGTCAATGATCTAACTAGTCCAGTATCCTGTTCTCACAGTGGCCACCCAGATACCTGTGCCAAACCTGCAAACAGGACCCCACCACAAGAGCCCTCTCCTTGCCTGGGGTCGCCAGCAATTAGTATTCAGAAGCATTATGACCTCTGACTGTGAAGACAGAAAAGAGCCATTAGGGCTAGTAGCCATTGATAATCTCAATGAATTTGTTTACTCTTCTTTTAAAGCCAGCCAGGCTGGTGGTTACCATTGCCTCGAGTGAGAGCAGGTTTCATAGTTTATAAGTACTTTCTTTTATTTGTACTGAGTCTTCCAACATTCAACTTTACTGGATGTCTATGCATTCTAGTGTTATGAGAGGAACAAAAAAAATTCTCTAACCTTTGTTTCTGTGCTATGCATAATTTTATAAACTTCTATTATGTCACTTCTCACTCACTATTTCTCTAAACTAAAAAGTTCCAACTGCTGCAACTTTTCCCCATAGGGGTGTTACTCCATGCCTATCATCATATTGGAGCAAGGCTCTTCTTAAGTTCTGAGCAGCAGGTCCTCCAGCCATTCTTCTTAAGTCCCTCTCCTGTTTTTTTTTCCCTTTGAGCAGGCACCTTGGTGGCAATGCTTACTTTTCTGGGCTGTCTGGCCAAGCCCCCCTCTCAACATGTCTCAAACAATTCTGTGTGGAAAGGCCCTGACTGAGAGAGCAGGCAAAGAAGAAGCCAGCCCAAGCCATCCATGCCAACATGCATTATGTGTACATGCATGTTGCTCCGCTCACATGATGCATGCTGACACTACTACATTGCAATATTTGAGTGAGCACCAGGCAGGTACCAAGAAAAGCAGTGAGCAAGCAGCAGTAACTTGCTAAGAGAACAGAGGTGTGTGTGCCATGTGGTCTGCTCTGCATACCCAAAGCTAGTCTGCTGCCTTAGGTGAAGTGGAGTACACCATCCTATCACCAGTGCTGAAGGAAAAAACCACTGCCGGTCCAGTTGGCTTTTAATGTGTGGCAGCAAAATGTCTTGAGATAGTGTTGGGGGTCCTGGACATGGTGGGCTTCAATCATTGCTGGCCTCTCTCTGTGAATGAGGATGAAAATGACTTACCTTCCCCTCACTTCAGTCACAATATTGGAATTCTGTTCTCAAGACAACGCACAAGTCTAATTTTTTTACTGTGTCAGCTTGGCCTCCGAAGGATGTTCAAAACCATTTCTGATCAGATAACATTAATTTCCACAGTGTAAAGGAATAATTTTAACTTGTTTAACCTGCACACAGAGGTTAACGGAGTAAGAGATTAGAAACACTTGGATGAAACTCCATGCATCAGGACTGTTTTGTTAGAGGCTTCCTGCCAGACCATAAAAGAGTCTTGATCAACTCCCCATTTTATCGTTCACTCATGTACTGCAAAGGTACCAACACAATTCATAGAAGTAATCACTTGCAGACTTAGTAGGCACTCTCAGCTGACACAAATGAAAGATTTATTGTTGGGATGATGAAACAAAGAGCAAGTTGTGCAAACTTTACCGAGTTGGATTATGAGAACATGCTTTTTCCATTTCCCATTTTTAAATGCCTTGGGTGCAATTTCAAAACAAAGGCCAATATAAGTTATTCAGCAAAGCAAGTTGCATGGTATCAGGACACAGGAACTTCTTTGTGGACATACTATCTCTACACATAGGAAGAATAAAACAACACAGAGAGTCTGGACCACTTTGCTGAGTAAGTCTAATAATTCAAGCTTGCAGTACAGTTCTTTACAGAAAGTAGTACCACAAAAAGTATATGATTACTATTATTTATAATTTCTTTTAATTGTTTTATTTTTAAAAAAATAACTTATTTTTTTCAATAAGCTACTTCATGTTGATCAAGTCAAGATACAATTCACAAAAACAAATCTCTATAGAATCATACATGTACACAATCCAATATTCAATAAACAGATGTTAAACAGCCTAGGGAACAAGAGAGATGCTTGTGGGATTTTGCAGCATCAGTGCCACAGAGTTAAACTGTAGTCTTCCACCACTACTACCTGGATCAGCCCTGCAGGTTAGGAATGGAACAAGCAAAACACCCATGTGAAAAAGCTTATACAGAATGATACCATGATCAATAGTATCAACCACCACAAAGAGATCTAGAAGAAGCAGGGTTCCCTCTTAGCCTTTCCCAGTACACATTATTCATTAGGGCAGGTGTCAGAAATCTTTGGCCCTCCCAATGTTGCTGAACTACAGCTCCCATAAGCCCCAGCAAGCATAGCCTATGGCCAGGGATGTTGCGAGTTGTAGTTAAGCAACATCTGGAGCTTTCCCACACCTGCATTAAGCTGACTAAGAAAGTTTCTGAAACCAAACTGAAATAAATCCAAGCAGTGTCCTCAAAGAGCTTCTATAAATGTCCTGCAACTACCTCCTTAACAATAATTAGGACTAACCTCTTTAAAGATGGCTGGAATTACCGCCTTGGACTTAGTCAGCCAACCCCTTACTGCTAGAAGTAAAAAGCCTGAGAAGGCAAGGATAGAGTTGAAAAGTGGGCCAAAATCCTTCAAGCATCTTGTCACCATTCTCAGGTTGCGACAAATGAAGCCCATCCCACAAAAGAAGACTATATGGTGCTCCAGACTCCTCACTGGACTATCTTGTGGCAACTGTGGCATCCACATAGGAAAGGATATGCTTAGCATTCTTTTTGATGTTCACAGCAAACATGTTACAGCAGTCTCCCAAAGTTTCCTTTACATCGGTATGGGGGCGTAGTTGCAATGGACCATAAGCAACAAAGGATACAGCAGTGGCAAAAGAGTATGCCTCTTGGCCATTATCACCACCACAGAATAGATTCAGCAGTAAGTTCTAGCCTGTGTTTGGTAGCATTTACATCAAGTCTTTTGCCACTTATGATCTAATCTATCAAACTCTTTCATCCCTCAACTTGGGCAGAGGAGTTGCAATGCAGACTTTGCAAACTAAAATAGAACACCTAGGAGCCGTAATGTCAACCATTAAACTAATCTCTGCATTCCATAGGTCAACCAGGGCATCAACAAGCCATGAATCAGAAACATGTTGAAGGCTATCAATTCTGTGGGGAAGACCCATGCCAGCATTCCCTGCCAAATGGTTCAATGAGTGCAGAGCCCACTTTTTCAAAACCAGCTCCTACTCAACTAGGCAAATACTGAAAGAACCCCAGTGAAGCAAGGTGTCTTGCCTTCATTTAGGTAAAGGAAAACGAGCATAAAGCAGTATAGGTGAATACCTACACTATATTTCATGACACATTGTTGTTAATAATGTAATGGTCACTTCCTGTGCTTTCCACATTTTATTCCCCTCTAATGTCACCATTTACAATTACATGAACACCACCACCACTACCAGAACAACATGCATGTATGCATATATCAGCAACTCTAGATAACTCTTCATGCACCTGATGAAGGGAACCCTGGTCCACAAAACCTTATGCCATATATTTTTAGTTTTTATCGATTCACAAGGCACTTTTGTTATTTTTGTGGCAATAGAATAACACAGCTACCACTCTGGAAATTTATATATTCATGAATCATTAATTAGACAGCTGTCATCCTTGTGAAATTTTTGAAACATAGATACTCAGGTTTAAAATAAGAAAATTCTGCAACTTAAACATATTCTTCAACACTTCGTTAAGCTTACTGGAAGTTGTCTTTTATTAATAATATAATATAATATAAATTATACCTCACTAGCCCCACCCCAACACCTCTTCTGGTGGAAATAACATATTTACATTTGCAAACAGGGACTTAAAGATTATTGTATAAGATTGGGATCACTATTAATTGTTAATCAAAATGGTGGTGAAAGTAAAAGATGATATGATAAATCTTGGGCGGGGAGGCTTTAAACTGAAAACATTTACGTTGGATAATTTTTTGCTCTCAGACAATCAAAATTCCAATTGTCTGGGACACCAAATCTACAAAAGCTTGAAATTAATCTTCAAAAGTTCAAGTCTTAGAGGCATTGCATCATTATTTTTGTTGGATATATTTCTGATCATAATGCAGATGAGCACCAAATTTAATAAAACTAAAATAACACAAGTTAAGTATGAAACATAACAGGATATTGCAAGGAGATTAGGTAGTTTCCTTCAGACTACTTACACAGCCCAAAGAATAAAAAGAGAAGAAGACCAGGAGAAAGCACATAGCCACACGCAAATGAAGGACACAACGTAGAAAAGGAATCAATTAATTAGAATATTCTAGCAGATAATACAAAAGGACTCATAAGGATTTTGGCACCAAATGCAAAAATGAACCTGCCCCCACCCAAAAAATAAATATCAATAATTCCTTTACAGAAGATAGAACATTATTTTCCCTCTGTCTGCTGCTGAGAAAAGAGCACACTGGCTAAATTTAAACCAGCTGTAATGATGAGTGTTACAGTTGGACAGAAAGGAAGCTTACCTCATGAAAGTATTGTGGAAACTGCTGTTGGAAAGATAATAAAAGGATTAACTGCCATTTTAGTGGACCATTTACTTTTCAATCAAAATGTCTCATGTATTTCCTGTTCTCAAGTAGCCTGAATTCCAAAATTCCTTTGTCTATTACAGTACATAGTAGCAAAGCCTGTCATAAGAAATTAATAATTTTACATGGACAGGAGCTTTTATGCATATAGACAGGGAGCTACTTGTTGCCAGCCTCCTGTGAACACGTTCAATGCATATTTAGCCAACAAATTTTGCTGAACAGACTGGAAAGATACCCATAATCAAAGAAAATAAAAATCTGCTTTGGAAGGACATCAAGAGAAAAAGGAATCACTTACGGGGAGGGGGGGCGTAGGGAGAAGTACAGGGCCACGGAAACCACCCAACAATGATCGCTGGTTGTTGTTACTGATCTTGGCTTTAGAAACAATCTGCTAATTGTTTCTATATTTACGCAGGGCATCAAAATAATTCATACTTCGAACTCGTCGTTATTAACTTTTTCCAAAGATAACGTATTTTTTACAGTAATATTGCAGCAAAAAGCACAAATGCATATAGTCGTAGTACAGCAATGATTTTGAAGATATGTTTCCTTAAGATCTTAACCTTCTAACATTTTAAAACCAACATTGGCAAGAAATATACATTTTAACAGTCCCTTCAGAGTCATAATCCTAAAGATGCATTTTTTACTTCAAATATTTAACTCTCTTTTCCTTTACTCATAGTTACTAAACAGTTATTAACAGTCTCCCCGGGCATCACAACTTGTTTTGTTATGCTAGGTTCTTTCATTCTGACTGGGTCACAAAAGCACATTCAAAATATTGCTCTGTCACCAGTACTGAAAGTCTTCTGTTATACATGAAAAATAGATTAATTATTTAAAGCGTATGCAACTATTTCATGGCCTATTTGCAACTCAATATTCTTCCAGTGTTGCTCATTATTTAATACAGATTAACACAGCAACATAAAGACAGGAATCTCACAGTTTTCCTTACCCTGAATTACAACAGCTGGTTTGTGTGAAATGCTAACTGGGAAGGTAACATTAGAAAACTGCTATACTCCGTAAAATAGCTGTCAAACACACACTTCAAAGAAAATACGGAGAGGGATTTCTTGCTGGCGAGTAAATCTAGATTTCCACACCACATCTTTCATCACTATAAAAAAGCAACTAACCAAGCTTTTCTAATTTTAAAACAAACTTTTATAAAAGAGACAAAGAGAAAAGTGAAGCCAGTACATTGGTTTTAACCACCTTTTTAAAAACAACTTACAAAATTATATAGCCAACTCTGCTGAGTAATCCAGATATTTTCATAGTTTCAAATTTCTAACTCCAATGCAGCACAATGTGTCTTTAGAAGATGCAAACTGAAGGTTTAAATTTCTACATGATGCTTCCCTCTATTACTACATAAATTATCTGTTCTAATTGGCATGTTAGAATAATAGAATGGTTTTTTCAATAAACTAACTTTCGGGTAAATCTTATTTGTTCACAATTAGTATCTAGAAAACAATGTGCTTTTTAAGGAAAGCTGTGAATACTATTTAATTGTTTTTAGATGTCTGGTCATGAATACACAAACAGAGACACCATTATTTACCATTTTTAGCTTATTGAAAAAATTTAAAGTGTGCCATAATATATACATAATATAGTTTCAGATAAGGAAGATAAGAAGTAGTATAAAGCAGATTCTTTGTTGTCTTGATATTTCAAAATATTAAATAATAAATTGAACAGAGTATTGAGATTAAATAAAGTAAAACCACAGAAATTATAGAGAATTATAGAGAAAGACAGAAAGCATAATATGGGACATAGTGAATGCCCTATGGCTGATGCACAGAAGAAACTAGAGCAGACCATCTAGTATTTCACTAGACAACCATTCATGTATACCTAGATATGCTTATGACTGTGATGTATGAGGAATGTATCACCAGCATAAGGAAGTATAACTAGACCTATGTTGTTATTCCTTACCCTATGACTGTGCTTGGTAATAGCTCCAATATTCCCCAATGCTTGCTCTAAAGTCTTCTTGCTCTTTTTTAATGTAAAAGGACATCTTAGTTTAAAGGGAATGCTTGCCATTCCAGAATATCAAAGTCAAAGTATGTAGTGAGTGTTCATTTTTTCAGAGCACATCTCCACTGTACTCCACTGAAACCTCTCCCCTACCCCCCACCCCCGCACCAAATCTCCAAAGTGCTTCTACTTGCTGATGTTTTGATGAGGCAACCCAATCTGCTGGTGTGGTTATTCCTTTGTAAGCAATACATTTGGGGTTGCAAACAAAAGTTTCATATTTCACTGCTGGGTTTGGAAGTTCTGACCAATCTTTCCTTGTTGTTATCTAGTCTATTCAGGGTTTCATATTATTGCTGCTTTCAGCATGTGGAAAGCCAACTGCAAGTCATTAGCTTTTATTTTAATTGCCCACATTATTGCGATAACACAGGCAGAAACAACACTGTTCCATGATGCTCTCTTTGGAATTATAATGTGGCTTAGATCTGCCTGATCAGAAGAAAACAGCTTTATTTCAGAACTCTTCTTTTGAAAGTTAAATGAAAGCCATCCTAAAAGTTTTATGACATGCTCAACTGCAATTGCGAATGATAATAATAATTACTACTACTACTAGGATTCCCTTCCTTTTCTGCCATCTATAATTATAAAGGCTTCTGCTCAGTTGGAATACTGTTCAAAAGGCAGAAGGAAAATAATTTTCATTAAATGTACTTCATGTTTGACTTAAATGTCACTAGAGGCACAATGACCCTTCCTTCATGTCAAATTGCTGCAGGCTGCTTTGATCATCATATTAATGTTCCAATGGCCATTTCAAAAATAAACAACTGTATTAGGAGTCAAGCTTTTGCAGAGGGCAACAAAATATTATTCTTTGACATTACAACATTTATATATCAGACACTTCCCCCCCCCCCAAATATGTATATATTCCATGCCCCTCACAACACCCCAAATTGTCTTGGAAGCATTACAGACCAAACTGCCAGAAAACATTACTGTGCTGGAATGATATTGTGAAGGAAGGAAGAGTGCAAAGAACTCAAGAGTGTATGTTTTTAGTCAAATTCTGCTTGGAAATAAGTTACAGGAAAAGCTCCCTGATAATGCTGGAAGAGGATTTTTAAGAGGAGGAAGAAGTCCAGAGACATTAACATGTTTCTAGTCAAATAAATATATTCCAGACTTACCATGCACTTGTTTGGTTTTTCTCCGGAATGGACCCTCATGTGAATCAGCAGTTTGTAACGAGCATTGAAAGGTTTATACCGACGGACACAGCCTGTCCAGAAGCAAGTAAAGTCCTCTCCTTTCCTTTGATCAATGTGTGTTTTTTCTATGTGCCGGACCAGTTCATCTTGTTGATCATAGGCAGCACTACAGTCAATCCACCGACAGGCCTGCTTGCCATTGCTGGTCTCCTGCTCATCGCATTCGTTTGTCTTTGGAGACATGGAAGCATGTAAATGAGACAGCGTCCCTTGAGTTTGGCTTCGCTGCTGGTGCAAATGATAAGGTGGCGGCAGCTCTTGGTTATGCTGAAAAAGATCTGAGGTGGAAGAATATTCATCAAGTGGTTCTTGTTTTAAAAAATTCAACTTCTGACTGCTATGTGAAGTGTCTTGATGAGGAACACTAGCACTGTTCATTATAAGACAGAGGCTTGCATTTTCTCCTGTTTGCTGCATTTGCGAATGATCACAGTCACCTCGGACAATTTCAGTGGAAACTGGTACAAGGCATACCGAAGGGGACGGAAGATGACAATGGTTCCCAGGTTGGGAACAAGACTGGGGACGAGAGGCTTTCTGTGTACTGTGGAGAGCGATCTCTCCGGGAGAAGGGGAAATGCCAGTTGAATTAGTCCGCAGTCCATTCACGCAGGTAACCAGTGACGTTTGTGACGTGCGGATGATAGTTGTAATATCTATCCCATCAGCGGAAGACGGCAACATGGAGATGCATCTCTTCTTCAGGTTGCTTGCCTGGTGCCTGCTAGGATGCTGAGGGCTGCTGAGTGACAATGAGCCCAGGGAGGAGCTATGTTCATTATTAAACAAGTATGATGAAAGTGAATTTGTAAGGCCATTGTTCATTAGGTCTATTTCAGGATGAAAGCTGCCTGAGCTTCTCAGTTCCATTCCTTCGGTAATCCCTCTATGTGTGGAAACCTCAGAAAGGCCCTTGTAATCGCTCCGGCACTCCTGTTTTATATGCTGTGTAGTGCGGCTTCCATTCATGCACAGAGTGGTAGAGTCTGCTGATTCTTGAAATGCGGGAGGCCTGAAACACAGTTTCATTTATCATCACTAAGTGGCAGAGAACTGTAGCATTTCATTCAAGATGCAATGTTTATTAAGCTCCTTAGCAAGGGACAACAGAGTTCATCTTTGTGTGTACATAATAACTGCATTTGAAAATTATTTAGCTGCTTTCTCTGGAAAAGCAGTAGCATCTTGTATAGTGTTGGTTTCACACATACAAAGCAAAGTACTGTTACAGCTGTTTTCAAAATGGCAGCACCTCAATAACCTCTACATATCTTATTCAGTGGGCATTGCAGACAAAATGTATGAAAGCATTATTTATTTCTAATTCCATTCCCCCCCCCCCACTAATTGTATATAGAGCAGTTTAAACACAACAAATCAAGACAGTTGTGGATTTTGCTCACATGTCTGCCCAGAAAAATGAAAATAACATACTTTCAAGACAAATATATATATATTAAAAAATTGTCCAGTAGCACCTTAGAGACCAACTAAGTTTGTTCTGGGTATAAGCTTTCGTGTGCATGCACACTTCTTTCAGATATACAATTTTTTTATAAAAAAAAATATTTATTTATTTATTTTATTTATTTCGACTGCATCAGACCAACATGGCTACCTACCTGAATACTTTCAAGATATTTGCCTTTAAATACGTTATTTCCAGATGGAAAATGCACATCCTTCCCACTGAACAATGATTTATAATCTATTCCACATTGGAATGCGAACTTGAACACTGAGATAATTTATCTAATGGGGTTGGTTTGGTGTACAGATGTAGTAAAAGCAGGTGGTAGAATCCTGAGGTGGGAGATGTAATGGACTTCAGGCTGCACATTTTTTTAAAAAAAAATTGCTGTAAGACCAACCAATAATTACACAGGGACCAGCCTTTTCTTTTTCTATTTGAAGCAAGGAAGAAGAAGAAGAAGAAGAAGAATTAAAAATATGGTCTTTTAAGTGTAGAATGACTCAGTGCAGTCCATTCTACCAACTCTGGACTTTCCCATTTCATTCTGCTTCATGTATAGAATGATGGCATACAGGACAGAATTCAACTCTTCCCTTTGGAAGAATGAGAATAATGAGTCCTAGATGGCTAACTAACCCTGTTTTGCTAATCATTTTACTCATGTGTTTTCACAGTTTCTGTTCTTAACAGCTCAGTAGCCCATTCCAACAAAATAAGGGGGCAGTAGCTTTGCTGGGGAGGGGATAGAACAATTTACAGTTACATTTTTAATGCCAATGATATATGCTTTGTAGAGGTGTGCATTTGTTTGGGACAATTGAAAAAAAGTAACTACGTAGTTAATTTTTCATTCTTTCCAAAACTAAAGACCAGAGTGTTCAAAGGGCAAAAGACTGTCAAGGAATGCTTTTGCTTACCCTAGCAGTCTGGTCTCCTGTAGACAGCAATGGGCAACTAGTACAAATGCCAGTTACAAAAACAGATACAACAGTACTGAATGAGTAACAAACTAAATGTGATTGTAGAGACAGAATAACTAAAACTAATGGGTTTTTTAAGAAGGGGAATGGAATGGCCGCTCGCTGTCTTCAATGGCGGTGAGTGGCAGCTACACCAGTCTCCTCTGTTTGGCAGGGGAAAACGTCATTTCTCCCTCCACTGGTTGTGCAGGCTGTTGGGAACCGCCCTCAATTCCACCAATCTCAGGCAGGTCAGGGGGTGTGGCATCAGGGTCGGACCAGAGTGGAGACTGCAAGCCATACTCTTCATTCTGGTCCACACCCATCCCATTTAAGTAGGGTGTGTCTGGAACCAGAAGTTCATTTGGCATTGGATTTTCCCTCCAACCCACCCTATGCCATTTGTTTTGGCTTTGCCCAAGGCTAAGCATGTATGCCGCCACTTAGTTCTATGTATATGTCCTGCATAATGTTCTATGAGAAAGAGCTATATAGTAAGTATCAGAAGCATGGGATGGAATGAATTTATTTTAAAAATAGTTCTAGCCTACCTGCATACCACCGTTCTAACTCATCCCAGTGATTCCAAAATGTCACATTAAAAATAACTCAGAAAATTTTGACTTCTCATAAAATCACATTTGTCTGGGATGCTGGTTTGGCAAGATTTAGTCATTTCTTTGTGGCAGGTTTACTATCCAATATCTTCTGAACCATCAAAGCTAGGTTTAGGATTTTTAATCGCACTAGAAACTTCCCTCTCTTTCCATTGAAACTCCACTTTCAAGCCTTTCATCTCTAGCATGATGACTTGTAGAAATTCTGTTTCAAATAATGTCTATGACTTATTGTTTATAATATCTTAATCTTTTACACTTCATCTGATAATAACCAACACACCTGGTTTTTACAGGTAGAATAGTAAATACACATTTATTAACACATCTTAACAGATTGTTTATAAAATATGAGGCACACCAGTAAAATGAAAAATGATGTGGTATAAAATCTTTACCTGACATTCATTTGGAACAACCAACACAGCTTACTCATAGCTTTACAATGATTTGTGTTTTCCATGCAAGAAAACCCTGCTTTTTCACAGTATCTTAATCTGCTACAAGGTATCAAAGTTATCCTATTTGTGAGCAAAATTTCTGAAGTTAGGCATAGGCAACCTATAGTTTTAAGAGTTTTTGGTCCATTGACAATATAATTATTTTAATTCTGAAGATGTTGGCAAACCCTATTCTAGGTAATAGAGCTAAGCAGATTTTATTTAAACCACTAGCAATAGCTGAATAAAAATGAACAAATGGCACTATTTATTTTAAAGCATTTCTATAAATCTTAACAACTGTAATTACTATAGTTAAGACTGTTGCTTAATTTGTCTTTGGTAAACTAGATATGTCTTGCTGGATCCTGGAGGCAAAAATCAGATTCCCCAAGTCCAATCCAAAGTCCAGTCCTGATGTTACATATTCCTGGAGTTTGATGGGTCCACTTTTAAGATGGTTCTGTTATGGACTAGGTGCTTGTGATCATTTCCTCCATTCATTAGCAGCAGGTGTCACTGCACAGGTGTGGCTGCACTGCTCTGTGTGCAGGATTAGACTAGATGACCCTCTGGGTCCCTTCCAACTCTATCATTGTATGACTTCTATAGCTTTTATGACTCCTTCCAAACATGACACATCACTGCCGCTTACTGAGAGGAAGAGGGGCAAGACAGTGGGAGCTTGGTGCAATGCAGGCACAGCACAAACACAGTGGCAAAAGCAGTGGATTGGCTCTGACTCAGTGCCTACACTACACCAAGATCCTGCTACCTTTCCTATCCCCCTCTTGATGACAGCGGTGTGTTGCATTTGGAAGAGCATAGACCCACTGGCTGCTCCCGCCTCCATTTCTTGAAAGAGTATGAATGGAGTGGTTAGGATGGCCCAATTCCTGTCACTGAGGCATCTGAGACCTGTAGATCCTCACTCCTAGCAATTATGCCCATTGCTCTCAAGCTTACAGATCTCTGAGAAGGCCAAGAGGCAGGATCAGGGCTTAGTTTGGAGCCTAGAAAAACTTCCAAGCATCTAGAAAATGTATCTGGTTATTCCAAATTAATTTGTAATTGGATTTTACAATTTGTGATGAAATAAGGCATTATGAGTCCATTAGACTCATGCAGTTAAGCTCGTTATCAAATATTTTTAACTGCCACACATAAGAGACATTTATTATGGCTTGGCCTACTTGTTTAGGATCCTTCTATTTATAAAGATAATACACATGCTCATACACTCACAGGCACTGAGGCGAAGCAAGGCATGTGATGTTTCTTAAAAGATTTCCAGCTCTGCTACTTAATATAATAACTGAAAGAAACAAGATAGTCTTCCTAACATAGCTTCATTCAATTTTCTTCAGATTTTTTTACACACATATATAAATTTCCTAGATCACTCCACTGCAGGTTTTGAAAGTTTTCTGCTACATTTTCACAGCTTCTGCAACATGCTCCTTCTTCTGCTTTTATGACTGAATCCAGCAAAAGCGTGTTTTCTGCGCCTAATAATGGATTATCTGAAAAAGTGCCAATATTAGCTGTTTATCAGGACCAGTTGCAGTGAATAAACGATTAAGATTTTTCTATCAAAACATATGTATCTCATTTATCTATTCTATGCAGTGAAAATATACTGCATAGCTTTCAAAGCCATGAGATGAACTTGTGGGTAGGAGAAGAAGAAGAAGAAGAAGAAAAGGATCTCTCTGGAATACAGCTCTTAAATAAGTCAAGGAGGACTGGAAGAAGATAAAGGATTTCAGCATATTAGGTTAAATGGACATTTTATTTGCAACAGTCAGTTGTCTAGAACATGTTTTTTGCTGATGGCACAGATGGTATAAGCTTTTATTGGGGTTTTCTTTGTGGCTGCAAATCTAGGAATTAAAGACAGAACCACAGAAATTCTCTTTTCTGTTATTTATGGACTGGGAAGCAGGAATGGCCAAAATGACCACAGCAAAGGAAGCTTCCAGTATACTGTTATCACAATGCTTCCCCTCTATTGCCCGGTAGTCTCAAACCCTAGTGAAACTGTAACTTTAATAGAGGTTAAGGATAATGGACACCACATGCTTAAGTTTTTAACCTCAGACAGGACCTTTCTCTTGGATTCATTTTCATAGAATTTATACACTGAACTTTTAAATGGTGCTACATGAAGAAAGCATGGTAGCACACATGAACACAAGGACAGCCTTTCCCCACAAATGGCTTTTGACTCGAGACCAAAATCGGGAAAGTAGATACTCAAGCTGCACACTATATCGGCAGGTACTTGTGAACTCCAAAGTCCAAACTACCAGCAAAACTGCATGTGATGGCAGCAGACCCACGTCACTGAGTGTTGATTGCAACAGTAAATCGGCATGTATAAAGCAGGAAAGGGGTGGATAGAGGGGAAATTGCAACGTGGGCACGGTTTTACAGTGGTTCCTACCTACAAAGTCATGCTCTGAGTGTAGCACTGGGAGACTGTGGTAGGACTGCACAAAAGTGTCATTTGAGTTAAGAAAATATCTAGAATCCACATGGGTGTCTGTATGAATGAAGATGAGAGGATCAGAAATTAAGCTGGGCACTGAAAAATAAACTGCAAAACTACTGCCACCCGCAAAAATGCATATATTATCTCCTAGTTACCAGTGAACAGAGAATCCACTGACAAAATAATGGGCTATATTAAATATTTGGCCACTGTAGGGGGAAAGCTCCTTTTTAACAGCTGTGGTGGCATTTGGAGGAATCCTATCCACAGTACTCACCGGGTTTAGAAAGGCTGAAGCTTAGTGAAGTATCAGCAGTCAGAAATTTGCAAAGCTAACTGCTGGTTGGGGTGTGTGTGTGAACTTTAAAAAATACCACAAGATTGTGGGATGACATCACAGCAAGGGGCTCTTAATACATCTACAGAAACATAAAATTATGTGGGACCCGAAGTGCCAAAAGTAAGCAAGAAAACAAACAAACCATGGAACCCCTGAGAAACACTGGCATTCATTCTACATTCTTCCAGTTTCTGAGAAAAAGGCAAAGCCTACAGAGCCCAAGCCAAGCTTTAGGAGTAAAGGGAATTACCCCAGTCACCTGCTGCTTTATATCACAATAGCGGCTCTCTCAAGTTCTATGGCACATAATCCTGTGTTGTTCTGGGAATCTTCCCTGAGACAGAGTTGTAAGGAGTTCATATTTCGTAAGGGAGTACTATGATCCCCTGTATACAGGCATCTGTCATTTCCTCATTATGGATTTTTCAAAAAGCTCCTGAAAAGATCTAAGCAAGGTCTTCTCTTCCTCCTTTTGTTTGCTCCAACCCCAATTATCTTTGCATCATAATTGTATTCAGTGAAAGAATAAAACCAGATTGTTAGCAGTAAGTACCATGTGGATTCATAACAGGGTCAAGATGGAGTTAACAAACATATATAACAAAATCAAAAGCAGCTAAATTGCCATGAATAAGTTAAGAGCCCTTGTTTCCTCATGCTATGTATATGGAAATTTGAATAAGATGGTTCTAGACATGGAGCATTTATGAATTAAAGTATCTCATATAAAAGTTTCAACTTTGGAGGGTATTCCCCCCCCCTCAAGATTCTCAAAAAGGTCAATATTGTTCAGCGAAAAAGCAGAGTAATTGATGGATCACCTTTAAAAAATAAAAATTCACAGCAAGTTTTTCTCAACAATTGACATCTTCTTAGAAGGGTACCAGATTCAAACTTTGCAATAATGTTACCTTATGTAAGTAGGATAAAAAAATGGTTGTAGTTTTTTAGTTTTCTACCCTTAAAAAAGCACAAAAGTCTTAAAGGATTTTTTTTATATATAAGGGGGGGGGAGGGAGAGAGATAGAGATACAAATGTCCTGTTGACTAGATGGGAACTTATGATATCCTCTTATGGGAAATACTGCTGTGGGGATTGTTTTATTATTTTCTACCTTCCTTCAAGTTGTATCTTGAAAGCATCCTTTTTCTAGTACTTGAGGCCAGATCCCTGATTCATTCTAAACTCGAGTCAGCAGCTTGTCCAGAACCCAGGAATTGTTTTCTTTGGATCTACAACAAATTATTTACTGAAGATGGGATCAAGCCTCAAACATGGAATTAATGCACTCCATAACTGAGGTGCCCTTCACATAATCCATAATAATTGGCCAAGCCGGCTGGGACCAACGGAAGTTGTAGTCCAACAACATCTGCAGGGCTACCCTTGAAATAAGTTATTGGAGAGGAGGGTGAATGTTGAGCAAAAATCCTCTTCTTTACTTACCATCCAGTCATTAGCTATTCATGCTGCATGTTTGGCTAAAGGGCATGAGCAACAAACCACCTCTTGGAATGGCAAATCTTGATCTCATTTTGACTACAGGAAACCATATCAGAGATTGTGGCAGTGGATAAAGCCTATTTCAAGAAGCTAAGAGGAAACTATTGCCCCTCCCCTCTTTTGATTCTTAGAACTGGAACACAAAAGAAGGGCATACTTGAAGATACAAGGTGGAATGCTCTCCCCTGGGAGGCTTGCTCAGCGCCTTCCTTACATATATTTAGGCACCAAGCAAAAACATTCCTCTTGTAGAAGAATAGAAGGGTGGGGGAAGGGAAGGAAATGTTCTGCAGCCTCCAAGACTCCTGGTGCTCTAAAGCATTTGCCTGTCGGGGTGAAAGTAAACCAGACTAAAAGAAAAGGGAAATGGGAAGAAACAAAGTTGGTACTGAAACCTGAGGCAAGGAAACTTAAAAAAAACAAAAACCACTGCTCAAGCCCTGAGGAGGATGTGGAGTGGGTGATCCTTGCTATTTCCCGACCTCCATGGATCCAGGAATGTCAACAACTGCTCCTTCATCTCCGCTTGTCTGCTGATGCCCATGATGCCCATTCCTGACTGTGCACAGACAACAGCACACCCTGCTTTTGTGCCCTGCAGGCAAACCAGACTGAAGACTGACCTAGCCAGGTCCGCAGGTGGGGCATCCCCACTCTTTTGTGCCCCTGAGTGGCCCATTATTATTTTCTAATTGTTGGTGGGCAATCCGCCAGCCCCCGTGGCCAGCCAAGGCCAAAGCAGAGGGCTGCGCAGGGCTACTGCTTCCCACTCTCGGCCGGGAAAAGCTGCAAAAATCATCAGAGTTACAGTAAACGGTCGTTCTCCTGGCTAATTAAACAATCTGTGGCGTTTTAAACTAGGAGGTTGTGGTTGTTGTTTGTTACTATGTTATGTATTTTTGTAATGTTATGTTTTGTAATGTTATTTTTGAATGTATATTGTAAACCACCCTGTGATCCTTGGTTGAAGGGCAGTACAGACAGTTAATAAATAAAAAGATTAATAACCCAAGTTGGCAAAATAGCATAGTGTGTAACTGCTGACAACTTCTGAAATGATAAGAGCACATAAGGCAGTCAAAATTGAAAACGATACCTTGGATCTGAGCGAGACAAGTTCAGCTGACTAACATGTAGGAGTCTTTCACAAGGCAACGGGTGGTCTCGGGTAAGCGAGCTTCCTGAGTGGATGAGCAGGTTCTGTCTACACACGGGCCCCAAGCTATTTGTCATCTCCACATCCATCAAGTTATTCTTCTCAGATATCAAATTACAATGATTGTAGGCACCATTCACTGTTAAAGAAAGGAGAGGAGGAAGAGAAAAACATAATGATGAGCTCCTCAACAAGAGTGGTGCTGTATCTTACTTGTTCCCGTCAGCATGATCCACCTACTACTGGCAGTCTGCCTCAAGAAATCAGGAGAGAATGAAAAAAAGTTTCAGAGTAATCAAGGTCCAATTCCTAAGGAATTAACCACTGACACTGATTGTTGCTTTCCCTACCACACCTTATATTGAAACCTGAATAAATGATAATATTTCTAAGAACATTTTCTTTTACTACAGGAGAAGATGAAACAACAGTTTTTGTTTTTAGTTATTATTTCTTTTGGGGGAGTCTTGAAGGTTGAGGGGGGATGGGAAGTGGCACTTTGACCATAGGCCCTGAAATGTTCTTCTGAAACATAAACATTGGATACCAAATTCTTGCCGGTCCAGGTTGCATTTTGGTTCTATTCAGCCACCCAAGTCTTTACCAAGCAATATATTGAGGCAAGTGTTTGCAAAACAAGAATGAATTCAGATCTTGTGGGTCCATCCCTGGCAGCACATTACTCTTTTAAAAAATGTGAAATGAGAAAAAAATAAGAATGTAAAGATTATTCATGCAACACTGAAAAAGTAGCATACATAACTGTGCTTCACTCCTTCTGCCTTTAACTGAAATAATTAAAATGTGTGTGAACTGAGAGCTCTCACTTATGTGCTGAATTGCAGTCTCCATTTTTACTGATTTTCTTTTATACCTGAACATTGGCCCATTTTCATTGCACAAACTATAAGAATAGATGGCCTTCAGAAACGCTCTTTATAATGTGCCAGCTGCCTGACTTTTGACTCATTATAGGATAGTGTATATGAGCTGGCTTCTAATGAGATGATCGTCAAAATCATAGGTTCCTATTTCTTTGCCACACGCAATCTAGAGCTTGAATTGTAGCTTGTTAGACAGTTCAGCTGGATAACATGCTAGTCTTGAAGGATACAAGAAGTCCTGGAAATGTGCCCATGTGCAATGCTTTAACAGCCATATCCATTTCAGTTTCAAAACGTTATACTATCAAAGCATGAGAAATACAGTGACCCTTAATGTATTTTTAAAAATCACAATACTGTAATAATAAATATATTTCAGAAAGCATGCAGTACTCCTTATCAAAATAGTTTTTTAAAAAGCTGTAGATCAGATCCAGAGTTAAATGTGCATAGCAAGGCTGGTGAAAGTTGACTTCCTTGCCTTGCCACACTCCTCCAAGGCTCAGAAACCCTGCTGAATGGGTGGGCTGAACGAGTAGCACTGAATGCTATGGGAGATGAGCTCCTCATAGAAGCTTCCCATGGTTTTCAAGGATCCTCACTTCCCACACAGCTTCCCTCATCCAGCTGGGTATCTTGTAGGAGAGCTGCCAGTAGGAATCAGCAGAGAAAAGTGTCTGCTAGTCCGGACACATATGCTTAACACTGGATCCTGCCCAATGAAATAGCCACAATTCCTCTTTGAGGCATGTAGCTTTGGGGAGATTACCTCTTTGAGGAAGTGAAATCTGTAAATTCCTTGGTAGCTTGTCAATGCCACGGTATTTTTAATGGACATATTTACTTGGAAGTCCCACTTTGTTCAACAGAGCTCACTCCCAGGTAAGCATACATAGAATAGGAGCCGCAGTTTTGAAAGTTGTTTTGGTTTCTAGAAGTAATGACTACAATTTATACATAGATCCACTTTCTCATAAAGTTATGGAAGTACTGCATGGGTACATTTTTCTCATTTAAAATGGTGGTAGAGTGGTTACATTTTGTAACCCATCATATTTCTCTCCCTCTCCCAAGTATCTCACCCAACATCAAAGTGCTAAACTGTTTTTCACATATGGGATGGGTTTAGTACCAGGAAAAACCCTGTGGGTGTACATCTTGCATAGCTGCACTCTTTCATTGCTTGGGCAATACAATTCTGAAATTCATTAGCAACCATTTTAGCACTTTTACCATGATATCATGACACAGAAACCAAAGGCATGAACTGGACTATTTACAAGAGCTGAACTACATGCATACAGAAAACAGAGATGCTACTGGGGGAACAATTTTAAAGAGAAGTATCAACACAATCTTCATAACGTTAACAACATTTACCTCCCCAGCAGGTACCAAAACTAAAGCCAGAGAAGTATTATAAAGTTGAGGCCAATTGGCAATATGCATATGTTTACAACGTAAGTTTAATGTAGATAGACTTTCTAATAAAATGTCAGATCATCTTCATGCAGCAGTAACAATAACAGACAAGCCATGGCAATAAAGGAGGGGTTTTCAACCTTTTTGACTCCATGGCTCTCTTGACCAACTACATTCTTTCTGCAGCACCCCTGTGGAGCTCAGAAGCCCAGTTATGTCACCCCTTGCCTGCAGAGCTGGCAGCCTCTCATCCTTTTTTGAACAACCTCCCTTGTGGAGTGTTCCCTCATCCTCCTCTCCTTTGGAGTCCTCTGGACAGCCACTGCTGGCGCCCCCTGGTCTCTGAGCCGCTGCCGCCCCCCGCCCCAAAGAGAGGTGCCTCCTCACCATTGGTGCGGGCTCCCTGGTGCCCAAGCACCCACAAAATTCCCCATGTGAAAGCCTTTGGGAGGCAGAGACACAAGGAAGGAGTGTGGCACCCTTGACCATCATTCAAGGCACCCCAGGGTGCCATGGCACATTGGTTGAAAAACCACTACAATAAAGCATTTCCTGTTAATCCAGAAACACAGAAAAGAGTTTAAAAAGTGGCCTACAATACAAATTCTAAATTCAGCTTAGTATTAGAAACAATTAATTAGATGTAAATCAATCAAGCAAGAAAAAGGAACATTAACATGATGCAAAACTAGAAAATCTTTATTTCTATTTTTTGTGCATCCTTAACACAGCTGGGGGGGAAATGGGCTACTTTACAGGTTTGGGGCTATGCTTCCTGTTTCAGTGGTGTCAGAAGAATTTTAACCTAGAAAAATGAAGCTTACCAATAGCAGATGAAAGGAAAACATTTTCATATTTTATACTTAAACTACCAATACCATAGTAGTTCAAAGCATCTGGAAGGCACCATCCTGCCTACCCCTTTAATATCTGCTTACTTTCAATACAATCACAATAATTCCAAAATTTACATTATACTAGTCTTAGTTTACAGACAGTAAATCTAACAAAATAAAACTGTTCCTTACTTTCCAGACTAATGTCGCAGGGGGTTAATGTGCCCAAGTTTAACTCTAGGTTACACACACATTCACACACACTTTTCTTCCAAATGTTAATTAAAATACTACAAGAAAACTATGGCTTTACACTTCAGTATTGATTTCAGACTCTGACTTTGCTGGGTTTTTTCACTCAGGTGAACAAGAGTTAGTGCCACAGATAATGGACTAATCGTATAAATTTTCTTGGAGTTAGTGTCATGCTATAAATGAATAATGGCACAAAGGAAGAGTGTGCTGGATCAGGCCAATGACCCATCTAGTCCATCATCCTGTTCCTACAGAGGTTACCCAGATGTCTGTGGGAAACCCGAAAGCAGGACCAGGGTGCAAGAGCACCTTCCCCTACTGTGGTTTCCAGCAAGGGATCTTCAGAGATCACCTATGATTGTGGAGGCAGAACATAGTGTCATCATAGCTAATAGCCACTGATAGCCTTATCCTCCAACAAATGGCATTCCCTCACATGCCAGAACCAATTAATTGGTTCTAGGCTGCAGACCTAATAAAGCTACATGCCTAGGCAAGTCTATACACAAAAGGCACACATTTCTTGCAAGTCACAGGAGCTTATTCATACTTTTGGACCTGGGCAAAAGAATGCAAATACAGTTAAACCTTGGTTCCCGAACGGCTCCATTTTGGAATGTTTCGGCTCCCAAACGCTGAAAACCCAGAGTTTTCTTCTATTTTCTCCATTGACTTTGCCAATCGCCTTTGATGCTCGGTGGTCGAACATTTCAGAAGTCGAATGGTCTTCCGGAATGGATTACATGTGTCAGCCGAGGTTTGACTGTATGTTGTTATCTACCATGAATGGTGAGCAATAGGTTAAATAGCTAGGTTTCCCTGCAGCAAACATAGTATGAGGTCTGTGCTCCCAATTCTATAGTTATTGTGTATAAACCTAGCCATTGAAATGTGTCTCATTCATTCACAATCAATAGTACCTGGGACTACAAAAGTGCAAACTATATGTTACATTTTAATACATATGTAACAAAGCTTCATTTAAAAAAGAAAAGAAAAGCACCCTTCAGAGACTTGTTTTGAGAAAAAATTGGTTCTTGATTCTCTGCACACTCGAAACACAATTTGGGTAATTACTAATCGAGTTGCCAGGGAATGGGGGATTGCAAGAAGAAAGATAAACCACTGGAAATGATTAAATATTGTGCTATTGCTCTTTCACTCGAAACTGCAGGTTCCTGAGTCTGCTTTTCATATTTTAAAACACTGCGTCATATCCAGTAATGTCCATCTGCCATATTGTTTGCAGAACAGATTACCCCTCCCACTGCTGCCATCCCACATCCCTCCCCCAGCCTGTTCCAAAGCAGAATTGCAGGGGCATGGGAGGTTGCAGGAAGGAATACAGGAAGGGAAGTCCCACTGTGTGAGTAAAAAGGTAAAGGGACCCCTGACCATTAGGTCCAGTCGTGGCCGACTCTGGGGTTGCGGCGCTCATCTCACTTTACTGTACAGCTTCCAGGTCATGTGGCCAGCATGACTAAACCACTTCCGGTGCACCAGAGCAGCGCACGGAAACACCGTTTACCTTTCCGCTGGAGCGGTACCTATTTATCTACAGTGGTGCCCCGCAAGACGAATGCCTCGCAAGACGGAAAACCCGCTAGACAAAAGGGTTTTCCGTTTTGGAGGTGCTTCGCAGGACGAATTTCTCTATGGGCTTGCTTCGCAAGACGAAAATGTCTTGCGATTCCTGGGGGGGTTTTTTCCGCTCCCCACCCCCTTTTTCTAAGGCACTAAGCTGCTAATAGCCTTTTAGCAGCTAATCCGCTAATCCCTTAAGCCTTTAATAGCCTTTAATAGCCGCTAAACCGCTAATAGCGCTAATCCGCTAATCCGCTAATGGGCTTGCTTCGCAAGACGAAAAAACCGCTAGATGAAGAGACTCACGGAACGGATTCTTTTCGTCTTGCGAGGCACCACTGTACTTGCATTCTGATGTGCTTTCGAACTGCTAGGTTGGCAGGAGCAGGGACCAAACAACGGGAGTCGTGGGGATTCGAACCGCCGACCTCCTATCAGCAAGTCCTAGGCTCTGTGGTTTAACCCACAGTGCCACCCGCGTCCCTACTGTGTGAGTAGCTGCATGCTAATGAGAGCTTTATTACATGCATTTTCACATAAATGTGCGGTTTGTCTCCAAAAGGCAATGCTGGGTTACAGTCTGACACTAATCTCTATAGCGATAACTCCAACTTCCCAAGGATGTTTCAGTTTTTCATTCATAGTGGATACTGTGTTGTACAGAGGTCCTGTTGTTTCTGATAAAAGCACCCACTGGGGCTTCACAATGAGATAAGGCTGAATGGAAAGGGTGATGATTCGACAAGAGTTTGCTGCAGTGCTTTAGAACTTTACCTAATTAAGAACAATGAACAAATAGCTTTAATGACACATAAAACTGCAGTGACTCACACTCAAAACAAAGATATGTTTGAAATATTTGCCTAACATACTAAACTATCCCCAGAGCTTTTGTGGCTTTTGTGGTGTCTGCCAAACTAGGTCATTTGCTTATTCTTGCTGCTTTGAGACATCATACAGAATGCACCTATGACATGTCTAAAGAAAATAACATTTTTACTGGGAACTTGCACTGCAGTGTCCTTTCAGAACAAGACACTTATTTTTATTCAATTGAATTTATCCATTTGTAGAAAATATTTAAAAAAAAAATACCCAGGGCAATTGTAAAATTACTTCTGCATGAGCGTCCCCCAACCTGGTGCCCACCAGGTGCTTTGCAGTACAACTCACATCAGCCCAAGCCAGTGTGGCCATTGGTCAGGGATGAAGTGAGCTGAAATTCCAAACATCAGAGGGTACCAGGCTAGCAAAAGCTGGTTTAGTTAGTGATATGTCTCACTGCCTTTTTAGGACTTCAGTGCTGAAAAGGCAGGCATTCAATATGTGAAACCTTGCCTATCATTGAATATCTATATCAGGAAAAGGCTGGATCAGCTGGCGGGGGGGGGGGCTACATTTTAATTGTGACAATTCAAATATTCAACTCTTCTTAGCTTTGCCCCCAGCTGTTGCTCGATTTATGGAAGGATTTTGGATTCTGCAAAAATGTTCTTCCATGTGATTAAGGTCCAGATATTGTCAAAATTGCTTCCCATGTGGAATGGCTTGACTGAACCTTGTGCTAGATACCATGGTAAGTAAAAACACATGGTAGAAACCAATAGCAGCATGCCAGCAATCCAGAAAGGTGGGATGCTGGTGTGGGTGCTACCATTTAATTCAGTTGGCCCTGGTTCAGGACCACTTGCCAATGTGGATTGATTTAAATCAAGGTAATTCAAAACATAGGGACGCGGGTGGCGCTGTGGGTAAAACCTCAGCGCCTCGGGCTTGCCAATCGTATGGTCGGTGGTTCGAATCCCCATGGCGGGGTGCGCTCCTGTCGTTCGGTCCCAGCGCCTGCCAACCTAGCAGTTCGAAAGCACCCTCGGATGCAAGTAGATAAATAGGGACCGCTTACTAGCGGGAAGGTAAACGGCGTTCCGTGTGCTGTGCTGGCTCGCCAGATGCAGCTTGTCACGTTGGCCACGGGACCCGGAAGTGTCTGCGGACAGCGCTGGCTCCCAGCCTATAGAGTGAGATGAGCGCACAACCCTAGAGTCTGGCAAGACTGGCCCATACGGGCAGGGGTACCTTTACATTTAATTCAAAACATGATCTTTAAAAACACACAATTAATTTAAATCATTGATTTAGAATCATTGTTTTAACAAAGTTTCACATTGATGCTTTTCTGTATTCCCTAAACCATGGCATAATTCTGACAGAGGACTGGATACACAAAGTAGGTCAGAATGAAAAGTGGTAGGATTGCATCAGGGACTCATTTGAAGGAAAGGCATTAGTATTGCGGAGAACACTGATATTGAACATGAGCTCTGGATTAATGTATGAAGAATTGCTGGAGAAGCTACCGCAGCACAAGAATTTAAAAGAGCTAAAAACCTAACATTTTGATGACGATTTTAGTCATTCCTTCAAAAATCCACCAAATGCTTGTTTATATAGTCACTGTGTGCAAGAGTGAGGAAAGAATGTCAAAATGAAGTCATGTCTACAATTTGGAAAATTACACCATTTTTGTAGATCCAAAAGGGGGGCGACAACAATTTTGCAGATTTTTGCTTGCTGTTAATGGTGATCTCAGTGTCACTGGAAACAAGAGGAAATTAAGACAGCAAAAATATCTTAATCTTTGCAGCTCTAAGACACATTTGACTTAAAGTAATGCAGGACTGATGACTGACAAACTCAAGAATTTAGAACCGTTAGAGAAAACATGCTGAATAGCCTCCTTAGTATCACCCAATAAAATCCTGCAACAGACATATTCTACCGTCTTCTTAATTTTGGGAAAGTATATGTATGCACATATATCTAGATTTCATTCGAATTGCAATTTTTTTAACAAACAAACCCTACTATGTGAAATGTTAATAAAAAGAGGAGGACAAGACAAAATGGCAGAATCAATACAAAAGAAGAGCTTTACATTTGTTTGCTTGTTTGTTTATAAGGGTCTTAGGGCAGGTAACAACAATAGAAAATACAATTCTAAAAACAAGTAAAACCTTTACAACTATAAAACAATAAATATTGAACCATCTCAAATAATATAACCCTAAACCTTTGATCCATTCAATTAAATTGGTTGATAACTGATTCTCAAAATACGCAACTACTGAGATTTTATGTACAGTATTTTATAAAATTGCAGAGTTACACATTCTCAATACTTCTTAATAAAAGCTAACCATCTTAATAGGCAATGAGTTGTTTACTGTATCAAAAACAGCTGAGAAGGGGGGAGGGGGACTATTCCTGCTAAAACTATTCCTGTGGGTTGGCCGCCCTCACAGAATGAGCTTGAGAGACAGGGAGAACAAATGACAGCTTGGGCGATTTCCCACTGGGATGCAACACGTATTCACCCATCAAAAGGTTCCTGGCTGAACAAGTTGTAGTGTCCAGTTTCACAAAGTGAAGGATAGGAGTGGGACGAATAACAATTCAGTGGTTACGTTTTGCTACAGGAAAGGTGGTTTTGGATTGGGCAGAAGTTATTCTAGAATCATAGAATTGTAGAGATGGAAGGGACCCCTAGGGTTATCTAGTCCAACCCCCTGCAATGCAGGAATCTCAACTAGATCATACATGACAGATGGCCAGACAGCCTCTGCTTAAAAACCTCCAGGGAAGGAGAATTCACCACCTTTCATGGAAGTCTGTTTCACTGTCAGCTCTTACTGTCAAAAGTTCTTCCTGCTGTTTAGTTGGAATCTTTCTTGTAACATGAATTTGTTGGTTCAGGTCCTACCCACCAGGTTGGGAGAAAACTAGCTTGCTCAGTCCTCCATGTGACAGCCCTCTATATATTTGCAGATGGCTATCGTATCTCCTCTCAGTCTCCTCTTTACCATGCTAAACATGCCCAGTTCCCTCAACCTTTCCCATAAGGCTTTGTTTCCAGACCCTTGATCATCTTGGTTGCTCTCTTCTGCACATGTTCCAGCTCGTCAATAACCTTAAATTGTGGTGCCCAGAACTGAGTGGTTATTCATAGTTTGGCTGCTAGCTTGGCTTTAACTTTTGGCATGTGAAAACTTTCCTCTTCAGGCTGGCATTTAGGCTGTGAGCTGGTGTGCATCCCTGTTCTCTGCTGCTGAATATTTATGCTTTTATTGAATTTGGCTTCATACATTGTATTATATACAACCATGGGCAATTTTTCTGGAAAGATGGATGATACTTTTTTAAAATAAAAGAATTAAAAAATAAATGACTCTCAGTGTATATTTACAAATATCTAGATCTGGAGTAGCACACACAATGGATTTTTCTCCCTTCCTGTATCCAGTAAAAGCTACTCCTGACTGGGTTGGAGTGCAGACCTGCAGTGTAAAGTCAGCTTGGTGGAAAATGTGCACCTTGCACCTTGCACAGGAGGTCTCAGAGGAGAGAAAGGGGGAAAGCCCCCTTGCAAAAGTAAAACTCAGCTGGTCGTAGTCTGAATCCAAATCCTACTATTTTTTTTAAGGGTGAAGCACCTCCAATTTAAGTAGCTAAAATATTTTCAATACTCCTTTTTTTAAAAAAACTAAGTACAAGCAACAACCAACTTATATGCATCCAATTGACACACAATTGTGCACGGATGGCACCGAACCCAGAAGTGACCCTAAAACATTACCAAAATGTCACAAAAAAAGAGTGAATGGGGGAGATGTGGGATGCTTTATTTGGGCCCTGCCAATGCATGTGGAGGTTTGGAATGTAACCCCTGCACAAAATAAGGATTGCCTGTACCTCCCGTCTTTTTTAAAAAACCACTTGAATATCTGAATGACAGTTCAAATACAGACCCCCAACTAAACCCTAATAAAAGATCTGGAACTGGGTGTGCATGAGTTGTCTGTTGTATTGCAGAACGAAAAGAACAGAATAGGGATCACAGGTGAGTATCACATATCCTGCAGAAAAATCACATGGGCAGAGTCATTATGGTGTCTGTGAAACAAGTAGTAGGTCCACAGTAGGGCTGAGGGAGAGCGAGTTAGGAAGATGAAAGTGAAAAACATACATCCAAACAGGGTTGAGGAACCTGTGACCCTCCAGCAATTTGTTGGACTACAGATCCCATCTCCCCTGACCATGGGTCATATTTTCTAGGGCTGATGGGAACTGGCGTCCAACAGCATCTGGAGGTCACCACAATGGCTCCCCCTATTTTCAAATCAGATGATAAAAGGAAAGTTGAGGGAAATAAGTAGAAAAATATTTTCTGTTGTCATATTGCCCTTCTGAACAGATTCTAACATTGAGCAGAAGAAAGAAGACAACGTTTTGGCTTTGAAATGATTGCCAAAGAATGGTAGGAACAAGACTTGCATGTTACTTCTAATGGAACAAGTCTGCAGTCATTCTCTTCCTAGAAGACACACACTGGCAGGGAAAGGAGCTGTTAACTGCAGCTGAGTGACTGGAAACAATATTGCAGCTGTATAATTGGAGCAGTAACAGAGCTCTGTTCATATCGCTGAACTCCTGGATTCTAAAATTAGGATGGAAGCACTGGCCAGATAACATGTCATAGTAAGCTGAACCAGGGCTTATGCACAAGTGTGTGACACCTCCCAGAGAAGACGTCACAACTGCTTTGCTCCTCCCCCATCTTTTTTCACTCTTGCAACACTGTGAGTTAAGCCAGGTTTTGGCTCAGGGTATCATTCAAACCCTGCCTTGTGGTTTAAGTTCTGTCCTCACTAACTACAAGCTGCAACCAAGAATAAATGCATATTGCCGGTGTGTGGGGGTGCTCCAAAGGCAAAAATATACTGATAGCCTCCGAGATTCAGAAACTGAAAAGCAGAGCTTTCCATACTTTTCATGTTGGTTACACACTTTTCAGATGTGCATCACTTCACGACAAAGTAATTCAGTTTTACTAGCAAACTGGAGGTTAAACTAACCCCTTTCCAGACCCGGGAGGAATGTAGGGAGTGTTCACACAACATACCTACACACTGCAGCTGGTACACTAACATGTTGCGATACACAGTTTGGAAAACTCTGCTGTAAGGTGTCAAGAGGCTGCCTAAGCTAAAGGGGAGCCTCACATCCATACTGGCAGGCATTGCATGACAAAGGTGCAAGCACTGGCAGCTGAAGCAGTCATGTGGAGGCAAACTGCTGGCAGTTGGAGACCTTGGGGCCCCCTTCTCCTCAGTTGGTGGTCAGTGGTGGTTTCTTATTGCCCTCTCACTGCTGCCCTTAACTGCAAGTACTTGGCAAACAAATCAGGGCTTCATAATGGAAAGGTCACTAAAACACACACACACACAAGGAACTGGCAGTATATCTTAAAAAATATAACAGCAAACATCACAAGTCTGTGGCACATCTAGTAGATAATTTTGTGTGCAAATCAGGCTGCTCCATCTCAAAAAGATACTATAGACCTGAAGGAGATAGGTTATTCTGTATATTGTTGTGCCTATCACCATTCTCCATAACAGACAGTAATCAAAACTTAAACAAAATTGTGACACTTTGTTTTATTCCACTGCTGCTAGCTTCATTACTCTGTTTCTTTTAGCTATTACCTAAAAATACAGAGCTCACAACTCCAGCTGAACTTCTTTTATGCCAATATGCATGCTGGTTCCACTTAGTACAATGAACATCATTAAATGCACATGTGCCAATGATACTTCTTTTCTTTCCTTTTTTACTATACTGTAAATATTTTTTAGAATTAGAGTTTGGTACAATGAATGTCAAACAATGACATGGATGTCAACAACTGAATTCAAGGCAAAGGAAGCTGTCAAGGAAGTAGAAAGCAGATGGAACTGATAATCAGTTTTGAAAGATTAACATGGAGATATTATGAAGCCATAAATCAAATGGCTGATACATAAAATGTAATTAATTTTAAAAGTTTAAAGGTATATTTCTTAGAGAGCCTAAAACCTAATTGTCAATGCAATTATCAAAACTGTGAATCTCTGTGTGTTCTTGTACCAAGTTGGATACAGAAGGAAGGCAAAGCTCTGAAATACAACTGATTGCTTTTTTTGTACTTTCAGATGAATGGTAAAATCACCCCCATGTGCAGAATCCAAAATAAGTAGACTGTCTTACAGTACAATCCTATGCATCTGTACTTGAAAGAAAATTCCACTGTCTTCAGTGTTTACCAAGGATTTTAAAAATAACAGCTCTCGTATAAAATCCTGTATTTCCACAAACTGTTCAAGAAACTCACTTTTAGGACAAAGACTGGAGGAACCAAGTTGGCATGTTGAGAGAGCTTACATTTGCAGACGTTAGTGGACAGAATAGTCCAGAAATCAAAATGAAAATTGATAATCCATTTTTACACCAAAACACATTATGAACTAATTAATACTCTCTCTCTCTCTCTCTCTCTCTCTCTCTCTCTATGTATATATATAATTTCACTCCCTAAAGTGAATTTTTCAAAAAAGAAGTACCAAGACTTCAAACTGACATGAAATTTAGGAAGGACCAAGTCTTGGTAGAAACTTTAGAGGATAAAATATTAGTAAAGGGGGGGGGGTTACACTTTGAGCCACTAGAGAAAATACTAGAGAAAATCCTAAATTTACACACACAACTGTTAAATAACTGTGCCAAAGCAAACATTTGCATTCAATAATGTTATATGGATTTAGAGTTCTCCATGGAGATTAGCACCATGAAAATATCTGGTAGCTTAGGGAAAACATAAAACTAGTCTAATGTGTGTTGAGGGCCTTCTCCTACACAAACACACACTAACTTTCTGAAATTTCAATACAGAAATAGAAGCTCTCATTTACGGACAACCTAAACCACAAAAAAATTCTTTTTAATAGATTACAATCCCCACTTTCCAAATGTCAGTTATTAGAACAAGGTGACAAATCTCTATGATTCCCCAAGCAGCCTAAAGCCAAAGTATGGCTATTCAGAATCACCACAACTTAGTGATATGCAGACTTTTTTTCCTACCCTGGAAAAATACTTATGTATGTCTACACAGCATTTAACAAGATCAACCTTAGGATCATAGGGTTTAAACTATCAGGATATTGGTCCATCTGTGTATTACAGTGATAAGGGTGCAACCATCCAGGAAGGATTTAAAAGGTGATGCTGAAGGACTTTTGCTCTGCCCCTGCTTGCAGGTTCCCACGGCAGTCTGTTTTGTTCCCCATGCTGTTCAACGTCAATATGAAACCACTAGGAAGCCATCCAAAAGTTTGGCTACATTGGTGTGCTAATGATATTCAACTTCACCTTTCCTGTCCGTTCTCAGAATCCTAAACCAGTGCCTGGTTGTGGTTCTGGGACAGAGGCAGATGTTTTGATTTTAAGCTGCTTTGGGTAACAAATTGCCCAGTAAATCAGCTTAAAATATTTAATTTTTTTTTTAAAAAAAATCTAGCTCATTATGAATTAGGTGTAGTTTGGGCACCACATTAAAACATAGCTAAAAAATAAACTATGGTTTAATGCACAGGTGGAGACATTTCTTAAGCCCAAGGTCACAATCCTTCATGGGTAATCTTTTGGGGACCATATAACAGTGTTATGCTGAGCCAGAGGCAAAAAGTGGAAGCACCAGAAGATGTGACTTTCCTTTAGGCGAAACAGTAGGCTGTATTGCAACCATCCCCCCACCACACACACACACACACACACACACACACACACTTCCTCCATTCAGGCAAGCAAAAGGCATTTAAGAACACTTTCCAGCCAGACAAATGCACTTAGAAAAGGTAAAGGGACCCCTGACCATTAGGTCCAGTCGTGGCCGACTCTGGGGTTGCAGCGCTCATCTCACTTTATTGGCCGAGGGAGCCGGCATACAGCTTCCAGGTCATGTGGCCAGCATAACTAAGCCGCTTCTGGCGAACCAGAGCAGCGCACGGAAACACCGTTTACCTTCCCCTTGGAGCGGTACCTATTTATCTACTTGCACTTTGACGTGCTTTCAAACTGCTAGGTTGGCAGGAGTAGGGACTGAGCAACGGGAGCTCACCCCACCGCAGGGATTCGAACTGCCAACCTTCTGATCGGCAAGTCCTAGGCTCTGTGGTTTAACCCACAGCGCCACCCGCGTCCCAAATGCACTTAAGCAGGGTGCAAAACAAGGACTGGGTTGGGGTCTCAATGGCTGGATAACGACCACTGGACCTGAAGTTCTCCACCCTAGTTTAATGTGAATGAAGAGTGTTTCAGTGCGTGCTGCTCAAAAATCCTTGTACTTCCCTACCCCCAACCCACCCCGCTTTATCTGCTGCCCCTCCAGAAAGAAAGAAAACCAGAGGCTGGCTTTGCACATGCAAACTTCTGCAATTTACCATCATCAACTTATTTCAGAGATTATATTCAAAGATTTTTAAGGCCATCTCAGTAAACCCCTATTCAGAAAATCAACATTTAATACGATGCTCTATCTAAAGACAAACTAATCTTAGTAATGTAATATCTTTAACAGGAAAGGTTATGTTGAAAAGTTCTACAAAGAGCCTGGCAAGCAGAAACTCCATTTCATTTGATTCAAATCTAATAATATCATAACAAAAGAAAAGATTTTTCCCCCTCCAAATTATGTTAGTTTAATTTAAAGGTTTTTTTTAAATAGATGCAGTGGTGACATGCAAAGCTGAGGGAAATGAATGAACATTATAAGAACACTGTTGCTTAGATACACTGTATTTTTTTAATAACTTAGTACTCTGAAATCAGTGTTGCCTGTTAGCATGGGATTGAAGGCCAAAATACTGAGGCAAATTTGGCCAATGTGTGACACCCTGTGCTGAGTGCAATGCTTGTTGCCCTGGAATTGCATGTGCAGCATGCATAAGATAAAAAGATACAGGAAAACAAATCTAATGTCATTTTCAGAATCTGCAAATAATCCAGAAAATTTATAATGTCCTTACTAGATCAAAATCACATTTTGCACATTTGAGAAATAGTTACTTTTTGGTTATATTTTCAAAATAAAAATATAACAACACCTGCTTGTTCAAAACCAGAGTTAAAGCTATCTCATATTGGCTCAAGCTCCACAAAGTCATGAACTTAGAAGCTGAGGCTTAATAGATGTGTCCCATCATCAGTAATGGTTTGTACAATGTCACAAACTGCAGCATACTCTCCATACACCCACACTTTTCAAGCACAAATCCAGATGAGAAGGATGGAGTACCAAGAACCAACAAATATTTTGCAATTGTGTCATAAAGCATCTAAGCCTTGTTGTATTGTTAGAAGAAACCTCCTATGAGTTGACCCATGCTTCTTCATTGCTTACATCAGTGCTGGCAGGGCAGGTTAAACAGTAGCTGGGATGTGCAGTGCCTGTATGTATGTGTTCTTGCAGTTTGGGGTAGGGTGTGTGTGTGTGGTTGGATACACTATGGTGTGTGGGGGGGTACACAATTGTACACACATGTATTTTCAGAGTATGGGTGCCTGCACCCATGTATGGCTACAGCATGCATGTGTGTCTCAACAACAGTATATCAGGTTTCCAAATATGCCCCCGAGTCCAAAAATGTTCATGATCCCATCCCACAATATTCTGTTCCATAAGTTAAGGAATAGGCATTGCTTACAGTATCCACTAGGTGACTCCCTCTGCAAACACTGCAGTACTGGCAGAATTCTTGCTTCAGAAGAGGAGGTGTCAAGAGGAACAAAGCTAATAATGGCTGAGTCATTAACCCATCAAGAGAAGCCATTAGGAGGGTGAAGAACATGCCAGAGGAAGAGGGGCGGGGCTCCTCCTCCAGCTGTGTGTTAGTGGGCAGAGACAAAGGGGTTTAAATGATGTTACATTTCAGTATGGATTATGTAAACCAGGAAAACCCTTTTTCAGTCTGTTAGCAGGGACAAGGAAGAGGAAGGGAGTGAAGAACACCTGGTGAGCTGAGCAGGACAGGCTGTAACAAAGACAAAGAGAGCACTGCTGATTTCTCAGTTCTGAGACCCCAGTCTGCTGCACCTGTGGGAGAAGCAAGTAGGGTTGCCACCTTTTACAAGGTAAAATACAGGGCAGGTTGGGCAAAATAAATGACAGGTCAGAGTGGGGATTGGGGGACACACACACTCTCTCATGGCACCAAATCCTACCCCCCTTTGTGGAGGGGTGTTCCCTGTATTCAACCTCCTGTCTCCTCACCACATAGATGGGCAGGGGTCATGGGTAGACGGCCAGCTCCCATAGGCGACGAGCCGCAGCTCCAGCCTCTCACCCACGTTGGTGTTGGAAGAGACTCAAGTGCATAGGAGAAGGAAGGAAGAGGGAGGAGAGGTCAGGTCAGGGTGGCAGAGAGTGCTATGCGACGGCGGACTCATGCCATGCTAAACCAGTGGGTGATGGCTGAGGAGGAGCACCAGCAAAAGGGAAGGAAGGACACTCCTTCCCCTTCTCTCTATTGTCACTTGGCCAGGCCAGGCTCTTTGTGAGCCACACCAACAGAGACACAACCGCCATTTTGGGCCAGCCAAGTTCGAATATGGGAAGTAGAAAACGGGACAGTTGACGTTCAGTTGGACAGGGGTCACTTTTGTCCAAAAACTGGCCAATTCATTTTTTCTAGGGACAGGTGGAAAACGTAGAAGCAAGAGACCCTCTTGGAATCTGAATGCTCCATACTCTCTCCATCATAGGCTGAGGTTGTATATATGTGTTTTTAAAAATCCATATATCATAAAAACACCACAGTCTCCACTGTGCCCCATCATCCACACAGGATAAAGTATGCCTTCAACCCCTGGAATCTTGCACCGTTTGTGAAGATTGAGGGGCATGTAACAATATGACACGCCTTTTCAAAAACTGGAGTAAAAGTAAATGTGTAAATTATCAGCACTTTTGACTTGCTGTACCTCTGGCAAATTTCATGGATCAGTTTGAAATTTTCCATATACCATACATAGACCTCATCAGGTAGCTCATGTATAATTTTTATAGGCTTATAATGGCAGGACCTGACTTCAATGTTTGTCAGTACTAGCCTATACCCTAAGTACTTCTTAGCAAAGATCTATTTTTTTCAGAATCATGGCACATAAGGAACATGAACAAACAGCAGAAATAAATTAAGGGCGCACTGCACAGCACTGCACTGCAATGTCCAAAAAGAGGACACATTTTTCCAAACTATGCAGAAACTAAGCACAAATAATAAATGAAGAAACCATCATTGCACTCTGAAATAGGTTGTGCAACTCAGACTCTCAAGATACACAGCTAAGTATCTCAAGCACTGTTTAATCTGGATCTTCAAGTAATTATGAACTAGCCATGGCAACCAAATATTTCAAAATGGTTGCCTTCTTGGAATAGTATAGAGAGTTTTCTGGCATGTTGAGAAGTTACATACTGTTTAATTGACATTGTTATAATCTGCTATTATTTGGGAAATATTGGGAAACTAATAAAAAATTATTTACAAAAAAAAACCCTGTTTTGAGCTAGAATATGTTAAAACAAAGGCCCTAGAAAAAGGAATAGAAAACACTGTGCATTTTTCCTCCATCAATTGCCACCTTGCCAATTTTTTTTATTAGATTGGATGGGCTTTAGAATTTCTTTTTTATGAACATCAGTTGAAGCTCACCAGAAGCCAATGCTTTTTTAATGTCTCCAATAAATTTTGGGAAATATATTTTATGGATAAAAGTGACAGGCATTCTCTGAATGTTTTAAGAATACTCCTCAGTCTAAGCCAGGATTTCCATTATAAAAACCTCAGCACTACAACCAGTTTCTACCTTCAGCTGTGAGTGGTCAATATTTTGTAATATAAGCGGAATACTATACGCTCCTCCAGCGTTGGACAAGAATAATCCAAAACCAGACTAGAAATTACTGGAAAAGAACATGTAAGTGTCAACATTCTTTATCAAGAATAAGTACTCATAATGAAGCGCAAACAATAGTCTTATGCGGGGATTAGAGATGGTTTAAAACCATTCATTAGGATTGATAAAGGAGCAATACAGCAACAAATATTGGGTTTTTTCAAAAGCAATGCAGAAAAATATCTGACAAACACGAGCAGAATACAGGCAATCAAAAAAAATGGATGCTCAGGGGGATAGTCTGGTAGCAACCTACAGCAGTCAGTTCCCCAGACTGAGGGAGTTCAGCAGATCTCCTTTGTACAGTATGCTGATGAAACACAGCTCTACTTCTCCTTGTCTTGCCTCTGTAATGGACTAGATGGGAGCCAATAAACTGAAGCCCAATCCAAACAACACTGAGTTGCCCCAGCCACTTTGTGAGGCCCACAACAAAATATTAAAAACACAATAAAACACCAACCATTAAAACCTTCCCTGTACAGGACTACCTTTACAAGTCTTCTAAAAGTCATATAAAGTGGAACCTTGGGTTACGGATGTAATCCGTGACAGAGGCACGTCCGCAACCTGCAGCGTTCACATCCTTAAGCACCCTGTCTGCGCAGGCGCAATTCAGCGCTTCTGTGCTTCTGCACATGCGCAAAGCATGATTTAGCACTTCTGCGCATGCACGAGCAGCAAAACCCGGAAGTAACCCGTTCCGGTACTTCCGGGTTTCCCGCGGTCCATAACCCGAAAACACGTAACCTGAAGCATCCGTAATATGAAATATTACTGTAGCTAGTTATTTGTTTGACATCTGATGGAAAGGGTTTCCACAGGGAGGATGCCGCTACTGAGAAGGCCCTCTGCCAGATAAGACGGAAGCACTGTTAGTGGGTGCTTCCCTAGACCAGATGGATGAGAGGTTGCATGCTCTTGATGGGATAAACTCTTTCTGAAGGAGCAGATATGCAGCTTAGGGGTATTTATGGATCCTTTGCTGTTGCTTGAGGCTCTATGGATCTTTTAAACTGCAGGTTGGGGGGTTGCTTTTCTTAGTACAGGTATGTTATGCATTTTTGTATTTTTATATAGCAAACCAGCCTGTGAACCTTGGATGAAGGACAGTATAGAAATATAATAATGATAATAATAATAATAATCCGGAAAGCTGGAAAAATCCAGTTACCAACTACCCATTTGCAGCATCTCAACAACCCATTTGGAAATAGCCTCAGCAGCAGGTCAACATGCTCTTACTTCAAGTAGCATCTATTCAGATGCATAGTTTTAAAAAATGCATTTAGGCATCCAGAATAGTTTAATTGTTATTGTTTATTAGATTTCTTGCCTGCCCTTCAGCATAAAATCCCAGGAAAGGTAACATGAACAAAAACTACAACAAAACAAAACCAACCAACCATGCATAACAATCATAAGGTTAATTATATCATTGGGTTAATTAATTAATTAATATTATATTTAGCTGATTAATGTTCAAATTGTCAACCACATATGACCAAATGGCACATGTCAAACGCCTATATTCAATAAGACCACCTCGTATTGACTACGTAATGAGAAGACTATGGAACCTGGACAGTGGTACATGACATTTCCAAAAGCAATCAAGAATGGTAGGACATGCACTGTTTGATAGAAAGGGTATAATTTGTGTTCCTTCCTCAGAGCAAACTCTGAGAAACTCTGAGAAAGTTAAGTATTTCTTCTTATCATCATATTTCCCTCCTGGAAGAGAGAATTTTTTCTTTCATCTTCAAGTAATTTCAGATGGCTCTGAATTTCAGCATAAAACGTCTAACTCAACTGATTCTGATACACTACCAATCAAAGTCAATGATCCATGCAATTCCATGGACAAAGACAGAAAGTCTGTTCCCTATGACCACCTGATGCTAGGTATCTTTTGATTAAAAGATTTCGAAAATAAAACAAAAAACAAAAACAAATTCTGTGTGTGTGTGTGAATTACCTTCTTGTTAATTCCTTAAGTCCCTGACACAAAACACATTTTAAAGTTTGAGGGAAGAAATGCTTTTGCTAATTCCAGTTCCTTTCCCCATTAATTAACTCCAGTCCTTTGAAAGGAACTGCAGCGCTAAGCCCAATTAGTAATTCAATTCAGAATTTCTTGAATACCAATCTAGCCAGGATGAGCTGTGCATTAAAACAAACTTCTGTGCACATATCACTTGCTGGATCATGAACCATGCACATAAATTAGGACGTTCATCAAAATGTACTTTGCAGATAAATGTGATCTATTTGCACCACAATCCTTTCAATGGGGTGTGCATCTGAATGCACATACTGTACTCATTCAATTTAGGGGCAAGCTAATATTATGTGAAGACGTTTTTAAAGCATGGCTGGAATTCAATGAAAATGATGTGTCCAGATGGCCTTCTGGGTTATCTGAGTTCTATGGTTTTGTGAGAATGTTTAATTGGGGAAAGTGACAGAACCAGAAGAGACTGGTACCCTTGCATAGAGCCTAAGCCCATTAAAATCTGCCTGGTCAAATATTACAATTAAATAAAAAAATATTATGTTTTCCCATTACATACCCCACAGTGACATCATTTTCACCAATGCACCTTATTAAAACAGTCATTTTGTGACATCTTGTACTCAACCCCTCAGTCCACTGAAATATCAATTATTTGTTTTTGCATTAAAAAATCTGTCATGACCGTAAGAGGACACACTATTTTGGCACTGCACTTAGCTACTTGACTTATGTCCATAAAAGGGGGTAGGGAATAAATATGTAATTAAACAAACAATCCTCCAGGATTGGAATGGAAAACCTAATAATGATAGAATCCATGCCACAGAAGAAGGTGTATTACAGTGGTATCTTGGGATGTGAACGGGATCCATTCCAGAGCCCCGTTTGCATCCTGAAGCGAACATAACAAGCAACGGTGCATCTGCGCAGGTCACGTTTTGCCGCTTCCGCGCATGCGCGTGACGTCAGTTTGAGCGTCTGCGCATGCGCGAGCAGCGAAACCCGGAAGTAACACGCTCCATTACTTCTGGGTTGCCGCGGAGCGCAACTCGAACGCGCTCAACACGAAGCACATTCAACCAGAGGTATGACTGTATATGGTTAGCGCTAGCAGCTGGCAAATCACAGGAAGTAAAGCATATTGGAAAATGGAAAAGTAAAGTGGGTAAAACTGGAGGGTGGGGGGAGAAACCTGTCCGAATGCACATAATCTGTCCCTTGAAGCAAATGAAATGGAATCAATTTGATAACTCCAGATGTTCTGCTTCTTGTATCCGCAAGGAAAATTTTGATCCATATTCATCATTAAAATGTTAGGCTAAATACAGACAATTTACAACATTATACAGGTCTTAGGTCCAGGAATTGAGAAAAGTTATTTGTTTGCTAAGTGCACAGCATGAAAGGGCATGCAGCCATTTGAGTCTTCCAATCTGGAACACAAAGCTATCATGTTGCAATTTAAGAAACATTCACATTATGTTCCATGGATTCATCATAGTACAGTGGTACCTCGTTTTAAGAACAGCCCTGTTTACAAACTATTCAGTTTACAAACTCCGCAAAACCGGAAGTAATGTCCCAGTTTGCAAACTTTGCCTCGGTCTAAGAACAGAAGCGGAACGGTGGAAGGGCAGCGATGGTGGGAGGCCTCATTACGGAAAGCGTGCCTCGGTTTAAGAACGGTTTCGGTTTAAGAACGGACTTTCAGAACAGATTACGTTCGTAAACTGAGGTACCACTGTATATTCTTCTTGTAGTGAGCGCCCCCAAAAATGAGCAGATCAACATTCAAGCCCATTGAAATCTTGGACATTATTTTTTTATTGATTACAAAAAATAAGAAAAAATACTCTGATAGCTTTCATAAAGGAGAAACTGGGTTATCTGGATCTCCAGCATATCAACAAAATGACACTGAGGTGACAGGCAGATTAGAAATGTCTTCTCATGGTGTTTTTGGCTAACAGAAACATTTTTTAAAAAAAAGGCAGGGCCAACAGGCTTCATGTTGGGCTATCATGAATTTATCTTTGCGAAGTCTGACAAGTCCTCTATTACAAAAACATTTTCATGTCACATTCTACACATTGTGACTTTCTGTATAGTAAGAAAAACTGTTTCTCCTTTCGAAAAGAGTGCCTGAGTTAGAATATTTCCTTAGGTGATACTTAACCATTCAACAGAACATATACAAAACGGCTGCAGAATTATTCGCTAATAGGAGAAAACTCTGGCATTCTATGCTGCTTTATATGGAACTGTTCAACAGCAAAAGCAAAAACACAAAAACCCCTATAAAACCAATAGGCAGAACAGGATAATTTATGTTCCTGGTGTATCTATTGACAATAATACTTACACCATTTTAATGAATTTGCTGGTAAACTAATAGCTTCATTTCTGTTCTGCATTAACAGTATTACAGCATGTCAAATAAATCATTGTAATGAAGTTTGATGAACAAAGATTTTTGATGGCAGTGTACCATAATTATAAACATCAGCAGTATGGCTTTTTTGAATCATGAAAGGGAATGCACTTTGATGATGGACTAGAAAATTCCTTGATTAAAATTACTGTTGACATTTCAGGCAATGGAAGTCTTCAAGTATGGCTCTGACCTTTACTCTTCAAAAATGCATCTTTTCATTAGTAAATTGCAGTATCTTTAATCATCTAATATTAAGGACACCAAGAAACAGAAGACCATACAACTACAATTTTGATTTATATATGCAAATTTCAAGGAATCCATTCTTCAATCCATGCTAAAAGTATTCATCCTCTAAAGAAAGGAACAACAAAAGCATCCCAATGGACAACCGCCTTTCATATGGAAAGAATCAAAAAGCTGAAGAAATAAAATATCAGTTGCAGCAGACATTATATTATCAAGACTATAAACCATGATTTACAGTCAGGTTTCTTCTTGATAGAAGGCTCATAAATTCAAAACTCAAGTTGGATCAGGTGCAAGTCTCAATATAAATCGGAAATCACCAGTCACCACTTGTACAATGTTTCCACGCATGATATCAAACACACCATGACTAGTTCACAGAGGAAAAGCTTTGCATCTATCAACATGTTATCATGAACCATAAGCATCTTTGTAGAAAAATATGACAGATAGCAAATCTAGAGCTCATGATGAGAACAGATGTGAAACTCTGCTGCTCAAAATCTGGAGACCAGTTCTTTTTCCTATAGGTAAAATTACACATTCTTGGGTTCACAATTTTTCATTTAATTTTTTTCTGTTCCTATAATTAGACAGCTGGGTGGAACAGTTTCTTCCAAAGCTTCAGAAAGCATGTGTTGCTAGAATTCTCCACCTGTGATACACATAAAGGTTAGCTCACTTTTTTCTCCTTTATCTTTCTTGAATCTCCATTTCGTCAACACCAGAAATCCATCAGAGTTGCCAACAGCATGCTTTGCCTAAGTCAAAGTCCATTCTGAAGATTCTGCTATGCTTGGCCACAGTGGTCAAAGGGGCAGCTGTTTCAAAGGCCTACAGCATACAAAGGAATAGTGTGGAATGGACTACATCCAAACATGACAATGGCATCCAAGTAATCCATTTCTCTTGTAGTGCACATCCAGGTCACATTTGAGCTGAATTAATAGACAGTCATAAATGACATGGGATACAACCTCAATCTACTTCCAATAATACAACGAACTTTCCAAGGAAACTTGAGAGTAGAAGAGGAACAACCAGGGTGTTAAAACAGAATTGCCAAATGCCATACCAAGCTTTCTGTTCCTCTCTGCAACCCTCTGCCCTGCCCCATCGCCTCTAGTATGGCCTCTACTTTCTTATCCACTGTTGCAATTATTTTCCTCCCCAGAACATTGAAACTCAAAAATATGCAAATGCTATTTCCCCTCAGTTGTGTGATCCATGCCAATTAAATACACACTAGCAAATTTATAAACCCAGGAGAGGAGAAAATCTGAAGGTCTCTATATATACATTGCCCCCCCCCCTTTTGCTAGTAATATTTCACTTTGGGGTTGCTATTGCAAGAAAAACTAAAAAGCCACAAACAAATACAAAAAATGGTTTGCATAAGGCAAAATTATTAAATAAAGGGAAAAATATTGATTCAACTCCAGCCCTTACCAAAATGTCAGCCTCAAAGATTTTCTCGGCTTTTGAGTCAAAGATAGTTCCAACCACAGAACCATTGCAAATAAAGTGGTGACATCATTCAGGGGTCACAGAGTCAGGCAAGGATTCATTGCAGTTATGTGGACACACCAAATGGTTCCATAGCTCATTTGTTCTCAAGACTGAACAATGTCATCATCCTTTAAGCTCTCTTAAAATATTGAAAGACTGAAAATTTAAAGAAATGGGCTAGCTTTTTTAAAACTCCAAAAACTTTAAAAATATAAGTAAACTTTTATAAAGCTTAAACAATAGTCATACACTACTTAACAATTCGGATCTGTGAAGGATCTATCACCACAATTGTTACAAAAAATGAAGTGCATGAGCTGTTTATTATAAAATACCTTGCACAAAATTATTAATTCAGCATGTAGGAAGAAAAGAAACTTTTTAATACCCACTTTGTTTGCAGAATGCTATATAACTTTCTTGGTTATGGGCAAGAATATGGAAGTCGTTTGGTTTTATTATAGAAAGGAAACAAAGGCTCCTATTTTTAAATAAATTCAGTAAAAACTATTAAGTAGTCGGCCACAAAATATTTTTGGGATTTTATGTGCACAATGCTTTCAACACACTCTCTCTCTCTCTCTCTCTCTCTCTCACACACACACACACACACACCCTAATACTAATAGGTCTGCTTTTCCCCACTTGCCTTTAAATAAACACATTGTTCACTGCATAATTTCCAACCACATCTCAGAAATGGTTGGGGCTTTTTTGTACTAACAGCTTGATTTATCAAATGATGAAGCTGGGCCATTTAGAGTTCTTCTAGGCTCAGGGAAAGGAAGATGAAGGGGGATCTAGCTACGCTCAAAACAAAAAATAAATCCATCCGTTCTTAACCTGAAACTGTTCTTAACCTGAGGTACCACTTTAGCTAATGGGGCCTTCCACTGCTGCTGCGCCGCCGCCACACGATTTCTATTCTCATCCTGAAGCAAAGTTCTTAACCCAAGGTACTATTTCTGGGTTAGCAGAGTCTGTAACCTGAAGCGTCTGTAACCCGAGGTACCACTGTAATACAATGAATCCAGTAATTTACAACTTCCCTTGCTCAATGGAAAATAGGGTTGGATCCAGTGAACTGTGAGCAGTTTCCCACATACACAACTGGGGTTTCTCCACACAGAATTTGTCAGTGCCCCCTTAAAAAGCGTGAGGGATATGGTGCAGTGGGCCAAAGGAAGTCAACAGTGGTCATGACCACAAGCAGAAATCCCTATCTACTCACAAAAGGCACCTCTGGATCAAACCTACACACTCCAGTATCCTACTAGCAAAAGCAGGGCTCATTGTCTTTGAACACATGCAGTGCCATCTCTTCAAAGGGGGATTATCATAATAGCCCACCCACCTACAACTGCTTGCAGTTAAATGGGTGTGAATTCCAGAATTGTTTAAGGATCGCCAATTCTCTTTTTAGAATTAAACACTAACAGCTTCATACATAGCTTGCTGCACATTAAGAATATGCTAAGTGAGTATATACACACAGAGAGAGCTGTCCTCAGTCTTTACTGCTCAGACATCATCTTTGCATGCACAGTTCCAACCCACATCTCTACATGTACTTTAATTATGGTTTGGCAGCCTGGTTCTTAGTTGCACAAAGGCTGGCTATTAAAGCATTAATTTTCCTTTAGGAACTCAGGTCTCCAACTTCTGTTCTACAATGTAACTCACAACATGCCAAAAGGAGGTTTTTCTTAACCAGACCCATGACAATTGTGTGATGCCACAAATGATGGGTTGTACACCTCACCCAGCACAAAGAATAAGAAGCCCCATCATTTGTAAAGTGCAACTGAATGAGGAAGAGCCACTAATAGAAATATGAGCCAGGGAACCCATTCTATTACTATTACTACTACTGCTACTATTATTATTACAACTATTGCTACTTCTATTGCTGTCCCACTGGCTTTGGTAACCTATGCCTTCTTCGCTTCTAAGAAGACATTATGGGTTTTCTTTTCTAAAGCAAACACACACAATAATGTATTCTTCACACAGCAGAGGCAACTACTGTTTCACTTTTATACTGGTGCTGGTTTTTAAAGGAATAGATGGGAGATGGATGGCTATCTCCCTCTCTAATGCCTCTTACATAGGATACTCCACTGGCAAGTGAAGAGCTGTTGCTAGGCAACAATAGTATATCTGAAAGAACAATGGATCAGGAGTCCCATACATACAAAAAAGCTTCAACTGTTGCCTTCTCCCCTTATTTCCTTCCTGTCCTTTGCTCTTCTACTATGATCCCAATGCCTGGAACAAGGCCCGTATCTCTGGTAACAGATAGTTTCTAATTATCCTAGCCTCATCTTACCTGCTGTTCTGATGCCACCTGACACTCCCCTACCAATCTTCTTCAAAATTCATGACCTTTTCTCTAATTTCTGTCTCAATTATTAGACATAATGGCCTCTTCATACATTACAAAATTTCCCATACATTTACCAGATAAGAGAGAGATCTAAAAAAAAAATAACCGATAGGATATTTATTGATGATAGCTCATTTAACAGTGGCTAGGTTTAGGGTATAAAGAAGGCTGATTGCCAAGGAATTGATGCTTCTGAATTATGGTGCTGGAGGAGACTCTTGAGAGTCCCATGGACTGCAAGAAGATCAAACCTATGTATTCTTAAAGAAATCAGCCCTGAGTGATCACTGGAAGGACAGATTGTGAAGCTGAGACTCCAATACTTTGGCCACCTCATAAGAAGAGAAGACTCCCTGGAAAAGACTCTGATGTTGGGAAAGATTGAGGGCACAAGGAGAAGGGGACGAAAGAGGACGAGATGTTTGGACAGTGTTCTCGAAGCTATGAACATGAGTTTGACCAAACTGTGGGAGGCAGTGGAAGATAGGAGTGCCTGGTGTGCTCTGGTCCATGGGGTCACGAAGAGTCGGACACGACTAAACGAATAAACAACAAACATGGATCATGATCAAGATGGGCAGGAGCCTAGTGACATGAGCCTTGGATACCTGACAGCAAATGCAAAGCAGGTAGGGGCTATAGTTTTGTTGTCAGAACTAGCACCTTTTCAGTGCCTGCAAGAAAGCAAAACAGAAAAGCTTGTGCCATTTGTACACAGTTGTTCCTTTTCAAAGAAGAGCTGACTAATGGCAATGAGTGTAATCTGTTTTCTATTTGTGGTGCCAGCCTTGTTTGGCTTGCGCAAAACACAGCTCTTTCTCTGGTAAACAAATAAACTATAAACCAGTGACCCAAAGAATCTTGGAAACTTTGCTGAAATCAAAGAGCTCCTCTCTTTGAGAACTGGAGTCTTTCAAAAGGTATCGCAGTCCAGATGCTGTATCATGGATATGCTGTTGTCATGCAGAGAGGTAATCTCTATTTTCTTGGCCATGCCTTATGTAAAAGGCTGAAGGAGAATGAATTAATTTGTTTCCTTTGTGTCCTTTTACCATCCCACCCTCAAGAGGTTCATGATGAAGCAAGTATATGATTAAAAACACAAACAGAAAAGCTGTTCTTAAAGCTAAGAAAACAAAATACCTGGCATTCGACTGAGCCAGAATAAAATGAAGTCCATTAAAGCGAAAGATAAGAAACACAGACAAAGCTGTCAGAGTGTTAAAATGACATTATTTGGAAGTTCTGGGGAGATGATGAAATAAGATGCTTGCTGTAAGTTTTCGGATTAGGTGGTCTATAAATTTTTCTATACAAACAAATAGAAGCAAAGGCTTCTAGCACTCTGTCTTCAGACAGAGGTCAACACACAGGCACTCATTTATTCACAATTCAGCATTAACATCCCACTTTTCCCTTCTGTGGAAAGCCCAAGCTGGCTGAAAACAACCAACAATAACATTAAAAAGCAATACACACACACTGTGCACAAGTAGAATGAACTTTCATTCACACAATGGTACTTCACCTTTCTCTCCTTCCCCCCAGCAGCCCTTCAGCACCCTCAAAAATCTGCTCCAAAGAGCCTTTCCCCCTTCAAACTCCTCTGCACACACCCCAAATCTGCTTGTTGTGCTGGCAAGCAACCACATTGGAATCCAACCTAAAGTCACAATATTATATCATATCATCACCATACTATTGAAGCAATAAGTATTTTATTATTTCAACAGACAAAAATGAGGTAAGTCAAAAACAGCAGAAGATAAATACAGTAAATAAAAAAATAATTAAGAACTGAAAACAGAATAATATATAATTCAAAGGTATTTGTATTCTGAAAATGTGGGGACTTGGTCAGTCCTTACTACTGCAAGCACCTGTTTCACTTTCATTTTATGATAGATTACAGCAGAAGTGCTAGAGAGGCTATTTTGTTTTCCTACCTCCTTGTCTCTAGGAATGGCAGGCGAATGCTATCAATTCACAATTTGTGAATTTGTTTAGGAATTTTATAACTGAGCCTTCCACTGCATAGGGAACAGCCCAAAGCGAATATTGATTGGGCAAAGTTATTGCTTTACACACCTTGCAATTAGGGAGGGCAATAATTAGGTAAGGAGGATAATGTTACAGAGGGAGAAGGTGAAGGATCTTTATGTGTGGAGTTGCCACTGGCTGTAGAACACAAATATTAAAGTGGCTTCTGGCCTGTACTCAGACAATCTGCACAAGCATTATGACCATGATCAAATGCAGACATCTGGCAAGTCAAAGATCAAGTCATAGCAACCCAAAAATCAAGCCATCCAGCTCAGGCTAAAAAAAAAAACTAAAAAAAAAACCCTTCAAAGATGGATTTCTAAGACTCTGGGATATATATGTCTCCTAGAAAAAAATCTGAAGCGTTTCTGGTTTGTTTACAAAATAATGGCTTGTTCTGTTAACCTGGAAAACTTGTTGATAACCCCAAAAAGTAAAACAGTAACAACTGTGCACTGTGGGAGAGGGAGTGCAGTAGAGATTGTGACAGTCTTTGCAAGAAGCCCACGCAGTGTGTACTTGAAGACACATAAGAGGGCCAAAAAGCTTTATTTTTGCTTAATTTTGAGTACTAATACAGTGGCTGAAATATATTTTCTGTCTCAGAGATAAAGCAAAAGATATTACTCTGGCAATAGTCAGCTCAGCTGCGAAACCATTGCCAAATTAAAGAAAATGTTTTGCACAGCAGAATTAAATCCCATCCAACTTCATTTCTAAGAATTGGCTGGCACCGAAGTTTGCTGTTAGAATATTAATTTGCAGAACAAATCCAGCCACCAAATACACTTCATTAGGGATGGTAGTAAATAAAGTCCTGATGTGATTGGTGCACAAGTAGAATGACATTCCTTGGGAAATAAATATAATTCTAAGGACTGCTTGGTTTGCTGCTGTATCCTGGCTTGCAGTCCACTAATGAGAAAATATGAAATACAAGGACAGCCTGAACAGGCAGAAGGATGCAATGAGCCATCAACAGTAGCTGATAAAAGTGTTGGTAGTTTCACCCATTTAAGAAAAAGAAAGAACAGCCTGCACCTTTTTTTACCTTCTGCATTTTTCCTAGGCCGGCACACTGCCAATCCCATAATAATGGTTTTCAAGAAATGCCCCTGACAAACAAAGATTCTCCCTTTGCCAGATCACAGTATTTACAAGCAAGTCCAAATCTGTGAGAAAATTCAATTGAACGCAGATGGCAGGAAATTCCTCCAAAATGACAGTGGCCAAATGCAAACCACAAGACATGAAAATAACCCAACATACTAGACATGAAGAACATAGCTTATAGATTTTTTCCTCATGCAATTCGCAATCTGTGATTGATTACCGGGAAGACAGGCTGCAGATTTATTGGACTTCTGTAGAACAAGTATTCCATTTGCAACAATTAAACCGTCCGTGGTTGAGAAACGGATTAGAAGAGTGGAGAGGCGGTTCTGACACATAATGCATTGCTAGGAAGATGGCAAGTTCACTGCAGTGAAACAAGGCCAGGTATGCACAGGCATGTATACCTTTTCCCACACTTACATATGTATTGCACAGCATGGGATCTGGTATGCAGTTGGGTTTCTTTCAAAACACACATGGGCACATCCACATTAAGCTTCTAGGGACATCCACATTAAGCTTCTAGGGACATCCACATTAAGCTTCAAGCAAGTCTCCAGTAATTCAGCGACATTAAAGATCACTGCATGGTGTGAATAAGTCTTTCCTTTTGCCTTTCCTGAATATTTCAGGATTCAGCTTTATTGAATGACCCCCAGCTTCTGATATTATGTTCCCCAAATTGCCATTTTTCTAAACTAACAAGCCCAAAATATTGCAGCCTTTCGTCATAGGGTAGACACCTCCATCCTCTTGATCATTTTGGTTGCCCTCGTTGGCATCTTTTCCCACACCACGGTATCTTTTTTGAAAACTGTTCTCTATCTATCATCTATCAAAATAATAAATAAAATAAAATTTCAATAAAGCATATGTTTGTATATATGCACGCTCAGCAAATGAGTTTAGTTCTCTTTGCCCAGCAAATGACTAGCCCTTGGGGTTGTGCTACTCTGTCTTCTGCTGAGATGGATATAGTTTTCACAACACCAGTTCTGGAAAATCTAATCTGTTTTTAACTTTCATATTTGTGCAGGTTGGGGTCACTGAATTGGCTCATCTACTAGCTCGTCTTTTCATGTGCATGGCCACTGTAATAACTAAGGTACTTTATTTTACTTTAGACTGCTAATAAAAAGAACCTGTGTGAATGTTCAAGACAAATGTACATTCCTTTATCATTACTCATTGTGGCATCTTCTCTTTTGGCATCAAGCAAGCAGCTTTGTAGGACAATTATTATTCCATCATTGGCAGTAAGGTACCAGTAAAAAATTTCCCTGCTTGTAATTCTACCCAGATCTTCCTTCATTCTGTCCAATGCTGCTCATTTCTATGTTTGGCTCTTGCATTTTTCTTGCACGTGGCGGAGGGCAGTGAATGTGCAGAACAGGAGGCTGACAAGTGCAGAGTTTGCTCCACAGAGGCTAGATTTGCCACCCCTCCCAGTTATTGGGAGTGTGCTGCCCTGAGGCAACTGCCTCACCTCACCTCGGCGAATTTCCTGGAGGTTACGTATACCAACCCCAGGTTAACAACCTACAGCAGCAAGCTCATGGTGGTTACTTCAGGTGTTGCAAAAGACAACACCCTCAGGTCTCTGGGAGAACTCAAAGAAGTGTTCTTCTCTAGAAGAAAAGCCACACTGCTGCTTTTCCTAAATATCCTACGCAAACGAACAACGATTTACCCCAAGACAGGAGGACATCTTTTGCAGTGCAGGATGGAATCAAGCTGGTGTTGCTCCACTGAAGGAAGGCATCTGTCCATGGAAAATGGAGAAGCCATTTGGATAATTACTCCTTCCTCTGCAACCCCCACCCCTCAGAAGAAAAAAATTGATGTAAAGAGCTGCAGAACCCTCCAGAGCAGATTTGGGGGCCTCTGTGCTGCAGAATCTCCCTTCTGCTTTCACTTGCAATTTCAGTTACAATTCTATGATCACAGACTTCCCACACTTTATTTTATAATCACTCAATGAGAGCAGGGTTTATCACAATGTGTGAGATATAATTCAGTACATGACTGGAGTTAATGAAACATAAAATGAGTGATAAGTAATCTTTATTGCTTTGCAGTTTGCTTTGGTTCCCATGAAACCTAGTATTCTATGGCTCTTGCATTTTCTTGGTCTTTTGGCTCCATAATGTAAAACTTTATTTTCTCTTTTTACACGTGTGTGTGAAGGGGGGGGAGAGAAATTAGATATTCAGCCAATGTGTTATACGCAATCCCCATTTTAGGGGATCATTTCATGCATATAATGAAGTGGGCTCTAAGACATGAAAGCTTATGAAACAATAAATATTAGTTTTTAAGGATTTTCCACATTAAACCGTAGAGAAACAATCATGACGGGTACAGCAGCAGATTCCCTTATCCACTTGATAAATACATCAGCTGGAGGCAGCTGCTGAATTAGTGTAGTGATTTGAATTCCCCCTAGTGGTGCTTAGATGAAAAGGTAAATTAAAAAGTTACTTTTTACAAGTATTATTGCAATTGCTTATTGCTGGGTAAAGAACCACAACCTCTTAAATCATGTCCTCCCCAAAAGTTACACTTAATGCAACAGAATGACACTGATCATTGGTGTGTACCCCCTGGGAAACTAAACAAACCTGCTGGAACTGGGTGTGGAGAGTGCAGCTCAATGGAACACAGCTGTGGGCAGCCAGAGAAAGCACCATCTACCTTGGGCCTGCCCATAAAAAGCAAGTCTAGAGTAAGAGACTAGGGTGATGACAAGGAACTCTTCTCTTTGTGAGACTTTTGTAGGTGAACTTAGGAGTTTGTTGAACACTGGGTGAGAAACCTGGCAGTTGAGAAGAAGAGAGAACTAGACAGAAAATGAATTTATATTGATTTATAGATATGAGTAATTTTTATATTAATGTACCATTTTTATATGTAACTCTGTATTTTGTTTAAGTTGTTGCTTCAGCTTTTTTGTACATTGCTTAGAGATAGTGTTAATATAAAGAGTGGCATAGAAATTAAATAATAAATACATAAACAAATATAAGGCTTTTAAAATTGCAACATTAATCTCAGTTTATCATCATGGAATGCATTCTTGCCCTTTTCTCTTTGGTGCCAACAATCATTCTGGCTCATGTTACTGTTAGTTTGTATTATAGAACTTTAAAATGTGGCTAGGTTTGAGCTTGATTCTTGTACACATACAAGTTACAATTCAGTAAGGGAGATCAATGCACAAAAACAGATCTTTACATGAAAAGCTAATTCAAAGCTCCCTGCCATAGCAGGGAGCAGGAAGGAATAACAATGGACCCCTATTATTTGTAGACTTATTAAATATATGTTTGCAAGAACCTTTATTTTTATTTATTCAGTGGGGATGTTTTATTTTCAATTTCAAAAAACAATGCACAAAGCCAGGAGGACAAGTCCACATGCCTAGAAAATCTGCAAGTAGTAACAGGAGTAACACTGGTAAAATTATCCATTGAGAACTGATAGTATGGACACTGAAATGATGAATGGAGTGTAAAACACACACACAGACAAACGTACCCTTAAATATAAACATTACTTTCATTCTCACTGAAGTTAATAAAGAAAATGTCCAGGAAGGATTATCAAATCCTTTGTTTATTATGTTCAGTGTAGCTTGGAATAAAGAGCTTTACAAACCCAGCATTTCTTCTTGTTCTGAGATGTCAGTTGCATTGTAGAGCAACTCAGCTCAAAGTATCATATTCCTACTCTCTTATCTGTTATCTTGTTCTTTAGCCTTACATGAAGTCTCATAGCGTCTCACCCACAGGCATCTCATTTACCTCCATAGTACATTTTCCAAAGCAATTTGAGGGCTTAAGCATTGAACGTGCCACACACTTTAATTCCCTCATTAATTATAAACCATTACAAAGGATTAAAATACTCTACCTTTTCCCTAATGTTTGTTTTCAGCAAATGAATTCAACTAGGCTGCACTGGATTTAACGTTTTGTACTGGCCTAGAAAAAGATGCTAATAACTGAGGGTGAAGGGAAGACACGACCACACCATCATGACCTAATAATTACTTTCTAAAAATATAGGTAACTACCTTTCTATCAGGCCAACAAAGAGGCCCATCCATTCCTAGGCGCATGGAACCAAACCAGTTCCTGAATGCACACAGGAAAATAATCCATTGAGTTTGCTTGGTACTCTGCCAATTACTAACAGCATTCTTTTCTACCACTGCAGCAGGGAACCTCTGATGAATGAAGCAGTAGAGGACACATTATGAGAGGGCATGCAACTCACAATGGAAACAACTGATCAACTGCAGCCAGTGGTGAGCTGGCAGCTACAGGAGTCCCAGCAAAATATATTGCATACATTCATCATTAAAAAGCTTGCAACACAATCCTGTGCAGAGTTCAAGGAGACAACTAAGTGCGTGTAGAAATGCAGCCTTTCGAGTATAATATTACAGGACTTGTGGCAGCAAAACCAAACTTCCTCTTTGTTCACTAACTGCAACATGGGCTTTTGAAAAAGGATTATGTACCTTGCCTGTGGCTTAGTTTAACTATCATGAAGCAGCCTTGTCATGTTTGATTTATGCCCTTTCCCCTTGATCTACTTAAGGAGGTGGCCAGGTTTATAGGATGTGAGGGGCATTCTATTGGTACTACTGCATCTGTAGAACACTTTTTCATCTGGTGCTCCCAACATTCTGAAACCAGCAGGAAGCCATGTAGATACAGAATGTGCAACCACAGAATTTCAGCAATCACTGTTAAGCAGCATCTAAGACAGTTTACATACCTACCTAACTGGCACTGCTGAAGAACCACCAAGAAGGGTAGGTAAGTAGGAGGTTTTATGGTACAGTCAAAACTAGTCTATAATTGTGCCACACAGCAGTGTATATTTTGGACACAAAGCATTTGAGCATGCTAAGAACTTAAGAAGGCTTGGATCACACAGTGAACTTTGCCATGCTATATTTATTTTATATTATATTCCTCCTTTTCCCCAAAACAGGAACTCAAGGCAGCTCACAAAAATTGAAACAAAAAGGGATAAACCACAGGTAGCTGAAAACATATAAAAGATTATATGTAGTTAAAAAGTAATTAAACTATAACGGAATTTAAATTATGTAAAAACAAATCTATTAAAGTGTAGATAGTAAAAACACTATAAACAACACGCTATTTAAAAGCACTTTCCTTGAAAGCAGTCAGTTCCCTGCTGGAATAAATCAGTCTTCATCTGCCGGCAGAAAGACAACAGGGAGGGAGTCAGTCTAGTCTCTCTAGGAAGGGAGTTCCAAAGTCTGGGAGCAGTCACTAAAAAGGCCCTCTCCTGTGTTTCCACGAAATATGCCTGTGACATAGGAGCCAACTCCTAGGGGCTGCAGGGGCTTCATCCCCCACAATAAAATATTTGAGGGGGATGAGCTACCTCAAAGTTGATGGGCACTGCCATTCAAATGGTGTGCGTGCACTGTGTCATGTGATTGATTATGCAGGGCGGGGCTTATCTGGGCTCCCACAATACTTCATTCAAGTTGGCAGCCTGGTCTGTGAGGGTGGTAAGATTGAGAGCAAGAAGGCCTCTCCCAAAGATCTAAGAACCTGGGCAGGTTCATACAGTCCTTCAAATAGCCTGGGCCTAAGCTGTGTAGACTCAGCTTCATAGGTCATAACCAGCACTTCAAATTATGCCCAGGAACAGACTGGCAACCAGTGGAGCTGTTGTAGCAAGGAAGTAACATGCTCCTTATAACCATCCCCAGTCAACAGACTGGTTGTAGCTCTTTGGTCAACTAAAATTCCCAAGCACTTTTAAAAGGCAGCCCTACATGCAGTAATTCAAATGGGATATAACTAAGGTACGTGTTCCTGTGGCCAGATCAGACATCTCTTGGAACTGATGAAGCTAGCACACTAGCTTTAACTGTGCAAATGCACTCCTGACCACCACAGAAACCTGGACATCCCTTGCTCAGGGTTGAATCTAGGCACACACCCTAACTGCAAACATGCATCTTCAGGGGAAGTATATCCCCATCCAGTACAGACTGAATCCCTATTCTTGTTCTACTTTCTGCCTATTCAAGAGCACCTCTGTCTTGTCTGGATTAGGTTTGTTCACCTTCTGTTCACCCTCATCCAGCCCATCACTGATGGCAGACACTGCTTTAGAACCAGTTATTTACAGAGGGATTGATAACAGCCACTGAAATTGGGAGGCATAAACTAGGTCCCCTCCTGTCTCCTTGGCCATCACTCAGTGACTTGTAGCATATTGTGCAGCACCATTGAGAAACCACTCTTTTCCAAGTCTTTGTCTAGATGTATAGACTGCAAAATCCAATGCATGTGGATGGGCAAAAGGAACAAGCACTGTTCTATCAGCACTGTTATATCAGTGAGGCCATGAAGACTGACAGCTAGAACAAGGTGTTTATGTTGGATGCTAAAGGGGACAGGGACCTTGTGGAAGGCTCTGAGGACTACCACAATACAGCTCAACCTATTCTTCTTTCCACTTAAAAACCTATCTTACTGACCTATTGCCAAGTTAAACAAAATTAAGTGGACCTTAAAAAAAAAAAAAAAAGAAATACAAAAGGAAAGGAAATGCCATAATTCTTCATCTTTAAGTATTCTTGAGACACTCTCCTTGGCACAAATGATACAAGCCGGCTCTGTAGCAAGGAGAATTGCTTGTTTAGAGTCTAATCAGAATTTGTTTTTCTGACTAAACAGATTATGACATGGGAATAAACAAAATACAGTTAATTTTGGGCTCTGCTCCTTTGACTAGACAGGTCTCCCAGGGCTTGGATCCCTCGGTGATGCTCTTTGACCTCAACGCTTTGTTTTGCCTCAGACCGCACATCTGTTCCCTTTCTTTTCCTCCCAACAGGACCATTCAAGAACAGGACGTGCTGCCTGCCTCTGTGTCTCACGCATCTCTTTCCAAATTCACAGATTAGAGGGTGAAGGAGGCAGAGAAAGGAAGAACTTACAAGGCTGGTGCCTGGTTCAGCCTTCCCAATTCATTCAGACTTTTAGTGGTACCTCATGCCTTTTTGTAGCATATCAGTGGAAATTTGAATGTGTTCCTCTTACCTGACTGCTCCAGATCATGTTGGGAAGCTTCCAATTCTAAATTCCAATTTAACTCATAAACTCTTCAACAGCTACCTGGCATGATGGCTGACTACTGTTTCCACAATTAGAGGCAGCATGCCTCTGCATACCTGTTGTTGGGGAACAACAGTGTGAGCCAGCTATTGCACCAAGGTCCTGCTTCTAAGCCTCCCTTAGGCATCTGATTGGTCACTGTGGTAAGCAGGTTGCAGGTCTAGATAGGTCTTTAGCCTGGTACATTAGGTCTCAAAAAGAGACCTGTTGTATTACGCTATTGGTATATATTGGTGGTTTTATAGTGGGTTTCTAATCATTTTTATTTTTACATATGCAAACAGACCTTTTTCTTATGATATATCTTGCTGGCTGTGGCTGTTAGGAATCTGAATCCAACAACAACTAGGCAGTACAAGGTTGGCTACCCCCTTGTGATTATAAACTTCACTCATATCCCAATCTAAATTGCCCCCCTGGAAGTGGCTATTAGATTGCAGCAGGGCAGGGGAGTATCACAGCCGTCTTTTTTCTGTAATAGGAAGCAGCTTCAGGTCTATTTTGATAAATACCCTCCCTCAACTAGTTCTGCTCCAAGTTTTTCTTTTTTTTAAGCAGTTGTTGTCCTTCATGGTACTATTAAACTGATGTGGTGGTGGTGGAAGAATAGTTGGGAGATTCAACTGCAGATCCTCCCTGTTGTGTCTCTTTGTGCCCTCAGTTGGGACTCACTGGGCGACGACAGCACTATACAAGGACAGCATACAAAGTTTGTTCACTTATTATAGACACGGTAAGGGCAATCATAGTACTTTTGTAAAGCACTGGCATGGGACTTTGTAGCGATCACTAGCATGTAACTCTCAGAGAAGCTTCCAGCCTCAGAGATCTTATGATCAGGAAAAAAAATGTGTATTTCTAAAATCTTTGACTCAAACTCCCCTGTAAATCTAATTCACAAATAAATTTATAATTTATAATAGAATTTATCATCAAGGTCCTTTACCAAGAATTCAATTGATGAGCCTCTTCATGCCTATGGATCTCAGTCTTCCAAGATTAATCCATCACACCCTGAAGAAAAAAATCTAGAAAGGAAGAAACCAGTAACAAAGTGGCTTCATGGAGACAAAAGGAAGACTTACCACCACACAGCAAAGGCAACAGATATCCTTCGTGAGGTAGTACAAATACTGCATTCATACACCAAGGTAAGATCCGCTTTAGTGATAAAAGACAGTAAAGCCTAGAAGACTCCATTAGGGAGTCATTCTTCCAAACAACAGGGGAAGCAATAATTTTCTACATCATGCTTTCTCAAAACCTGCAGACACAACACTGAAAGCCAGTACAGGTCAGCAATAAATCAACTTCACATCATAAGAACTATTTTTTAAAAAATTCAAGATGTTCAAAAGTGCTTTCCCACCATTCAGCAGAAATTGAATCAAGATGCATCCAGCACTGAATAAAGATCTTGGAGGAAAAAACCCAATAACATATTTCTAATTGATCCCTATTGGTAGATAGTTTGTGGAGCATTATTTTCACAACAAAAACAGTCTATGACAACCTAACTCAGCCTTCTCCAAGTTAGTGCTCTCCAGATGTTTTGGATTTTAATTCCCATCTGCCCCATCCAGCATGGTCAAGATGGCTGAAGCTGACGACAGTCATAGTCCAAAACATGTGGAGGGTACCAGGTTGGGGAAAGCTGACCTAAGCCGATAGCCTTGGGTTGTGTGTGGAAATCTCATTGTGCAATTAAAATAAAACCCTCACAATATCTTTAAAGGATCATACAAAGCTATGTAAGAAGGGTATTTGTTGATTTCACTGTTTGTTTACCAAGAAAATCTGGCAGACTTGAGATGAAAGTGATAGAGAAGCCAGAGGTTAGAATAAATCTGTGAACCAAACACAGAATTAAAAAAACAAAGGCCATTTGCTGCTCATATTTTTAATACCTCCCCTTCATACCTTCCCCAGACTTTTCTTATTTCCCATCATATCATGGTATTCCCAGATGAAATAATAAATCCTTTCAAAATTGTCTCATTCTCTCCTAAAGCCTGTGCTATGGATACCAGTTTTCATTTGCTAAACATTTCATATTCTAAGGCCAGAAATAGACTTGGATTTCTTAAGACATTTTGCAACCGAGACACAGGCCCCTGCCCACTCCATCCTCCTCTGGTGAAAAGCACAGCTGACATGGTATCACTGGCACAGGGAGAACCATCCAAACCAGATGCTACCATAAACACTACAAGAAATGAAAATGCTGGTCTACGCACACCTTTCCAAACCAGTTAAATTACCATGAGCACTCAATATCCCCCTCCCACCAGAAAAGCATTTTCACTTCCCACCTCCCCTAACTTTTTGGGAGAGGGAGCTTCCTAAAGAGTACAACTGGAGAAGCAAGAGTCAACCTTCCTTTCTCCCTGGCAGTATCCCAACAATAACAACGTTTGTTTTCAACCCGCTTGTGGAGACTACCAGAGATCACAAAGAAAGGAATATATGATAATAATAACAACAAGATGATGAGGAAAATAACAAAAGAGAAGATTGAACAGAACTGTGAATACTATTTTGACAGAACTGTGTACATCAAAGCAGCAGCAAGAGAGATGTTTGGATCCCTTTCTGAGCTCGAAGTATGGGTACCCCCAACAAAATTTTAAAAATTTGGCAGTGTAATTTGGAATTAATGTGATTTGGAATTAATGTGATTTGATTGGCCTGTTAATAAAAATTATTTGGGGGGGGGGGGGAGAGAGAGAGAGAGACTTCTCCCTGGCCAAATTACCGTAGTCAATAACTCTGGTTAATGTCTGACTATGACAGTATTTAAACTAGACATAAAGCCACTGATGCAGTTGGCAGTAGCATGTACCGTATTTTTTGCTCTATAAGACTCACTTTTCCCCTCCTACAAAGTAAGGGGAAATGTGTGTGCATCCTATGGAGCGAATGCAGGCTGCGCAGCTATCCCAGAAGCCAGAACAGCAAGAGGGATTGCTGCTTTCACTGCGCAGCGATCCCTCTTGCTGTTCTGGCTTCTGAGATTCAGAATATTTTTTTCCTTGTTTTCCTCCTCCAAAAACTAGGTGCGTCTTGTGGTCTGGTGCGTCTTATAGAGCGAAAAATACGGTATATTTATTTGACAATCAACATAAGGTGTGGAATCCCTAATCCAAACTGGGAACCTGGGAACATGTAGGGAATTTTAATTTAGTTTTCTTCCAATGAAACTAGCAGGGGCAGGGGGTACAATCCAAATCATAATTGTAACAAGAGACATAAGGCTAAAGTCTTACCGTCTGAAGGTCCTTACCACCCACCAAGATCCCTATCTGTATTAGCCCTGTCCCATGTCTCTACTACTTATTTTTATAAATAATTCATGCAATTGTTAATTGGGCAAATGGTATCATGTCTAGTTTGCCCATACTAAGTTAATGAATGTTTGGCTCTGGAACAAAGATGCACATAAGCTTTAAATATGAACTTGAACCAAAGTCAGTCAGCTCTCAAACCCACAAGCATTTAGGTCTGATTCACCAACTCTTTACATTGGATGTTACACAAAATACCAAAACCTGGAAGACTACCATGGAGTCATTTTCAGGACACATTTCTAAACCTTTTATGTAGGGGGGGGGGTTGCTTCTAAATTGGCTTCAACTTTCATGTGTGCATTACTGTGGATACTTCACAAAACTCTAATTTCATAATACACATAAATTTTACAATTAAGTTTTATACCAATTTAATCTAAAAGAGATCAGTTTAAATTCATTCTTCCATCAATTGCTAATAGCTAAAAAATATTATTATGTAAACAGCTATGCGCTTCAATGAAAAGCCAAATGTGCAGGTGAGAAAAATACACACAAATGGAAGATTTATAGGTTGTCGCCTTGGATTACCTATTAGCCAATAACATCGTAAATTCATCACTAAAATTAGAGATGTTGACAAACTGCCTTGTATGCTGTCAACATACTGCCTCAACAGATCACAATTTTTCACAGTGACAACTTTCCTAGTGAGCAAATGTTACTCATTCCAAATGAGACAAACAACAAGTGGAGCTGTCCTGACTTCTGCCCCAAAACACACAAGCAGAGAGAGGCTCTTGCAAGAAATAGATCTTTATTCAACACAGACTCAGCAGCAGACACAGAGCTGAGGAGTCTCAGTTCAGGAGTTCAAGAGCATAGCAAGAAGTTCAGAACAAAGGAAGTGACAAAGATGTCCCAACAGGTTTCCATACCACATCCACTAAGCTTTTAAAGGCAATACATGGTGTGCTTACTGACAATATTTGCTCATCTTAGGGAATGTCAGGATTGCTAGTGCATGATCCATTGAGAAGCTGGGTGTCCTGTTCAGGCTCCTGTTTAGTCACTGACATCTTGGCTACTCAAAGCTCTTGCCAGCCTCTACTAAGTCTCTCCACTCTGCAGGAACATTCAAGGGCATCCATGCTCCCCATTCTGTAACAACTGAAATTGGGGTGGAAAGGGCATATCCTGCCAATCCAAACCCATTTAAACAGCGCTGTGGGGCTCATGGCAGAGACCTCCAATAAAGTAACGCAGAGCAGAGTGCTTCTGTTCAGGTTTCTAGACACCCCATCCACAAATATGTTCTTGTGCACAGTTGTTGCCATTTTGGCTTCATAAGCAGTGACACTTGGACAACTAAACTGGAATTAAAGTGCAAGATGATGATGTAATGTGAGAGCTAACTGAATGTTTGCAAAGTTACCAGGCATATGTGTAAAATTATTAATATTAATACTACATAAAATGAAACATGTTTTAATTAAGTATTTGTTTAACATTCACAAATAAAGCTGTATTACACAAGATTTGGTGGCAAATGCACATTTGCCACAGTAGTTAACTGCACCAACGAGCTAGCCAATGTTTCCTGGTGTATGCAGCTGTGTAACATCCATAGCTGAAAACGAACATTTGTTATGAATCCAATGAATTTTTATATGTACATGTAAAAAAAGAAGCCTGTAATAATATAATCATCTCATTTCCATTTAAGTTTTATTTTAAGAATGCATGTTTAGCGAAACACATTGATTTCCCTGTTTGGGTATTCAGAAACTCAGCAAGAGGAACAACAAACAGCTAAACCTACGTTCAGGTTCACCACTTCCTTCTTATGTGTCTCTTGAAATTACATAATGTCTGCTTTTTTCCTCTTTTTGAAAAGAAACATTGTATTTCATAGTGGCTGCGTTATATCCCAATATAACAATTGTAAGTGATATGTAGGGTAAGACCCAAAGAGATACTTCGGGCATGCCCAACATGGTTTGGGTACATCCAGTGAGCTGTTTGGAATTTGCATTCGAGAGTATGCCCCTACATCCTGCATCACAAATGACCTTCCTGAGATACAAAAATAGTTGACTATGCAGCATAGGCAGCTGTTGATTGAATAACACAAGCCCCTGTAGGCACATGAAACTAGTCATGCATTTGCTTCAAACTGTGGTGCCTTCCTCATACGGGATTACAAATTCCTCTCCATTGGCCATGCTGGCTGAAGATGATGGGAGTTGGAGTCCAACGACATCTTGAGAGTACATTGGCTACACCTGCCATAGTTAGTAGAACCTAATCTACTCCTTTATGAGTGATATCCCTGGGGCGGGGGGGGGGGGGGCCTTCTATCTTACTACTACACAAGTTTCCCAGTGATCTCACATCCACATTTCTGACCTGTTCCACAGCTACTTAGGTGCAGCAATGCTGCAACATCTGGTACTCTCAAGCCTCCTCCATTATTTGTTGTATGCTCAATCCACTCTACCCTTGCCACTTTGCCTACAATGCAGCTAAAACAAAATCACATTCTGATTTATTTTCACTTATATGTCTTATTACCAAGTTCTCACAAAATTATAGTTAAGTCAGTGGGTAGTATAAAAGGAACAATTTCATTGTGGTGCCTCAACTTAATCTGCCTACCCTTGAAGGGGCTCCCCCAAATGCTCTTCTCGGTTTGTTATAAGATGGAAAAGACCCAAATTGAGGGGAAAAAGAAAGTACAGGTTTCCAATATTAAGATTAACACAAGAGTCTGGATGCTATTTCCAGCATGGGATCTGATACTGTTTAAATCAACTGGAAGTCTCATAAGACATTCATTCACTTTCCATTACATTCATACAGACAGATAAGTTTAGAAGAGTTGATAATGGTATGATAGAACCATCACTGCTTGTGGTGTATACATTCCTTTTGTCTTGCTATCATCTCTGGTCAAACATGTTTTGCAGCTTTTTGCAGCACTTGAAAGAGTGACAACTGCCCAAATGAGCTGTCTTTGCTGCAGATGTTTCTCAGTTAGGCAAGCAAGGTTACCAGGAGCTTGGTGGGCATACACATCTATAAACAAGTTGTATAATAATCAATTATTATAACTGTGTGCTGTCATAATTAACAACAGCCTTTCTCTCTGATCCTTTTCTATGAACATGTTTTAATAATATGTCCAAGCGCATGATTTAACAAAATAATGATTTAGAAGCAGTGCTTGTTACACAAATGCTGTTTCAGTTTTGTACATGTCAGCTTCTTCTACACAGCAGTGCTGAGTTAAAGGTACCACACTGGGCACAGTTCTAAGATTTGCCAGTTTAGATTTTGACTTTTTCTGCCCCAATACTATTTTGACTTGAACAGGACTTTCCTGTTCTGATGTATATGCTATGTTTGTATCCACCCATGTGCATGATTGTCAGGAATTCAGGTATTTACCCATTAACCCATATAGTACTAAGATCTTCCCAAAAAAAATTCTCTTATGTGGAGCCTAAACACCAACTGGCACATGTACAATGAGCTGATCAGTAATGTTTTCATGCAATATGACAAGCTGTCGCTGCGAAGGGAGCAACATAAAGCAATTGGCTCTTCTGATTTACTGCCGCTTCTCTCAAAACTGAATACACAGCAAGACTTTCATTACACCATGTTTTCTATTCAAACACCTCCACAGGTTTTGCAGAGCCATTCTGCATCCAAAAAAATATACCAGTGGGGATGCATAAAATACAAAATATGTCTGGGTCTGTATTTTGACTATTTCTAAGAAACATGCTTTAACCAATTAAAATGATAAATAGAAGAGGAGGGGTGGGGAATAAACCACTATGCTATTTAAATCCAACATTTCATGCCCTAGTGGTTTTATAGGCTTTATTCTTCAAGCTATCCTTCAATTTTCCTGGATTTTCTCATTTTTCCAAAGGAAATAAACTTTAAGTATAACAAGACAGATGTGTTGTAAATAACAGTGACTATTATTATGGAATAGACACCTCCTGCCAGCTGTAATTTCTTTCTCCAGGCATAGTATATACTATGATCAGAAACAGGGCAGTGCTGACACATGAGTATCCCTAGAAAATATTCCGGAGGCAAAATGCTTTGAATGCAGAATACATACCACATGACCACAATGGTAGTTTGAAGCCAATTGTCTATATATACTTCTGTGTCAACAGCAAGGAACCTAGCTTAGCCTCCTACCACTACGTTTGCCAAACACCTATTGCTTTACTGGCACAACCATACTGTTGAATTCCACATCATGACAGATAACATGTGAGGATCAACTATCAACCAGATCACTGGTGGTTGCTTCCCACAACCCAGCCAAAGTGTGCTCCTCTCATAGGAAGTAACCACATGGTTGTGCAACCCAAGTGACTAGCCCTTGAATATTCTGCTATTTAACTTGACCACAAGAAAGTGTATTTGAGATGCTACAATAGAAGAGCCAAAGAGGGTCCTATTATTTTATTTGTCCCTATCAGCCCCTGTATCAGAAATACAGAAGGCTCTGTCTCAACCAGAGTCGTGGAAGTATGAACCAGGGTCGCACCATCAACATCCACATTCATTTAAGACAACTAGTGTTCTGCTATGACGTTCAACCTATCGGAAAGAAAATGGAAAGACTATAGAATGAGGTGGAGAGCAGGAACAGGAAGATGCCACAGAAGAACTGAGAGCAATATTGTGGCATCCTAGACTACTAATAGCCATTGCAAGTCTTAGCTAAGTCAACACTGCCAAATATTTATTAATGGCGTCCTCACATGCAGTTTGTTATTCTCACAAATTAATGCCCACATGATGCTGAGAAATCTAAACAATTAGCAGCATTCTCCTTACTCACTTGTAGAAACCAATGTTGATTAAGTGGCATGACAATATACTGATAAAGATTGTTAGTAAATGCTGCACTAACACAGTGGAAACAATGGTGTGTGTCGATGACAAAAGATACAAAAAGACCTTAAGCCAACACCACTACTACAGAAGGGAGTTCCCACCACTTACAACCATTGTGTGCAACAACTTTGTTAAGTTACATCATTTTACCTGCTCAGGACAAGTGGTTTTTTTTTTAGTTGCTGCCTAAGTCTCCCCGTGGACACGGGTGGCACTGTGATCTAAACCACTGAGCCTAGGGCTTGCCAATCGGAAGGTCGAGGTTTGAATCCCCGTGACGGAGTGAGCTCCCGTTGTTCAGTCCCTGCTCCTGCCAACCTAGCAGTTTGAAAGCACGTCAAAGTGCAAGTAGATAAATAGGTAGTGCTAAATGGTGTTTCCATGCGCTGCTCTGGTTTTGCCAGAAGTGGCTTAGTCATACTGGCCACATGACCCGAAAAAACTGTCTGCGGACAAACGTTGGCTCACTTGGCCAGTAAAGCGAGATGAGCGCAGCAGCCCCAGTGTCATTCGTGACTGGACTTAACTGTCAGGAGTCCTTTACCTTTACCTTTTTAAGTCTCCCCGCACATCCATCCCAACTCTGTCTTGTTGATTCAAGGACCAAGTACACAGTCTGGCTAGCCAGATGGACCACAAAGGGGTAAATGCTGTAGGAATCAAGTCTGTAAACTATATTTAGCTCACCTTAAAGCAATATTTAGAGCACAGTTCCTGTCTATGGTACAGAACATATGGGGTCCCATGCCCATCAAGGCACAAGAAATCATTGCTTCATCTTTAAGAGTTGTTTTGGCAGCAGGATGGGTCTTTTGGAAAGCCTGTGCCAAAATAATCGTCCTTTGTGGAGGAGCGGTGAACACATTTGAGGACTTGTTACATTACAAATTAAAAGGGAAGCTTGGTTTTTTTTAAAAAATCACATTCAGCACAGTACAGCTGGCTGGCATGGATATTGGATGGCGTGGATGGTAGAGACAAAAATGAAAGCATCAAAGGATAGGAAGCAAGGCCAAACGTACACTCCACAGCTCAAGCAAACAATAAAAGTATTCATAGGAAATAGTTTGCTTTAATTTGAAAATGCACAGAAAAGCAGAGTTGTCCCTGTTGTGGGCACGTTAAGGATCGCTTTTAAAAATTGCATTAATTTACAAAGCTGCTAGGCATACTATTACTTCAGTAATGCAGTAGATCCATCATGAACAAGCACTTCCTTTCTAAAACAGATTTAATGTTAGCTCACCTCCAGTCAAGCAGCTCAAGATTGGGGGAAATGGCCTGTGCCGAAGCATCTAAGCTACATTTTCAAAAAGAACTCTTGGATATATGTTTTAAAAGCAGATCAAAGCACACCGTGATTACCATCTGTCACAGAAAGATAGATGTATGTTAGTAATGTGATGTATTTGTTGTTATATTCTGTACGGGGTATAGTTCAAGCACCAAAAGTCATGGCCAAAACTAGGTATGAAACCTGCTGCCAATAAGTCAGGACCAAGGGATATGGAAGTTTGATATTTAGTAGGGTGGGGTGGGGGGAGAGAATCCTTCATCTGTCTCTGTAGTCCATAGACAGATGTTATTTATGGTATTTCTACCCTTTACAATTATTGTTAACTGACTGTTCTTCATCAATGTTATTATTTGGTATATTCTTCCATCTGAGATATAGCATTTGCTATACAGAGTTTTCAAACCAATTTTACAATGTCTCATATAACAGAGGATCATGGGGAAGGATCTCATCTATCACCAGCATATCCATTACAAGCCACACCCTCCACACAAGCGAGGTGAGACAATGGTGCTGTATCAGTTCATACCAAAAGGATTGCCCTACGACCATGATAGAATTTCGGTTGTGAAGCAGTAACACCACCTGGAGTAGTGATATTAGCAGTAGACCATGACATCATAACTAATTGGACATTCTTTCTCATATGAAAAACTAAATTAAACACACACAAGGTAAGGAAGCATTAGGTCTTGTTAATTACTCACTATATATATAATTATCAAACAAACTTTAAATAATGGTTGTCAGAGCAGCATAGACTCCACTCAGTTTTCAGTGAGGTAAACGAAGGGACCGTGGGAACCGTATAACTTCTACATCCTCAAAGGTCCAGGGCATGGAGAGTATTGGACTTAATTCAAATCCCAGCTCAGAGTGACTGGGTAGCCTTGGGCTTGTCATAATCTCTCCAGGATTTCAAGTGTGGATAAAATGGGTTATAAAAGCTCTTTGAACATAAAATGGAATTAATAAAATGATAAATAAGGCTGTAGAGATTTGATGGGATACCCACACGTAGGGTACTTGTGTCTAGTCACAGAAAGCCAGGTAAGAAAGCAACAGGCAAAATATGTTGCTAAACTTGGGAATGAAGAACTGATGGCTAGTTCTAGTGGGGCAAATGTGATAATCTATATGTGAAGAGCAAATAGCTACTCTAAGCACCACAGTTAGGCAGAAGAGGTGGAGTATAAATATCAATTAAATTAAAAGATGAACACTGAATTAATGTAATGCCCTTTGTATATACAGTGTCTAGTGATATATATATATATGATTCACCTGACTCACAAAAATATTTTTTGGCCAGTTAAATGTGAGAGTTATGGCAATATCTACACTACAAACTTAAAACTTTGGAGTGTCAAAAGTTCCCCACCCCTGGCCTACAATATAGCCCATTCCACCCGGCCACACCATCCTAGCCCATATACCCATTCTGCTAATATGCCATGGTTCTTAAACATTTAGCCAAAGACCATTATGAAATAGTATAAAGGGAGGTGTACTAAAATAAAATAACTAATATCTGAATGGGTTATGCTGTAGAAGGGGGTTGTATGAGCTTATTAACACTGGAAGTAGCTAATGGATAACAAGAAATAGATGGTATTCTTTCTTCAAGCAATTATAGTGTAATATAAGGCTCTCTAACTTCTTCCTGCCTGGTCCTTTGGGCCCATGAACAAGTCAACATAAGAAATAAAATTAAGTGTTTCACTTATATAGCTTTGAAGCAGACCTTCGTTACTACCGATGAAATACTGCTCAACTCATTAAATGCTAAAATCTCTTTTATAGTTTCAAATATCATGTTACCACTCTGCTAATGCTCTATTTTTGGGCTAAGCTTCTTGCATTACTATTACAATTTAGCACAATTTCAAATGGACAGTTGGCTTTGATAAGTTTGCAGCATGTTATGAAAAGGGTTCCCCTGATCTGCAGAAGTACCTGCAGAAGGGGGGAAATTGTGGGGTGAAGGGAGATAGCTTTTGCACTGCTCAAAAACCTGGTTCATTAGTTTCAAGAAAAGTTTTACCTAACTAATGATTAGTAGGATTTGTCCTAAAGTATTTCTTCTCTTCCCAAAGTGAACAAAGAAAAAGAAATACTTGTTACCTTAAAACAGTGTGTTCCTTGGCACAGGACGTCCCTTCCATGCCCAAGAGGGGGGTAAACAGTTCCTTGATGTCAATTTTTCTTCTTACCCTGTCATACTCCTACCCCTCCAATGGGGAAACCACAGGGGAAACAGAGTCCTAGCTTCCTGTTTTAGAGGAATTGCATTAGTATACAGACCCTAAGGCAACAAGTTAATGAAAAATGAAGATTTTATAAAAGTGTTGGCAGCCTTATAAAGTATGTGCCTGAAGTTCTTGTGTATGCAAGAGTGTGTACACAAACTTGGCTAACTTTAAAAAGAACATTTGACATAGTATGACCTTTACATTATTAACAATCACATATCTTAAGACATTTGGGGGGAATTTTTTTTATTATAAATTTTATAAACAAAATTCTGAATCTGCACCATTGGACTCCCAACTCTTCATAAAAATACTTTAATAAAATAAAATGCCAAAATTTAACCAGACTCACCAGGAATCATTTTATAAAAAGTTTTCAGAACATATCTTACCTTTCCTTCTGAAATTGTTTCTTGACATACAAAATAGAGGCCAAATTCCTGAAACCTGGAGTACCTCTGTTATCATAGCTATACCCAAACCACAGAAAGATCTTGAGCAAGTTGAATCATATAGCCCTAATTCACTAATTAACATAGTTGCTAAATTATTTACAGGCATAGTGATCAGCAGACTTTCAAAAATTTTACCCAACTTTGTCCACCATGACCAAGTCAGACTCATAAGACAAAGATTCACAGCCTTCCGTATCAGAAGGGTTCTCAATACAATCTTATTTTCAGTCAATCATATCCAGAACCTACTGTTCTTCTGATGCTGAACACAGTCAAGGCAACTGATCATTTAAACTAGCAATATCTACAAGTCTACATTCCTTTGGTGTTAGCACACCCTGGGTTGAGATGCTTTATAATTTAGATTATGTGGCACTGGCCCAAGTTTTGGTGAATGAGGAATGCTGTTCAATATTTCCCATTGGCCAGGGCATGAAGCCGGGCTGCCCACTGTCTTTCCTGCTTTTTGCCCTGGCCATGGAACCCCTAGCTTTGGCATTGAAAGCAGAGGGAGGCTGGCAGATGCTGACTCTCCTGCCCACTCCTTCCCCAGAAGCCCTCCCAGCCACCACAATTCAGAGTAACATGTAAGGCTATGGAAAATGTCTCCACTCAATTTTCACTGATTCCCCACTTCCTCTCAGTCCCCTGTACCACAACCTACTCCATTCAGCAGGGTCTTCTGATCCTTGGGGAAGGCTTTCAGAAGAGGGCTGTCACAGGGCAGCGAAATCCGCTTTTGCCAAACCCCATCCACACACTTTACTCTCATGTCCAACCCTGTGACTTTTCCCTTGCATTCAGAGGAAATCCCATAATGCAAAAATTACTATTACAATTTAATGAATATCGAATGCTCTCAAAAACATAACTTACACATATATTTTGACAGGTTCAAGATTAATTTCTTTTGCTTTTTTAAAAATACCGCCTCTTTCACACAGATTTTTCTTTCCACATTTTCCTATGCATCATGAAAAAGTACAGCTGAATGGGAATGAGACTACTTACTAAAAGGAAATAGCCTACGCTATTCGGCAGCAACAAGTTTTCAGTTATGCAGGATTAATTTTGGTTCTTTCTTTTTTCTTTTCAGTTCACAAACCTCATCACACAGAACACAGTGACCCATTTACAGGAAACATTTGTCAGGCTGGAGAATGCCTTGAAAAAATATATAAATCCTACTGCCTGGTTTTATTTTATGAGTTCTGGTCACAGTTCCATCCTCAAAACAGTATTCCTGATGACCTTTAATCTTTCTCCTCACTTGGAACTTGAGTCAGCATCACTCCAAAAGTCGGAATGAAATCTGTGAAATGTTCTATAAACTGTGAATTACAACTTCATGCCTTAATCTGCAAGAACTCAATAAGTTTAATGACAAATTGTAGTAGAGAAGGGATTTGTCTTGGGACTACAAAGCAGATAGTTTTGGTTACTTTTTCCCAGCAGGCTTCAGACAACTATGAAGCTAGTCAAACCGTACCAACTTATTAAACAAACCCTCTTTGGATTCATAAAAATGCTTATTTAGCACACTGCATGCTTGGAAAGAACCACAGGAATAAAATTAATTAGCATTGGCCTGAAACAGTTTGCATTTCCAACTGTAATGCAAGCGTGGGTAGAACAGTCATCTCAAAACCTTTATTTAATGCAGTCACCAAGTTTTTTCTTTGGTGAACCGACAGCAAGCTGAAGGTTATTGAAAATTTATTCACCCACGCTAACTGCAGACTCACAAAAATAAAGTGGCCATCTGCTAAAAACACCACCTTGCCTAAGGGCACACATAAAATACAAATGTAAACACAATTTTCAGTCAGCCATGTATACATGTGTGAACCTATCTATAGGGTAAGAAACACTCCAAATTTCACTTAGGAAGCGCCAACTATTTTTCTTGACTCTGGGTGGGTGATTATTACTATTTTGGAATATAAGGCTTCGGTAGAAGAAGAAATACTACATGATAAACAATTTAAAAGATGGAGCAGGTCCTAAAAGTATACACCTCGGGGTGTCAAAGGCCACATTAAACACATACAATTTCAGGGTTTACCAGGTACAGTGAAGTGGCCAGGTACACCTCTGTGGGAATCCTATCATTATTGATTTATTTATTACCTGCCCTACATCCAAAGGTCTTGGGTCAGGTTACAGTATCAAAAACACAAGATTTACACATGAAAATTAAATGCAAATAAAGCACAGTAAGAAGAGAGTCCACAGAGATAATAGAAGAGAGAAGAGAGGAAAGATAATGATTTTAAAACTGATTATCTAAGAGTATTTAACTTTTTATCTATGTATCTATCATAAACTAGTAAAATGAGGTCAGTAGTCTAGACTCTCAATAGAGGGATAAACTTTATATATTGGAGGAAGCCCTTGATGAGAACAATGCATATTTTCTGTGCTGTCAAGTTCTGTCCCAGATTTATTTCATGCTCCTGCTGCTTCATTAGAAAATTATTATTATTTTTAATTATTATTATTTTTTATACCATCTTTAGAAAAAGAACATCACAGTGTAAAGCAGTCAACAATCAAACAAACCTTGGTGTGCAACAATCAAATATTTCAGTTCAAACTGAGGTTAGTGAGTTTGTGAATAAAACGAAGGAATTCTGTTTTACAGGAAGCAATCTGGACTAAAAGAAAAATTTAAGACCATTCTCTTCTGTATTTTTTTAAGTGTTAAGTTAAGTGCTACATTACGTGTTACATTAAATGCTACATATAAGTAGGCTTGCATATTTTATTTTTATTTTGTATTTGACTTCTTCTTAAGCTTACAATAAGCACTAATACAAAACAGATAACTTTACCAGAGTTAAACAAACAAACATTCTCTGGATACAAAACAGCCTCCTTGTTCCAGTAAGCTTATAAATCTCTTAAGACTGAGATCTAAAGATTCAATCTCAGCAAATTCAGTTCCATAGGGATAAAGAACTGCGGCTGGCGCTAAAAGTGCAATCTTATACATACCTTCCTGGAAGTAAATTCCATCGGGTTACTGCCAGGTAAGTGGGTGCAGCCTAAATTCACTAGGTTATTTGTCTTGAGACCTCTGAATGCATCAAACTTGTGTATCATATAGGATAGTGTAGACAATGTGGTACCCTCTAGATCAGGGAAGTCCAGCCTTTCATACCAAGTGGGCTGCAAGAGTACTTTGACACAAAACCTCCATCAGCCCCTTTCAGGTCAAGGATGATGGGAGCTGTAGTCCACAACACTGGGAAGTAGCACTATTTCTGATACATTCATTCAGGATTGGCTTGGTTCTTGACCAATTGGCAAACCCAGGTTTGCTGCTGCCTAATTTTGCTCCACTGGGGAATTGGCTGGATTTTTATTTTTTTGCCTTGTAACATAAAAAGGTAAAGGTAAAGGTACCCCTGCCCGTACGGGCCAGTCTTGACAGACTCTAGGGTTGTGCGCCCATCTCACTCAAGAGGCCGGGGGCCAGCGCTGTCCGAAGACACTTCCGGGTCACGTGGCCAGCATGACATCGCTGCTCTGGCGAGCCAGAGCCGCACACGGAACGCCGTTTACCTTCCCGCTAGTAAGCGGTCCCTATTTATCTACTTGCACCCGAGAGTGCTTTGGAACTGCTAGGTTGGCAGGCGCTGGGACCGAACAACAGGAGCGCACCCCGCCGCGGGGATTTGAACCGCCGACCTTTTGATCGGCAAGCCCTAGGCGCTGAGGCTTTTACCCACAGCGCCACCCGCGTCCCTGCCTTGTAACATATTTTCCTTAAAACTCCATGTTTTTCCCCACCTTAGAAAACTTTCTTGTACAGAGCAATCAGAACTTACATGACAACTGTGTTCCTGGGGGCTGTGAATAAAAACAGAATCATGTAAAGTCAGAACGACCCCTGGAATCACCCCTGCTGCCTGAGATCTCGTGAGATTGGGACCATCCACGGGAACGTCCCAGAGGCCTTGTGCAACTGTCCCAACCTTCCAACCACCAACCTTCTAGTTAACAGCCAGATGCACTGACCCACTGCTCTACCTGGAGAGCCCTTCCACAAAAGGAAAACAACACATTAAGCAAGAGAGCCTCATTAAATCACCGGACAACATTGTTGTACTCATGGTCCAATTTAGATCATCTGCTTCAATTAAAACTTGACTATCAAAAGGGCAATCAATTGATTGTCTAACATTTCATACAAATGCATATTCACCTTCTTGGCTAGGAACAATTCTAATTTTACAAGCAGGTATAGTCCATCAAAAGGCAGTGCCTTTTTCTGTGTAAACTTTCCAATTAAGGCAGTGCAAGTCCTTTTCCATTTACCTGGCCTTTAAAATGTGTTCTTTTATCAGGTTTTAATGTCCAATGCAATTTAATCAGAAACACATGCCTCATAAATATCATCTGTCATGTTCCATTAGTTTCATGCAGAAAAAGTACAAGTCAATAAACAAAGGTTGTGCCATAAATCTGCCTTGAACACATTATACCACAAATAAGAAAATAAAAACACGTGTGTCCTTTGACCTGAAACGTTTTAAAGATGGGAACTCTAGGTATTGTTTTATACCTTCAGAAATGTTTTAAGTGTTCACAATTAAATTGCATACCTAAGCAACCTCGATTTACATAATGTTGATATGTAGATGGTGATTACCCAAAAACCATGCCTGCAAGGTACCTGCTAAATCACAACAATGCTTCTGGGGTTGATACCGATAGCAGAAACTGCACAATGAAAACCAGTTTCCTCCACTAGGCAACTCTTGTATAAAATACCCTTGGAACTTTGAGAACCCCTTACACGTAGCAATTAAGAGAGATGGTGGTTGGGTGGGAGGCAAGTTAATCTTACTGACTTGAAATCTGATTGAAACTTTTCACAGCAGTGAATGCATGGCCTGACATACTATACTGCATAAGAAAGAAAGATCTCATAGAGTTGCTTCGGTCTACCCTATCTCTGTTAAACATAACTGAAAGTGCAGACCCTTTGCTCCTCCTTTCCTAGTACAAGCAATCAAACCAGGAAGCCTCTAATTACCCATAGTTTCACGTTTCATCCGAACGATGGTTACCAGCTTCAGGATATGCCAGGACCCTAAACCAAATTCAAACAACTTCAAAGAACCTCCCCCCCCCCCCCAAATCAAGAAATGCTTCCATGGGAGCCACAAGAAAGTGTATCCCTGCCATAGGATTAAATAACATATTTGTTTCCTTCCTAGGCTTGGCATTTCTTGGGTGTAAGCTCACACCCACATCTCTAACCGTAACTGCAATTTGCTATTGCTAAATGACCTATACAGAATCATAGACTGGATGTGGTAACTGCATTCCCCATACATTGGTGGTCATGCATGTATTTTCTGCGCACCTGACACTGCTTTATCACATACTGTACTGTCATATACTATTTCTGGTATTACCTCTTTCTCTCTTCCCTACCCCAATGCATCATGGATCCCTTTCTCTCCTTCACCCTATTGCAGCCAGTTTTCCCTTCAGAGTGAGTCTATTCATATAGTTTTCCCGCACATCCTTTCTGCTCTGCTTTTGTTGGAGAATTGAGCTTTTTTAACATCTCAGGAAATAAGAAGTACCTCATATCTGTAAAACTGATTTATTTTTCTTTAATGAAACCAACTCTGCATTTTGCCAGGAAAACCAATGTTTCTCTGGTGACCAAAATCTAAAATCAAACCTAAAATAAAAAGTTTCAAACATCTGATTCACTTAGCAGTCAGCAGAGCAAGCTCAAATGGAGCTTAGCAGGATTTCTGGAATGTCCTAAAAATGTGTGACTAACTCAACTTCTAAAGAGGTTATTTGCGCGTTAGATTTTTGGTCTCCCCACAGAAAAAAAAAACATTGGAGTAAATTGCAGGCTGTGATGTTAGTGGCAAGGTAAAAAGTTATTGCAACAGGAACATCTTTACAATTCAAAGAGACAATTGGGGGGGGGGTCAGCTTTTGTTGACCTTTAAAACATTAGGAAAAGGAATGGAAAGATGATCAGCAACTTCTCACCTAAGAAGCCCAAGCTTTGCTTTTAGTAAAAAGTTTAATATGCCCCTGTCCATGCCCAAGTAGATAGAAGGCGCTCTCTTTCTCCTTTCCTCTTCCTCTTTCTCTTTCTCTCCCTGAGGTACATAAGGGCTTGCAAAAGTAACATTGCTGTGACTCATAGAAAAGCCAGGCTTGAGGAAAAAACATCTGATGAGGCCTAACTGAGCACAGAAATGGGAAAACTGCCTGATATGGGACAACCACCACCTGCAGTGCAGCTTCTTAGAAACTGAGTTTTATACGCCATGCCATGGTGATGCCACTAAAAACAAGTGTGAAGTTCCACACATCTGTCCCACAGTAAAGTCATGTGTATCATCATACTGTTGGTTGTCCTTAGGAAACTCACACTGCCAGCAACAGAAAATGGCTTACTGTGACCACACAAACATGCTGGCTCCTAGACAGGAAGTCATATCCCTTTGCTTCTCCCTGGCCTTTACGTCAACAGCACAGCTGCAAAGTCAAGGTTTGTATTAGTGTGCCATCCAACCCAGAGGTCATGGCCTCTCTTCCTTGGCTACAGATCTTGGTTAAGGAGGAGCAACTTTAATGATCATCCCAGGTTCGACCAAACCTTGACTTAGCTGCCATGGTTACCTAAAAAAACCAGGAAGAGCAAAGCAACTACAATTTCCTCCTTGGGAGCCAGCATATTCACACTAAGCTATGGCCAATAATTTTTTTGTGGGGGGACAAGGAAATCATATCACGTGATGAATTGCTTTCGTGTTAAGGTATTTCCGTCAGATATAGGGAGGACCGCTACAGAGGTGGCAGCCCATATAGCAGGTAACTTGGTTGTACAGAGGCTTCAAAGATGCATTGGACTAGTTTACCCAACCAATAAATAATAATAATAGTAATAATAATAATAATAGTTATTACCTAAGAATAATAGGGTGGGTCCTGAAAACACACATCTTGGGTGTCAAAGACCAGGGTAAAAAGGAGTTACCAAAAGTTGTAGATTGAAGAGTCTATGCACACTTCTGTGGGAATTCCACACCAGCTCCCTATGCTGGTCTTAACACCCATTAGGGTCTATAGGGAAGAAGGTAGTCTCTGATATATCGTCTTGTTAGTAAAAAAAGGCAAGGATAATGTGGTATCATAGAAGCTACGCAGACTCTTCTCATTACTCCCTCAATTTTAGCTTTAGGTTGAAACATCAAGAGAAAAAGTGGGTGTGTGGAAATTTTCTAGCTAGAAATCCTTCCTATGAATATCACCCAGTATAATCCACTAACTGGGAGTATATTTTTGAGGTGGGGGTGTCTAAGTTATTATTTTTTTTACAAGTCCAATCTAAACTAGAGTGGCATATAAAACAAGGAGGTTATTAAGCAATATGAAAACAAAGCTGAATGTGTAAGAAACCAGTGGTGTCAACCCATGGTCCATATTGTTGCCTCACTGACGTCAATGGCAAAGTCACTCTTTATTTCAGTTGTTGTTGTTGTTTAGTCATGCCAGACTCTTTGTGAACCCATGGACAGTAGGAACAAAATAAAGTCATATTTTCTGCCAATGTTCCCCAGTCCATCAGGGGTGAGGATTTCGCAAAGTGCTCAGAGCTCAATTCTCCTCTTTGAAAACAACAATAATTCCCTTTGATTTAAAATGGAAGCAGTTGCAGCAACCCTGAGTACGTGTATAAATACTACTGTAAGAAACTCTCTTGGGGAACCAGTAGGAAATCCATCCATCTCATTCTTCTTTGTAATCCACACAAACCACAAAGTCTTCTGCCTGGCACACACAGGGCAAACCAAGGTTTTCATAAAAAAGGGTTAAGGAGGTTGGGTGGTCTATTTTAGCAGAAGCTAAGGAACAACTTGCCTTGTTCAAATGCTATTCCAGTACCATTTTCTGTTTCCCTTTGGGGTTACTCACCATACATGGGACAATTCCAGGAAAGAGCAAATTCTATCAGGGGTTCACTGATGCCTTGCCCTCAGTGCAGGAGTCAGATTAAATTAAACCCAGCTGCTGCAGCAATAGGATAGAGGAAGAGCCGAAAATCCAAGAACTTTAAAATGTGTGCAGAATTAGTCCTATTCTCATGTAAATCACTTTCAAAAGCATTATGTTTTTTGATATAAGTCAATGTGAGATGTTTATTATTCTATATTTTTTTAAAGAAAACTGCACCACCCTGCTCTGCTTCCTTTGGTCCGATAGCTCTGAAGTGTGCCACTCATCCCTCCCAGCAAAATATCCCATTTCATAAACCTGCTCCTAGATATCTGAAACGACACATCATTAAGCGCTTAGCTTTAGGCATCCAACATTCCAAAGAATTTAAACATATTATAAAGAAACCTGGACCACGTTAAGCATGAAGAACTTAAGTGCACATCCATCTAGAGAAGCGTTTCATTTCTTATTTGGCAGTTATGCCACTGTCAATCTTAAACAAGGAAAAATATATTTGCAACAAAACCAATTGGGATCTTTTACTTGAAGCAACCAAAAGCAACCTAGGCTTTGATAGTTGGTATGATTAAATTTCATTTCTATGATGCACTTTAATTGTTGTTGGGTTGTTGTTGTTTTTCCCCAAGGATTGGCGGCTTTAGTTTTTAAGCTACTTCACTTCCATAAAACATGAAATAGCAGTGAATCACTGGAACACATTGGCAGTAAAGTTTAGGCCTTACAGTATGTGCTGGGAAGTTACTTGGCTTCACTGTTGCACCATATATTAATCTTCTTGTACGTACCATAACTTGTAAAACTGTATGATTACATAAAGATTATTATTTTATGAAAGGTTAGTCATTGATTTACACATTGGATTCTCTTTGTCTTAGCCAGTATGCCTAACGTCTTCAGACCTGGAAGGCAGGCAAAATACATCATCTACTATTATACATATTTCTACTAAGTATTAAAATACCAGATCCCAAGAGTCACATTTCATATAGTTCAGCAATGTTCCAGAATAAACCAAGTCTTCAACCCCTTAAGAACTTAAAATAACAGCAATTGAAATATGCATTAAAAAGTTAGTTTTATGGTATTTGCTGATGTCTTCTTAGGGCCACCCTCCCTCCCCAAAGTAAAACATGCAAATGCACACAAGAATTACATTATTTTTCTTCTTACATCAAGATTCTTGCTATTATCTGTAAATCCTTCATAATCAGGTATCCCTTTGAATTTTTTTAAAAAATCATTTGCCTAATCTTTGAAACAAATTTACAAATCAGATTTATTCCACTGCTGTGCTTTTTATTAGGAAATCATGTAAAACTATCAAAGACCTATTCAAGCATAGCAATATAAAAGGTCAATCAACATCAACCAGCAACATCAAACTTTACAATATTTATTTTAATGTACTGATTGGCCAGATAGAGCTTGGCTCATTACTTTGCAATGGTTTGAATAAGTTCTTGCAATTCGTAAATACACAAAACCACATGAAAATTGAAACAGCATAAGTTGGAGCTGTTTCGTACAGCAGTATTTTTCCCAGTAACTGTCAGTGATGAATCATCATTTAATAAAACACAAATTAAACCACAGAAAGGGGGGGGGGATACTTTTGCCAGCTTACCAGCGAAGCATGTGTCGTACAAATAAGAAAGCATTCACACATACTGGATGCCTTAAAAGTGTAAGAGAGTGGGCAGAAAACTTGGCAGCTAGTCTTCAAAGGTATTTAAGTCCAAACCTAAAGGCAAAACTGGAATTGAATTTAGATTAAATGGTCTTTGGCTTTTCACATGCCAAAAAGGGTAGTGAGAGAACTCTTGCTATTTCATTACATTAAGGGGAAAAATTGGACGCCTTTAAACCCAATCAATTTTAATGCAATAAATGCATATTTTAAAATAATTTGTGGCACACAATTTTTATACACCGTCTTTGGGATTGTGGGAAAGGAATGCATTTTCCCAAATGCAAACTCCATCACAGCATCCGTTGCAACAGCGATTGTCAGGCTGCATATGGCTATTATATTAACTATTATATTAGCCTCATATCCATTAGTGCACAGGTTCCCAAACTTTAGTCCACAGACCACTTCATTCAGGTGATCTGTAATCTGTAAAAATACAACTGAAAATCATGCAGCATCTAGCACATCACATTATAATTGCTACAACATGAAGAAAAATTATTAAGTGGTCCATTGGGACCCATAGTAATTTCCAAGTGCTCTGCGGACATAAACATTTGGGAACTGCTACATTAGTACAAGCAACATTCTCCCTGATCCCCAGCTCTCCATCATTTTATGAATGTCTATTATTTAGAAATACGGTAATACCTTTCTGCACAGCCTGTATAGACACACAGGCTAGTAAAACATTTTCACATGCTCACTTCTGTGAGTTTGTTCATTAGATTGTCTTACAATCAGCAGCTATGATAAGACTAATGATTTTACATCTCTGAGGCTCCCCTCCATGGATTATACTATGGATTGCTGGCAGGATCCACAAAGCTCAATTACTTGAAATTCAATAAAACAGTATTATTTGCTTAGACTGACAGTCACAGCAAGCTTTGGATAATGAGAAATTCTGGAAAATCAAATTCAGGTTTGAAGAAAGAGGAAGATTATGATGTGGTTGGCTGCAGCCCACGACCTAGAGTTTATTGTCAGTTAGACAGTTGGTAAACTATGCCCATTTCTGAGCAAGTCCTCCAATAACTGCAAGTGTAGAGGGATTTTGATCCAACAGGAAAACTTCAATCTACCCCCTACCTAGCTGGTCCTGTTTTTGAAATAGCACCTGGTGTGGCACAGCTGGTTAAAAAACAGACTGCCAACTGGCCAGCAACGTTATTGAAATGGAGCTTCAGAAACTAACACTGATAAATCAAATGTAACAAGTTGCACAAAGGATGGAGCAAGCTATGAAGGAATACTCTTAGTTTACACCACCTTTCTGAGTACAGTGGTACCTCGGGTTACATATGCTTCAGGTTACATACGCTTCAGGTTACAGACTCCACTAACCCAGAAATAGTACTTCAGGTTAAGAACTTTGCTTCATGATGAGAACAGAAATTGTGCTCCAGCAGCGCGGCAGCAGCAGGAGGCCCCATTAGCTAAAGTGGTACTTCAGGTTAAGAACAGTTTCAGGTTAAGAATGGACCTCCAGAACGAATTAAGTACTTAACCCAAGGTACCACTGTACTGGAGAAATCACACACATACACACCCCTACCTTAAAATGGTATCAGTCTGCCTCCACCAAGGCTGTGTGAGATTAGCCAAAGAATGAGTGGACTATCTGCAAATGACACCAGTCTGCTCCAGGAGTCCCATTTCTATTTGTAAAATATCTCCATCCATGTCATTGTACTCAGTGTCTTCACTAAGTTTAGACAATGAAAGGACAGTGGGCAGGTGTGATGGGGGTCTATGTACTGTATGAGCACAGAGGGCATATACTTGCAAGACCTCAGAAGAGTATTATCTATTCTAATCAGAAAACACCATGAGGATAAATTTCAACAACAGCCCGTACGAAAGGTAGATTATCTCCTACAAAATGACAGGAGTTGCTTCTTCTAATTAATGTGGCTATACCTTTATTTTCGTAAACACTATTATGAAGAAATTGTATAAGACAATTGAAAGAAGGCATATTCTCTGATGCTACAAGGTAGCACACCTACACAGGTGAAGAGAAAAGGTAGGCAGCCTATATGCTGAATAAATCCGACATGAAGAACAGCCAGGCTGTTTTTGTTTTTTTGTTTTAGAAAGTTCAGAATCTTCTTTTCCACAGTGAATAGCATTTCTGAGCAAGTCCTCATAAATGCCCAAATACTCAGAAATGTTTTGAGAAAGCTTAGCAGACCAACTGCTTTTATTATTAACATATAACTTCAAATATTTACAGGCACGCCAAGCAAAATATTGTGACTCCCAGGATTTGCCCAAAATGTTTTAGCTCTACGAAGCTTGAGGTATCAGCAAACCTTTGCTGTGAATTTTCCAGGACAATCTGTACCTCAGCAGTAAATGTTCGTGTGAGCCACAACTGGATTTCAACAGCCATAGCTGAACTTCAGCTTGCTGAAGCGAGCCTGTTAATTTAATGTGTAGATATTTATTTTATTTTTAATTTTAGATGGTGAGAAGCTGCTTGCATATCACCCTAATCACCTTGATTTCATAGCACAAAGCTCATACTGTATAGTGTAGTGGCCGAGAGTGAGTCAGGAAATCTCTGGTTCAAATATCACCTCAGCTGTGACCGTCTTAGCTAGTCTCACCTACAGTCCTCCTATGAACAATACCAGGGATACTCTTATTGTTATTGCTTGCATATTCTTAATGTATAAAGCACTGAACAACTCAGAAACAGGTTACTTGAAAGTCTACCTGCTCCTGTACATCATCTGGGGAAATTCTACTTGTGGCACCTCATCCTACAGAATATCATAGGGCAGTGACCTGAAAACAAGAATTTTTTGCTACTATCCCTGCACTGTATAATGCCCTTCCATCTGCCATGTGAGAGGGAGCCAACAACTGCTTCAGATATCATTTCCTGACCCATAAGATTGGACCCTGCCTTACACATCTGAATCCTCTGGATTGCTGTTTTATTCACTTTAATATGTTTTATGTGGGTTAGTATTATATTATTATTATTTGATTTATTACCCACCCTTTACTCTAAGGTCCCAAGACAGCTTACAACATTAAAACAGAACATTACTATATTAAAAACAGTTCATAAATTTAATGTTTTAATTCTACTTTGTTTTTAGACTGTACACTGCTTAGAATTTTTGAAATATTCAGTTCATCAATGCTTTTAAATGAATAAATAATATTTAGCTTTGCAAGCTACTGTAATGGTTATTGAGCTAGAATATGCAAAATGGTATGAATACCCACCTGAAATAATTCTATCCATAAACATTCACTGGCTCACACATTATTTTAGGACCATTAATAGCCACATTCACACAAGCACTAAGCAACTACACTAAGGTTATCACCAAACACGGGATCATGCTTAAGCTCTCTCCCCTCCTTAACTATGATCTGTAGCCAAGGCTTGTTCTTGATTGTTCAGCTGCAGATTAGTTATGTAGAATTAGGTGCGAATTTACTTAATTTCATGGCAAGTCATTTAGGTACCTACTTCTCTTCCTCTGGGACCTAGATGCAAGACTGAGCAAAACATGCAAAGGGAAGTTGATGGATTTAGATTTATATACTGTACCAGAAAGAAAGAAAATGGATACAATGACAGCATCCTTTAGAATTTTTCTGGCTAGTACACCAATTCTTGAAACACCTGTGGTAAACCCACTGCAGAAGTTAAGCCTTCTGCCCAGAAAGACAGCTGAAAACCTCCTGAGCCAAGCTATTGTAAATCACCAGTTCAAAGCCACCACATGAATACTTTGAGGCTCCTACTCCAGATCCTTTACACCTCTGTCCCAACTCTCCTCTCGCTCAAGCAGTCCTTTAGGAAGAACATTGCCATTGCGCTTTTTGAAGAAGAAAAAACAGGATACCCGTGCGAAGACGTTAGAAGCTATCATCTCTGCTACATTTTGCTGCATCACTTCAATAACATCACTTCTTAGAGGACAGATATTATCTCCCACCAAACAGTTTCGTTTTTGACAAGTCTGTGTGCGCCAGCAGATAAACCTGAGACATGACATATAATTAAATTTTTAGAAAGCAAACCTTTTTATTTCAGCAGGCACTTGAAGGAGACAAAACTGACATCTTGTTTTTCTTGCTGCTTTTTAAGGATTTTTCTGTAAGGTTTTAAATTGTGTTTCATTTTTCTAATACTTTATCCTTAATTGTATACTATTGGCCATCTCTTTTGAGATGAAACAAAAAGTTCTCACACTTCAGTTTCAGCCGTTTTAGTACGAAAAAGGAAGCACTGACAAATGCTACCACTCTGGGTACTACTGTTTTCCATTGCAAATTATGTACAGTACTCCCCATTCTTGCTATGAAGATTTCCATGGGATAAATCAGACTGCTTTCTTCCATCCTAGATTTCAGAGTTGGTACACACTGAATTAGCATATTAGAGTCAGCCCATGTACACATTTGAAAAGCCCTAATGCGTTTACATGTTATCAGACCTCCTACTGAAAAATCTTCCTTTCAAATCCCATTGTACTATAGTCCTCATCACTCAGACTCACTTCCACATTTTTAGGATGAAAATATTGCTCATCTACTCACAAGATTTAAACAATAACTTAATAATAAATATATTCAGCACCTTGCAATGAAAGAGGACACAAAACTATTATTAATGAAGCCTAAGTGAGGCATTTTGAAAGCAGAAACTTTACAAGCCAAATAGGAAATAAGTTTGCATGGCCATATTTGTCTGTCAAGTAAACAATACTGGCTATAACATGCTTAGTTTTCAAACACCAAAAACCCTACCAGACACTTAAGATGGCGACAGTTTCATTTTCTCTTGAAATCAAGAGAGAGGGCAATAACTAACTAAACTAATCTTACTACACCCACAAATACGGAACGAAGAAGAAATTAGAGTGTTTTCTCTCTTTTCTGACACGGTGCCTATACAGCACTGTCTGCACATATTTTTCAGAACTTGGTCTTGCTATTTCTTTCAAGTATTGATGACTAACTAGGCCATCTACAAGGGAAGTCTGGTTTAAATTGTCTTGTGGTGAGAAGGTGAAGGAAAGCTGCCAAGCTAACAAATAAATTAAGTGAATAAAAAAAGCAAATAGCATCCTGAGAAACAAGGAAGGAAAAGGAGACCACAGATAAAATATTTCACAGTTCATGCACTTCATTACTCACCCTTTTGCTGGAAATACTCTCTGCCAGTTTTAGGGCATCGTGTCTCTTGTGTCCTTTGCAGAATAGGAAGTCTCTCAAATATGCTAGGTCTTTTGGGAAAGAGATCTAGCAGAGGCACTGGCAGTTCAGGTGGGATCTGCTGAGCTTCAGTGCTGTCACCACCATTGCTGACAGTTATTTTAAAGGACATCTGGGAATTCAAAAAAGCTCGACTGCTATTTGAACAGCTACCTTGGGGCAGCTCCTTCATAGGCATGACTTGGCGTTTGTCAAGGACTTCAAAGAACGCTGCACTGCTGCTGCTGGACTTCGGATAATCTGCCACTTCATAGTGCATATTGATGCCCCTCTACTGGAGGGGCTCCCTTCCAAGTCTCCTACATCAAGTGGAGCAAGAAATGTTGAAGTCTGTCAACAGATTAAATGTTGATTAGCATTCTTTATTTGCTTCAGGTATGGAAACAGACACAATTGCCTATAGCAAGCAACAAATCACCTCTAGTTGATCAGGAAGTACAAGTTTTCTAATCTAGAAGACAGCTGGCTGGTTGGTTTCAATTTTGGACCGTCAGTCTACCATAAATGACTAGCAGACTAGAATGCAAGTAAGCAAACTGACAGTAACACTTCTGTGGGCAGCAACATTTGTAGGCTTCCAGAGGAGTATGCATATGAGGCTGCAATCCTGCACCTACTTACTGAGGAACACACCCTACTCAATAGGGTTTAATTATGAGTAGACATCTATGGGATTACAGTGTCAGTCATTCTGTAGTAAAAATATTCTCCACAATAGATGTGTAATGTATTGTGGCATCAGCTTTTATAGGGTAGAGCCCACTACAAGATACAGATTTATAAACAAGAGTAAACCCTATTTTCTAACTAATTTAAATAAAGAAATAAGATGTCTATTTCCAAAATATTTCATTTATTCATTTTTAACATTTTTCCATAATTCTGTCACTCAGTACCAGAAAAAATATTGATCATGCAAGGCATAAGTTTATCAAGAGGTGTCACTGAAAGACGTGACCATTTAGACCATAGGATGATCCTTATCCTCAACTAGGCAAACTCAGATTTGCATAGATTGTAGCTAGCAACGTCTCACCAACAGCCGGTCTTTGGAGATGGGAATTCCAAAATCAAATTAATCCTTTCAACCCCAATAGAATGTGGCAATTAAATATTTACAGCCATGGAAAGCATCATTTAGCAGCATGTGCCCTTCTTGATCTCACACCCCAGTACACATTCCAGTCAAACATTCCAAAAGAAGAATTCCTTTATAAATCTTAAAATCCACGGGGATCCGTAAATAACATCTATGCAACGTATTGGCTTGTGCATTGGCTAGCGCATTCAGCCTATTGTCCAATGAAGTGTAAATCAGATGCTTATTTTTTTACAGAGAACAATAAATACCAGGCAGGAAAGACTGCAAAGTATTTTGTTGTGGCTAGAAGCTTGGAAGCAATGGGAAGTTTGGGGATTTGTTAGGTTTTGCTAATAGATGAATGTAAGTTTCCCTACAACGCTACCCTTGGTCTTCTTATGGGGGGGGAAGGGGAGAGGGACTCTTAATGTTTTGCTCCTGCTGATTCTTTCACTTCTGCCTGACAAAGCGCAATGGCCAAGACTGCAGCAGAACTTCGTTTATTTTTTTTTAAAAAAAGCAAGTTGCATTTCTGAATTTGTTGAAACAGCACGATTAGCGAAGAACGCACCACTCTCTCAGAATGCAGAACTGCCTTCTCGCTGCCTTTGGGCGCTTTTAAGTTTTGCGGGGATCCTAAGCGCCTGCACTACTGAGCGAAGAGTTCTGCTGCAGCCGAAAACTTACTACCTTTTAGAGCGATATAACAAAATTTAGCCTCGCTAAAGTGGAGGCGGGGGGGGGATGCCGGCAGGCAATAATCACTGCACGGGTCCGCATGTTTCCAGGGCAGCCTCGCCGTAGGAACTTCAGGGAGCTCTTAACGCCCAACTCCTCCAAGCAGCCAAGGGCAGAAAAAGAGACTCCCCGCCGGGAATTAGCTAAAGAGACCAGAACTCTGCCTTTGGAACCCACGCCAGGTGGAGAGCATCTCAATTAGGCAGGCATACGCACTCCCCTGCAGGTGAAAAGCCGGGTCCTCCCCATGCCCCCTACCTGCCGGAGTCTGTCCCGGGAGACGATGCTGCCGTCTCAACAACTGCATCGCTGGAAGAGCTCCGACGGCGATCGCTGCTCTCCGCCTTGCGCCGTCGTAGCTTCTCCAGCCGCTCGGCGTTGCCTCTAATGCCGGGCGCCTGATTGAAGGCAGCCGCGGTCATTGCCCTTCCAAGGCGCCGGTGGCTGAGGAAGCCCAGCCCCTGAGTCAGATCGGGCGGAGAGGAACCGCCCCTTCGGGGCTGGGATGGGCGGCGAGCGTGCAAGGGCCAGCGAAGGGACACGCGTGTGCAAAGGAGCGCACGCCGGCACGTGGCGGCGCAAAGCTATCCTCGCTCGCTCCTTCTTGCCCGGGTTTGCGAGTGCATCAGTGGACATCTTATTTAGCCAGCTGAGCTATCCAGACATGCCCATCAAGGTGATCTGCAGGATATCGGAATTACGCCCCTAAAATGCAGCTGTAATTCTTTCTCTTCTTTCTTTCGTTTCTGCTCTCTCTTTTTATGGAAGCACACTTGTTTTTATTCATGTTGCAGCGGTATCGCCGTTTCCAACTACAGTACCTGCATTTTGTTCCACTGGAAAAGGCGATTCGTCATTTCCCAGATAGCCTTTGTAATTATAGTAGCCCAGATCGCAGCTACACACACAATGGGATTGGTATTTTGTGGGCAGAGTTGGCATAAATATACATAAACTTTAAAATAGCAGAGGACTGAATTTTGCTGAAACAGAGTAACAAGCTACTTCTCTGGAATTTCTCACTACACTGAACAAAACACTCACGCGCTGTTCCTGAACACCAGCAGAGTTTGCCACAATGTTTATGGAAAACAGCGTATATTGCAAAAGAAGCTTATGTAGATCACAGACTACTTTGATGCATGAAGCATAACAAAAACATAATATATGGATTTTGTAGCCCCACGGGGAGTATATCCTGGACCTAGGCAAAATGAAGTGGTATTCAGTGCCGGTCCTACTCCAAGTAGACCCACCGAAGTTACTAAACATGATTAGTTTATGCTCATTAATTTCAGTGGGACTACTCTGAGGAGCACTTGGGTTGTTTACAACCCATTGTTCCATTCATTGTATTTCAAGAAAGACTGGAAAGCTCGCACTTTGTATTCTTGAGTAAAGCACCATGCTGATTTCTTCGTTAAGGGTTGCATTATGGAGTTTGCATTATGGAGACAAGTATTAAGACCTATTCAATAAATAACTGATTACAATATTCTTAAGGATCCTTTTAAAACCTGCTTTACTTGGGAAAGGTAGAGAACATGCTTTACATGGCAGGGAAGGGGCACCAGTGAGATCTCAGTGGGCAACACCTTGTGAGCTTCCTCCACCTGAGATGACTGCTTCACCCTGCTCATGGGTGGGCTGGCACGGACCCCTTTGCCAATTCACTGTAAAGAACAGGTCTTCACAAAAGCAGGCTGTATCCATTTTCATCAAGTTTCACTTAAATCTCTGTACAGCTAAGGGAAGCTAACCAAAGCCAATACGTAAAGATAAGGGCTGGATATAAAAAGGGTTGTGTATATATATATAGAGAGAGAGAGAGAGAGAGAGAGATGAGCATATCTAGCATCTATAAATATATTATTTTCTCTTTCCAAATCAAAGACACCCAGTCAATAGATAGGAACAGCTATATTTTGCTAAGTCAGACCATTGGTTCATCTATCTCAGTATTTTCTTTACTGATCGCAGTGACTATCTAGGGTTTCAGATGTTACATTCCCAGCCCTATCTGGTGATGGCAGGGCTTGAACATGGGACCTTCTGCATTCAAAGTAGTTGCCCTGCAATGAGCTAGAGCAGGCATAGGCAAACTCGGCTCTCCAGATGTTCTGGGACTACAGTTCCCACCATCCCTAACCACTGGTCCTGTTAGCTAGAGATCATGGGAGCCTTTTCTGTGGCTGCTTCCATATTGTAGAATTCGCTCCCAAGAGAGACTAGATTGGCTATGTTTTCCTTCTGCTAACAGGCGGGCCTTCCTATTAAAGGCGGGCCTCTGAAAACTAAGGTACAAATGATGCTGATGACTGGGATGCTGTCAGGGCAAACTGTATTTTAATTGCTGGTTCTAAATGAGTTCTGATATATTTTAATTATTGTTTTTAACCTGCTTACTTTGTATTTTATAAAGTAGCTTGGGAGAAAGGCAGAATATAAGTACATTAAATAATAACAATAGCCAGGTTACATTAAATACAGTGGTACCTCGGGTTGCAGACGCTTCAGGTTACAGTCTTGGCTAACCCAGAAATTGTACTTCGGGTTAAGAACTTTGCTTCAGGATGAAAACAGAAATCGTGCAGCGGCAGTGCGGTGGCAGCGGGAGGCCCCATTAGCTAAACTGGTGCTTCAGGTTAAGAACAGTTTCAGGTTAAGAATGGACCTTCAGAACAAATTAAGTTCTTAACCCAAGGTAAAGGTAAAGGTACCCCTGCCCGTATGGACCAGTCGTGTCCGACTCTAGGGTTGTGCACTCATCTCACTTTAGAGGCCGGGAGCCAGCGCTGTCTGGAGACACTTCCGGGTCACGTGGCCAGCGTGACGAAGCTGCTCTGGCGAGACAGCACCAGCGCAGCACACGGAAACGCCATTTACCTTTCCGCTATAAAGCGGTACCTATTTATCTACTTGCACTTAGGGGTGCTTTCGAACTGCTAGGTGGGCAGGAGCTGGGACTGAAAGACGGGAGCTCACCCCGCTGCAGGGATTCGAACCGCCGACCATACGATCGGCAAGTCCTAGGCACTGAGGTTTTACCCACAGCGCCACCCAAGGTACCACTGTAATTACTGTAATTGTTCTAGTTGCCTAGGAAAAACTATTAATAAGCTTGGGAGCAATTGTCCTGGAGGAACCACCATACAGGTTCAAAACACATTAGAACTGTTGAAATCCATTATGCAGCAACTTGACTTTACCTCTAAATTTCCCCCCTATGGTCCTGTTTTACAGCTGGGGACCAAATTGCTCTTCCCCATATCAACAGAACATCTTTCGAAAAGTGTGGACAACCTGTAGCCACTCTTAGTTACACATGCCAACTTACCTTTCCTAGTCAGCAGCTATCACACATGTTGCATGATCACTAACAGAAGGGAAGGAGAATATCTACAAAAATAATCTTAATAAGGTAGACTGTCTTTTAAAATTACAATGAAATGCTTATTTATTTAATAAGATGATGGTAATGATGATTAGACTATCGCTTTTCAGAAAGCCTAATTATACATTACAAAAACTCCAGTGCAGCTTAAATAACAAAAAAAAACCCTAAAGCAGTTTAGGGAGCAATGAACTGGGATAAGAAAAGTGGCAAAGGGAAGGGTGAGCAACCCTTTACCTGCTGTTATAATATACCTGTTATAATACTCCAAATCACTCTCACCCCACTCCATAGGGTTCCAAACAAGTTCAAGTGCTCCACAGACATTACCCCCATAAGCTTTCCTCCCTGATGCATGTTTGCAAGGTCCCATATAATCAGTGGGATTTGCTCATGAGTAACATGCCTAACACCATAAACATTACTTACAGTCCCTATAAGATGGGTTGGTATTATTATCACTATGGTACAAACAAAATGAGATTGAGGGAATAATGTTTTATATCAGGCCATGTAGTGAGTGCATGACTTAAGTAGAGGTTTGAGCAGGAGTTTCCTGGCAGCCAGCTAACATTCTTAGGGCTAATGGGTACATGGAAGATGCCACATCCATTAACAATTGTATTATTTTTGTTAAAGTAAATTGCAGGTGCACAAATCCATGCTGGGACTCTGGTTGAGAGGGGCTTTAATCATTTGCCCCTCAATCTCAATGCAATGTTTATCTCTCACTTATAACAAAATGGTCTTTAGTTTCTCAGTGAAGGCCACTTCGCATATTAAATTTTGGGGCATAAAAATTAACCTCTGTGCTAAAATAGCATGTACATGAAAGGTCTAACTATGGAGTTTCTGTCCAGTTGAGTGTACCTGGTTCAGAAAGTTGATACATGCGTCTGGCACCTTCACAACTCAGGTTGCTGAAAAATAAGAGACACATATCCCTTCATTCAAATGTAAATATACACTTTTCTCTCAACACTAGGATTAATTTTCATGTCAAATAGTAATTTGGGAAGTAGCTCTGAAAACGGTACAAATTGCTAAGAGGAGACCACATAATAGGGTCACAGTATTAAGCCATGCTCTTAGTGCAGCCAGGGCCAGCCCAAGACATTTTGCTGTCTGAGGTTCAACAGCAAATGGTAATCACCACCACCATCCCAAACTGCATAGCACTCAAAGCCAGCCAAGTAATTCTGGAGCAGACAATTCCAAAAACCATCTCTCCCATTCCTGGCAGTAAAAATACAAGAATAAATAACAATTTGCAGCCCTTTAATGACACCCACAGTCACTTGCCTGTGGCAGCCAACTGACTGCCTAACAGTACGCCCTGTCCTGCCTGGCCTTGACAACTTGTGGTTGCCAAATGTAGCTCATCAGCCAAGTATGGTCCTGTGTTTGTGTGTGTGTGTGTGTGTGAATGAGAGAGAGAGAGAGAGAGAGAGAGAGAGAACGAGAACACACCTTGGTGCCCGCCCGAGACTGTAAAAATAGATTGTCAAATATCTGGCCAACAACAATCCATGGCTACTGGGCTGCATTTTTTTTGATGGGGTCACAAGTAGTGCAGGCCTGGTCTGGTGTCACTGTCAACAATATCTGCACCAGATGGGTTAATAAAACGTTCAAGATAGGAGCACGCGATCTTCCAGATCTTTAGATGTTTCTGGGGCAACCCTTTATGATAAACAAATTGGCCACTTCTTTTAGAGAGGTTCTAGATGGTGATCTTAACATCCCTCTGCTTTTGGCAAAAAACAGTCTAAAGAATGTTTGAAGATTTTTGCTGAGAGGAAGATTCTGTGATAAGAGGTATTATATTATGAATAACTGAAAGTAACTGGAGAACGTTCAAACTGAATTCACCCAATGCCATACAAAGGCCAGGTATTCATCAACATCCTTTTTCAAGAGAGAGAGAAACCCACTGGAGATATAGATTAAATATTATTCTGACCAGTTCCTTTTAAGCTAAAACCCCTCAGTGTGTGTTTTATCCCAAGACAGGAATGTAGGTCAAACTGACCATGAAAGCTGGTGGTGCCATTTTGTGGTTTTCCTATCTGCAGTCTACACTGTACTGCACTTGTGGCAGGGGAACCTTATCACATACAGTGTATCTGTGACAGTGGCAAAGGGGTGGAGATGTTTTGTACATGCTAAGCGCAAAAGTCATCATTGCTGCCATTTCTAGGTGGATGTGCTTCACTTCAGATGTGGAAGAACTGAGGCAGCTTGACTGTCCTAGGCTGTTATTATATGTACACATCCATCAGCAGGAGTACACAATGAGGCAACAAGTGCACATGGTGTGTGTCGGTGTTTGTACATATAAGAGAATCAGCACTTTTCACCTTTTCTGTGCCAGAAGCTGCAGCAACAATTTGCAGCCAAGTCATAGCTGTCTCTCCCCCCGCCCCGATAGTATTCAACAAAGTTTTACTCAGAGTAGACCCAATTAAATTAACAAACATGCCTAAATTAGGTTCATTCGTTTCAACAGGTCTACTGTGAGTAAAACTTAGTTGACTACCACTCACTGTGTTAAATGGGTAAAATAAAGTTCTCCTCTACCAGTGTTAGTAGGAAAAATGGATGATGAATGCTCCTTTTTTTTTAGTGGGGGGTTGTTACAAGAAAGCAAATGACAAGTGAAGAGAGGACCTCTATACCCTCTTAAACTTAAGCAAAAGGGATAACTTAAATGCATGTGGTCACTTCTGTGTGAGGGAGAGAACACTGAGGTATATGACAGCCATGTTTCTTCCTCCCAAGCCTTTTCCTGAGGTAAAGTTTTGTTATTGTTAGACATTTTTTATGATGACTTTCAGCCAAATAGCTGCCTGAGACAGTTTACAAAGGTTCACATTAAAATTCATGTCAAATTTTTAGAACAAAAAAAAAAAATCCAAACGCTTTAAAATACTGTAGACTAAAAGTCCAACACATCCATGTTTCTGCCAAAAGGCAAACAGCAACCCCCACAAAATGTCACTTGGGATGCTAAGAAGATCTCAAACCAACACCATCACCCTCAAACAAGGCTCAACATTTAAAAAGTCTTGCTGCATTTTTAAGGTACCAGTTCCTCACTTCCATCTATTCAAACCCATCCATTCCCAGTGTTACCTGAAGCAGCCCTTAAACTAAGACTGAAATTTGCCTTCCTCACCTATAAGGGAGTTCTAAACAAAGTTTCATTCAACATGAAGTGAGCCAAAATTTCTTGAAGATAATTTTCAGAGAAATACTGTTTGAGGACTTCACCTCCCCAGTTCACCTGCAAAAAAATATTCAGCAAAATGCCTCTCCTCAGTTTCACCACTCACAAAGAGTGTGCAGAATTTTGGGAGGCCATTTCCCCTCAGCCTTAGACCAATTGGCAGACTGCATCTGGAGGAGCTGAATTTTACATATTTATTGGAATTTGCCAGCCAAGTGTTTGGCTGCCAGCCTTGAGCCTGTTTATAAACATGAATCTAAAGAGACAACACCATACTTGTGAACAATGTAGTCTCTCAACAAGTAGAAAGTCTTTTTCAGCAGAAAACAACCTAATTAGATGCATTAACCTCTTAGCTTCTGGGGGGAATATTAATTTAGCCAGTTTTTCAAAACTATAGTCCATCATTATGGCTAGCTGAATTTTCTCTAAGCTTGGCTGCTTATCCAGAGTATAACTAGGTTAAATTACTGGAGAACTCTTCCTTAGTTCTAGACAGTAAAAATAATAAAATAATATAAAAGTTACAGGAGCCGTTTGTCCTTTTCTCTCCAGTTACCCATGCCCGAGGTTCTGTTGATATAGCAGCCTGAGCTTAGCTTTTATTAGCTAAAACAGAAGTAATACATATGTGGTCCCTCTTGGCCCCTTCTAGACTACACTCTCTAGGTATATGGAGCAGGGCCAATTTCTCATAACAGGCAGAGACACCCAATAATTAAACAATAGAATTATGATTTTTTAAAAATATATTTACATTCCGCCTTTTTCCCAAGTTGGAATTCAAAGTAGCTTACGACATTAAAAACATTAATTATTAAAATACATACCGCATTTTTCCATGTATAATACTAGGTTTTTTAAACAAAAAATTAAGTTTAAAATTGGGGCTCGTCTTATACACAGGTAGTGCTGAGGGATGTTTTCTTAATTTGGAGTCCCCCAAAATAGGGGGTGTCTTATACATGGAAAAATACAGTAATAATAAAATCAAATTAGTTAAACCAATAATTAAAATATAATGCAACTTATTTTAAACCAGCAATTAAATTATAATTTGCCCTGGTAGCATCCCAGTGCAATATAACAGCAAATCTCAACATGGACAGAGCTCTCCAGACTGGATGTACAGAGATTCCAGTTGTCTTCAAGACTGATAAGGGCAATTGTGTATTTGCTTAAGGACAAGCTTTGTTATTTCAAATGCACTGGAATCAGGGAGCTCTCACAGAGGAAGTTGTCCTCTGCAACGCTAACCATAGCATATGAAGGAAAATAGGCAGGTGGGTCAAAAAATGTGCATGTGACCATAATTACAGGATCTGATGTGACAGAAATGGCTATGCATACCAAAGGCTACACAAGGAGCCACAAAACCCTCCCTCCCAACAGTTGTTTTGGGAAAGAATGGCTTTGGATTGAGATAACAGACAAGAGTTGTTTTCCAAATACAGCTACTTTTTCTTACAGGAAACAGAAAGCTCAACCCCGAAAGTTGTTGAGCTTTTTTATTCCAACCCTAACCCCGGGTGTTAATTCCGCCTTTGAAAGCCCTATCATATGCCAAGAGTTGTAGGATATTTCCTCAGCAAATCCTGGTACGGCTGGGAAGATCTATGGTCCAGTAGTCTAAAAATCTATAGAAATGTTGCCAGTCACCAGACATTACTGCACTAGTTAGACCCATGAGATGACTTGGTTTAAGGCAACCTGGGTACAATCTACCCTGAATTGCCCTTGCTTTGCAAAGTGTTACTTTATTTTTTGCAAATGCAATTGTTCCTCAGGAGTCAGACTGTATGGAATACAACCCTTTATCTCCCATGTTTATGATGCGATTTCATGCTAAAAGCCACAAGAAAGTATAATAAAAACTGGGAGATTCTTAAGTCCTGTGTGTCCTGTGTTGCCATTATCACACAACCCAGCACCACACATTCTTGTTGTTTTAATTGAAAAGGAAATGGATAGTGTTTGAAAGGACACACACACACACACACACACAGAAATGCATTCAGTTGCACAGACAGTAATTTGTGCATAGATTTTAGTGTGCCTTTCCCCCTTTTTCCTCAGAAGCGCACATGTCAACCAAAACAATCACAATTAAACTGGCTCTTTCCTTCACAGCTAGTCCCTGTGCACTGGCCTTGTTGCTAGGATTAGGGCTTTTCAGAAACCTGGGGAAACTTGCATGTGTTAACCCTAGTTAGTGAAGGCACTTGGGGAGCGAGGCACAATTAATTTGCCTACCATCTCTTGTGTTGGTCCCTCAGTGTATCTCAGACTCACATTGAAAATAATGGAATAATGATCTTGCTTTGATCTTTCTTCTTTTCTTAATGGTTGTTGTTATTGCTTGATGTGTACAGTGGTACCTCAGGTTAAGAACTTAATTCGTTCCAGAGGTCCGTTCTTAACCTGAAACAGTTCTTAACCTGAGGTACCACTTTCGCTAATGGGGCCTCCCGCTGCCGCTGCGCTGCTGGCGCATGATTTCCGTTCTTATCCTGGGGCAAAGTTCTTAACCTGGAGCAACCACTTCCTGGTTAGCGGAGTTTGTAACCTGAAGCGTCTGTAACCCGAAGCATCTGTAACCTGAGGTACCACTGTATTAGAAATGAAAATTAAAACAATCTCAAAAATGATAAAGAATAGAACCTTTGTATTTCTGGTCTTTCCTGAAACTACACCCACCATGGAGACATAATTGAAATAAAGCAGCTGGTCCTCCTGAGCTACTAAATCTGGTGAGGCACTCGAGAGCAGTCACTCACAGAACCCTAAAGTGGATGAATGAGAATTGATGGGGTGTTCCGACTGATCCGACTTCCAGTCTCAGGATCCCTTTCCTGTCACATCATGCTAAGCCCTCAACAAAGTTTGAGAAACTAGGTTGTATTGCAGATCGGCTTGTCGTTAAGGGCAAAGCAAGACTCTTTGGATGAAAGGAGGCAATACATACTATTTACATGTAGAACAGTGACCTCTGGTGGTGAACCGAAGATATAGCCAGATCTTTTTTATTTCTTTATTTATAGAAGTTTATATATTTACCACCATTTAGAAACTGCAACATCGGGATGGTGTGTAGCACAAAAAGAATCACTCAAATGTATGTAAATTTCTACTCATTTTCCAATCTGTACAGCAAAGAATAGCATGTTTGTCTGACGATCTTAATTTTCTTCATTGAACAGGCCAGCCACAAGATAATGTTTTATACTGGATAATTCAGCATTTGAATCCTCTGCATTCACACAGTGGCTCTTCAAATGATTTATAGACCCCTTAGCTTAAATAGTGAATTCAACCTGCTTTCCATGGCAGTTCCCTCGCTGCAAGAAGTGAGATTACAGGGAACCAAGCAGAGGGCCTTCTCGGTAGTGGCGCCTGCCCTGTGGAACGCCCTCCCAGCAGATGTCAAGGCAATAAACAACTGTTTTACTTTTAAAAGACAACTGAAGGCGGGCCTGTTTAGAGAAGTTTTTAATATCTGACGCTGTATTGTTTTTAATATTCAGTTGGAAGCCGCCCAGAGTGGCTGGGGAAACCCAGCCAGATGGACAGGGTATAAATAATAAATTATTATTATTAAAAGGTAAAGGTACCCCTGCCCGTACGGGCCAGTCGTGTCCGACTCTAGGGTTGTGCGCCCATCTCACTCAAAGAGGCTGGGGGCCAGCGCTGTCTGGAGACACTTCCGGGTCACGTGGCCAGCGTGATGAAGCTGCTCTGGCGAGCCAGAGCCGCACACGGAAACGCCGTTTACCTTCCCACTAGTAAGCGGTCCCTATTTATCTACTTGCCCCCGGGGGTGCTTTCGAACTGCTAGGTTGGCAGGTGCTGGGACCGAGCAACGGGAGCGCACCCCGCCGCGGGGATTCGAACTGCCGACCATACGATCGGCAAGTCCTAGGCACTGAGGTTTTACCCACAGCGCCACCCGCGTCCCCACAGCGCCACCCGCGTCAAAAAATTATTATTATTATAATAAAATAATAATAAAATTATTATTATTATTTATGTCTAAAAGGCTTGTAGGAGGATGTAGGAGGGGGGAAAGTGTGAATTACCTTGAGAGTTATGTCTCCTTTGAGCTCAGGCTTAGAACCCATAATTGGGGTGGTTAAGCTCTGCCTCCACCATCAGAAGGACTAGAGAGGAAATCCCACCATACATAGTCCTTCTGATTTCTTCTGTATGCAGCTCTATGAAAGTATTTGAGGAGTTGAATATATCTTGGTGTGGCCACCTTTGCTGTTTTGCTTCCTGGAGAGGTGTCCCAGGCTTCTGCTTGGTGAGCATGGTAGCCTCTGCGGGGCTGCTGAGGAAGGAAGGGTACCCTCTACTCTTAAAGGCACACAATCCTATTGCCTCATGTGGAGAGTGGGACCAAGTGTGGAAAGTCATATAGGCTATAATGGTGACATCACATCTGGAGCAAGGATTGCTGGTTGGCATCCAATCTGTATTGGGAGACAGTGTGCCTTTTGGGATGAAGTCAAACCGCTGGAAGGTTGGTGCCTGCTGTGGCTGTAGAGAGAGATATGGGAGACATGTTTTGTTGCAGCTGAAGGCGTCCAGTTGTGCTGCTGCAGATGCACCATGGCATTTCTTCTCTGCGGTCCTCCCAGCAGTCACTCCTCCTCTCGTCACTGCTATGGATGCACAACCTCCTAGGTGTGCTAGGAGCCTACAATTCCGAGAATCCCTCAGCAAATCTAGAGTCTCCACATGGCTTTAACTCATTTTCTTAGGAAAAGGAATCACGGGAATGAGTATCTGCTGTGGTGCCTGGTACTTATAAGGTTTGGAGCACGGCCCCATAAACATTACCCACTGAAAACCCACTGAAATTAATGGATTTAACTAACTTAGGTTCATATATTTCAATGGCTCTACTCTGAGTACAGCTTACTTGGAGACAAGCCTTGCATTCTCAGAAGCGACACCCCCCAAACAAAATGAGCCACTTATTACGAGAAGAAAAGTGCCACATTAGTAAAGATCATGTAGAAAAACCCATACCCTCCTTCAAATCAGAGCAATCTCATATATCGGGGGTGTGGAACTAATGGCCCTTCAGATGTCGTTGGACTCCAACCCCCATCAGCCCCAGCCAGCATGAGCAACAGTCAGGGATGTGTGGAGGTGTTGCCCAAAATGTCTGGAAGGACACAGGTTCCCATTATCTGCCATACATAAATCATAATAGCATTCAACTACTGCAGACCTTCATTCATTTTAAAAAAACCCACTTTATTATACAAAATGTCAAGTAACATATTCCAAGTGTTTCAAGTAGTTCTGTTGACAGTTTAGTCACCCCGTGACTTGCAATTAAAGTACACCTCTGGAAAGTCAGTAGGACAGATCAAATCAGTTTCAATTTCTTTTGATCTGAGGCAGCTGAACTTGCATTATCCACCTGTTAACAGCACAGGCAGTTTGACTTGAACTATTCCTTGAACTCCAGGAACTGCTGGAGTCTTTTCTTGACTTCTGCAGATACTTGCACGGCACTGGAGAACAGAAAAAACACAAAACAGATTTTGCAGACCTGCTCCCCAAACACTTCAATATACAAAGTTCGGAAAGGGTTTGATGACTTTCTTAGAAAAACGAGAAGCCTAAACAACCTGGGCAAATAAATGTAGCTCAACATTATCATCCCTCTGCTGTCACTTGGAAATCCAAGGAAATGGAAGGATGGTAATGCTGGGGTCAACTCATGGTCTAGCATGGTAGTGACACGATAAAAGGCTTTTCAGTTGCTATCATGCAGCTAGCTCCCAATTTCTTCAAAGCACCGTTAGGCTGCGTATACATTATACTTTCAAAGCACATTCAAAGCACATTTTCCCCCTACAACACTGTAGTTTACCTCTCACAGAGTTAGAATTCCTAGTAATCCTTAACCAACAACAGTGCCTGGAATTATTTGAGGGGGCAAATGTGCTCTGAATGTGCTTTCAAGGTATAGTGTGTATGCTGCCTTAGAAGAACATTTCTGTACAAAGCTACACAGATTGCTGTGCATAACAATTTGTAAAATCCCTGGCAGAGAGCTCTTTTATTTTCTCTATGTAGAGTAGAGCAGAGCATGGTTCCTGCTAACATTTTATTTTCATTCATTTGTGAAAAGAGATGGAGGCCTATGGTACATCTCATTATATTTAGAAATGAACATTAAGGCAGCTTTATGAGCCCAAACCTCACTTTAAGTGCTCTCCAAAAGTGGTGATGATCCGATAGATTGCAGTTTTCAGTGACGCTCTTAAGGCAAATCGAAGGGTTTTGTAGGAAGTGTCTGCCAGACTTCCTGAAATCCGGGGGGGTTTGCTGGAAACATGAGGAAGCTTGAACTGCTTGTCTACCACCTAGGATGGAAATAAACCAACAGGAAACCTAAGCACCAATATCCTCCTTACCTTATCAGACCTTTCTTCTATGGTTAAAATTCGCTTGGAAAAAGTCATGGCAAAACGAAAACCAATCTTTTTTTTTCTAAGTCAATTACCACGTTATGAGTTCATATCACTTTTTTTTCCAAATAAGAAAGTAAATCTCCTAACCTCTTGAAGAGTTAGCAACGTATTCAGAATAGAAGGCAGTGTTGTTTGGACAACTCCATATCTGTCTTCGGTAAATGAAGCTGCTATGAGATGCGACAAACCTAAAGAAAGGAATAATTTGTAGTTTGGATAACTTGTTGCTTAGTCTGGGATTAGAACACAGTGGGAAGCAGAGGAGAGGGCAGAGGTGAAGAAAAAGCTGTGAGTGGAGGAGGGCCCTTTACCCATCCTTTGGACCTCCTGGGAACTCTACAAACCAGCTGTACCTGGAACTGGGTGTGGAAAGTACAGCTGTAGGCAGCCTGAGGAAGTGCCATCTACCTTGGGCCTGCCCATAAAAAGGAAGTCTAGAGTAAGCGACAAGGGTGATGTCCGCTGTTTCCAGAAACTCTTCTGGTTGTGAGGCTTTTGTGGGTGAGCTGAGAGTTTGTTTCAACCCTGGGTGAGAACCCAGAAACTGAGAGGGTGTGCCAAAAGAAAAATGAATTGCTATTGCTGAGTGAATTTCACTGCAAGGTTACCACATAAATCAAAGGGAGCAGCATAAACATTCACCTGAGAGCCACTTCCAATATGAAGAAAGTGCTTACCTTCCAAAGCCCAAATATGCATTTGGGTATCAGAAAAGAGAGCCTGAATGGAAGCCTCAGGGTTCTGAGAAAGAGAGAAGTATTTTTGCAAACCCTTTAGCCAACCATATACACAGAATGTTTCAAATACAGAAATAAAACGAACTAACCAAAGTTTAGCCATCACGAGCTCTGTATGAAAAGTTAATCTGAAAATAGTTTCAGTGCTCAGTGTGTTAACCCTATGAAGATTAGTACTTTGAAGCTAAATTTTCAGTTTACACAGCATTTGTTTCAAGGATCAATGTACCAAGTCCTAATTCAGGGAAGAGGGCCCTATCCCCCTGCAAATGTCCTATCAGCCCCAGCCAGCAGGGCCAATGGTCAGAGATGATGAGAGCTGCTTTCAGGGCAACAGGTTCCCCTATCTTGTTTGAGTTCAATAGTTATGAGCATAAGTTTCATAGGAGTAGTTCAAAAGGTAGTAACAACAATAATTCTTTGCTGCCCAGTTAAGTTTCGATCACTAAGTCATGTCCTCATCCTTACCTTGCTGAAAAAATACATTATCAGTACTCGTTTTGATAAGAAGGTTTTGATCTGGAAGAAGAAAATATCAATGAAAAAACAACGGAACATCTTTAGCAGATCAAAGTGATATTTACTCTCTGTTTTAAAGTAATCCAAAACTTTTAAGCTTCAATGGTTGACAGCCCAATCCTAAACTGAGTTTGTTGGAATTAATTCCCAACAATTTAAAACAGTATGCAGGTCCAAATAAATGCATTTCAGGTTTTATCTTAGTCTCTCTCCACAGTCTAGATATTTTGAATTGCAAGCACTGCATTTGACAGTGGTTTCTGTTCTGCAACCCACATTTATTTTAACCGAGAGCTTCAGTAGAGTAGAGGCTTTAATCTTCGGAGTTGTGCCAATGATCGGAACAAAAATGTGCTGCTTCATTGCAGGGATAGGAGTTGCTATGAAGTGGTCATTGCTGAAAGTTTACAGATTGCTTTGGGAAATGCACTAAACTACATTACAAAGCGCTGGGGAAATGTACAACACAATAATGCTGGTGGAAGTATTGACTCATTAATTGCCTGGTTTCGTATACCTGCTCTTTCTTGCTCTGCAGCCATGTATAGATAAAACTTGGTTGTACTGCTACATTTGCACCGCCTGCAACAGCACTCATTGGGTAGGGTTCAGGAGAAGAGGCTGTCCACTGCAGATCTACAAAAGAAATCCAAACTGTTGGTTCCCCCACCCCTTTTAAAAACAAAAAGCCTAACTGGGTGTCCCAGTAATTAAGTAGCCAAGTGCTCAAACTAAGATTGGGAGAGAATAAATTCTACCTGAACTTGTTGTCCATAATTTTGGTCCTCTCCTCATAATATGGGGACTTTGGACAGATCCATTCCAAGGAGAGTTTAAATCCAGCACGCCAGCCTTGCGACTCAGAGGTGTGAAAGGTGACCCTAAATTGCTTCTGACGTCAGAAGAAGGGGATGTTTTCAAAGGCAACAGAGATGATTTGACCAGAGAAGGCATTTGGGTTCGAGGAAGCATAATGGACCTTGGAGTGTGAAATGATGTTTCTTCAGCAGCTGCTCCTGGCAAATAAGAATATTTTACAAGAAGAACTCAAAATGGTTTATACCAACAAGTGGCATTCACTAAGTCATGCACTTTGCAAACCTAATGTTTTAGTTACTAACTGACAGAGATCCAAATCCCAGCTGGACAGCAACAGGAGGCAATATATTCCTCGGGGCTGCTTCATACTTTATTATACTTCAATTTTTCGGCTGTGGTCTAAACCACTGAGCCTCTTGGGCTTGCCAATCGGAAAGTTAGCGGTTCGAACCCCCGCGACGGGGTGAGCTCCCATTGCTCTGTCCCAACTCCTGCCAACCTAGCAGTTTGAAAGCATGTTGGTGCAAGTAGACAAATAGGTACAGCTGTGGCGGGAAGGTAAACGGCGTTTCCATGCACTATGATTAAACTGTGCTTCTGCACGCTCTGGCTTCTGTCACGGTCCTCCGTGTGCCAGTAGCAGTTTAGTCATGCTGGCCACATGACCCGGAAAACCGTCTGTGGACAAACACTGGCTCCCTCGGCCTGAAAGCAAGATGAGCACCGCAACCCTAGAGTCGCCTTTGACTGGACTTAACCGTCCAGGGGTCCTTTACCTTATAATTGTTTACTGGGGGGGAAACAGTGCTGTAACACAAGCAAGGCATGAAGGGCAGATGCATATCTCATGACATAAAGTGGACAGAAACCACGGGGAGTTCCCTAGTACATTTTCACTGCAGGCTGAGCAATGTGTGCCTGTGAACATGGGTTTACTGTAAGAAAACACCAGCACATCCATGGCAAGGCAGCATTCCCACATAAAGTCTGAAGCTGCTCTTTACAAACATCCACTGGAATGTGTGTTTTTTAAAGGAAAAAAATCAGCAAAAGCTCCACATGGAAGTGAAACAATAAATCAGCTGTCCTACTCCTTTTTGAAATAAGATTCTCCCCGGACACCCATTGGCAGGCCCAGCTGTGATTTGGAGACTCAAGAACTGCAACATTGCAACTGATTCGTCCAGTACCTGGAGGGCTAGAGGGCTGTCTCATGTCCCCTACAGACTGCTGTTTCAGCCTCCCGTTTGCAGCTGCGGCCTCCTGGTGCATTATCAGTTTCTGTGTCAGATCACTTAGAAGTTTCAAGCACTCCTGGGAGATTGAAGTCCAGTTGTGAGGGTGTCCACCTTTTATAGACAAGCAGAATGTCTAGACTTAAAAACTTATTATTATTATTATTATTAATAATAATAATAATAATAATATTTGTTAGTCACTTTATCTTGCCCAAGGCAACTCAGAGCAACTTACAACCCAAAAAAGCTAGCCAATTTACATAGCATGAAGTAGCCCAAAACAGGGGTCAGGGGTCAACTCAAAATATCAACCCTTTAAATGCCCAAAGTTGTGGTCAAACTGTTAGGCCATGAATATAACGACATCATATAGCCATCAGAAGCTAGTCAATAAACACTGGAACATCAGGCAGTGGAGTGAGGCATTTCCAACGTATTTCACAGAATTGTATTGGGGTCCAAAAAGCCCCAATAAAATATGCATAGCTACCTTACTTTTAATGCATGCGATAAGCACCGTCTGCTTTGCCAGTGCAGAGGGGAAATGCTGCTTGTACACAATCCATCTTGGACCTCCTCATACCTTGTTTTGGACACAATGGTGGTCAGCATAAGATGCTCTGCATAAAAACCTACCTTTCCTCACTACTATTTGCTAAATACAACAATAAAAACAGAACAACTCTCCTCAAAGTCAGCTTCCTACAGAGTACTTCTCACTTTCCTCTTCTGACTTAATGGGTCACAGATATTTTTTTCCAAATACCTGGCTGGCTAAGGCTGAAGACCTCTTGACGCCGCACAGAAGAATACTGGGAAAGGAACATCAAGTCCTGTAAAGCCAAGAACTGCAGGGGGAAATGTTTAGAAGTATTAACAGCTGTAACGTTTTTACTCAAATCTTATCACTAAAATTCCCTTTACTCTGCCCCCTCGAAATAAATTTAAAATTGTCCAGTAGCACCTTAGAGACCAACTAAGTTTGTGCATGCACACAGGTATCTGAAGAAGTGTGCATGCACACGAAAGCTCATACCCAGAACAAACTTAGTTGGTCTCTAAGGTGCTACTGGACCATTTTTTAATTTCTAATTTATTTTGACTGTGTCAGACCAACACGGCTAACTACCTGAACCCTCAAAATAAATTATTTTCAAATTATTGCTTTTTTCCAGACACACCTGAGAACTGCATTTTCATTAAGTGCTAGATAAGGGACAAAGAGCTTCAGCCACTTTAGGTATGCAAGCAAACGTATAAGAAATTACTTCGATACGCAGACAGATTTTTGCACTAAAATGTTGCACTGGTGAAGCATTTCATGGAGAATGGAAATGGATTTATGGCTGTCATTTGCTAAGCTGGTAAGGCAAGCCAGAGAGAATGGCCTAAGGAAGGAGACAATAGAAGCATTAGGGACCTAGGGAAAGAGGGGTTCGGATCCCAAAACAGAAGCACAGCGACTTCAGAAAGGAGTGGGAGAAAGAAATGATTCAGAGGAATTAAGAGGGGAAAGAGGAATGTGATGGGGAAGGAAAACCAGGAACATGGGCAAAAGAAACTTATGGCTAGAAGTTACAGAGGTGAGAAAAGATTACATTCCCATAGTGATCTAAAAAACCTGTCAAATCCTTGGCTGCAAGCTTCTAGTGTGAATTTTATTGGTAGATTGAAAAATACCTTGCATGAAATCCCATGCTTTATCACTTATATTTTACTCAAATTGCTTCTATTACGACAAAGACTACGAAAGAGGCAATTTGACAAGTCTGTGTATTTAACCAAACTCATACCTTTATAAGAGGTGGGGGGTTGCTGCTTAAAATTTTAGGTAAACACTGGTCGGTTTCTTCCGCAAATGTCGGCTGGACAGGAAAATGATGTGCCTGAAAATGGAACGCACACCGTAGCTGAAGCTCGCCATGAGAAAAACCCCTTTGTCAAAAATAATAATAATATATACTGTGATCATTTGCAAGCCTGGTCAAACCAGCAAAACGGACAGGCTGTCAACCCAACCCAGCCCTGACAAGAAAGCAGGGGAAAGGAATGTAAAATTATCCAACTGAAAACCGATTAATCTGATCTCAAGAGTCCTGCTGTGCTATACAAAAAGTATAAGAGCATTCATGCATTGCTTTAAAAACGGAAGAGATAGTACAATTGTATATATCAGACATACAGCACCAACCTCAGTGGCATAGATTCTGAAGAGCAGCCATGCAATGTACCAAGTCATCAGAAGAAACACGCCACATAGCCAGCTGTGGTACAGAAGGGACAAATCCAAGAGACCAGCCATCGTGTCCAGAGGATGAAGTTTACTGGAAGGCCAGGGGAGGAAAGCCAACACCATTACATGGTGTTTTTTGCAATGAGCAGTATATAAAAACAAGCTGGTCTATATCAAAAGTATCGCTTTTGATATATGCTTACACAACACAACAAATGAACTATGCAAGTGGAAATGTGATTCTAATACTTCTGTTGTGAAAGTGTTTCCCATACGATTGCTCAGGGCATAGTGGAAGACATTTAGGACATTCTCCACTGACACAGAATCAAACAGACTCAGTAAGTCCACCAAGGATGCCTGAGAAGTCTGTTCTTTGTTACTTCCCACTGCCAGAGAGGATAAGGTCACCATCATTCCCCAATGAGCCTCAAACATCTTTAAAATCTCCCAACACTGTAAGAACTATCCCTGGTGGAAAGCTTTAGTGTCCTACTCCATGGAAGAATATTATTCTCCTGTGGGCACCATCAGACTAGTGGGGTGGAGCTGGAAAGTAAGTTTTGAAGCTCTGTACGACATCAAAGCTGCATGTGACCTTGACTGGCCATCAATAGCAGGAAAGACGCCCATACCAGGTGGTGGGAGAGGCCAGGTTTCTTTTTTACTTAGCACATCTTGTTAGAAAGAAACATCTGTGCTGGACCACCCTCAATAAGAATCTAGAAACTTCAATTAAATGCATCACTTTTCATTGACAGGAGTAGGTTGCTAGGGGAATTATTATACCACTCCTCTAGTATTTGCATAAGCATACCTACTGTATTCTGGGCTCAATTAAAAGTGCTGGTTTTCATATCTAACTGGCTAAACTCCATCAGCCTACCTGAATTGTTTCTACCCCAACTGAACGCTAGGAGAACTGCAATTTTAAAGCATGAAGTCTGAGCTTCTTTCCTGCCCCCTCTTCGTTCCCCATTCCTTCTTCCTTGTGTGTCATATTATACGCCTGAAAGGGGGGACAGTCTTGCTAAGCTGTTTGTTTTTTTCAAGCTGCTCTGGGAGTCCTATTTTCTAAAGCATGGAGAAGGAATCTGACAACCTGCAAAATGTACAAGGAGTTCCTCTATTACAAGATGAAGAGTTAGAAATTCAATTTATTTATTTGTTATAGGTACTAACCTATCAGTCTGAAGGTTCATTGTGGTAATTATCCATGCCCTTGGAATATAACCTAAAATGGGGGGGAAATCAAGCTGTAAAAACACAGGTGTACTTCCATAGAGGAAATGTATTTCTGGCATAAAAATATATTACCAACAGAAATTTGAAAGTTTTAAGGAAAAGAAATGGTGATAAATTGGGGGCAAAACTCTGCTACACGGAGCATTTTCCCCCTCCCCTATACTGGCCAGTTGACTTTGTAAACCCCAAAAGTTGGGCATGACTATGGCAGCCAACTCTTATGTAAAGCCCCCTCCCACCCCAATTCAGCAACTTGTTATCAGGGAATTGCTGGCTTCCTTCCCACTTGTATCATTTACAGAAAAGGCGGCAGGGGGAGAGAAGTAAAATTACCAAAAATTCTTACCAAAGAAATAGTAAGCAGCACAAAAGTTTCTGACCATATAAAGCGACTCCACACAACTATGCTTTGCAAGCAACGGAAGTGATCTCCTGAAGCGCAGATACTTGTATTGCTGAAAAAGATTGGGCAAATGTTGAACAGCAGAATATTCTTATCCACATACCATATATCAGACTTTGGAGTTAAAAATATGTCACATTTTAAACTCAGAAATGATTTCAGATACTGCAAGATCCTGAAAGATATTAAGAGAACGCTTTCTTCTATTTTAGAATTACTCTCTTCCCTAATATTGTATTACTATAGGTTACTGGCTTGGATCCAAAGGTGTCCTACATGAGTGGAAAGGCACTTGTGTGTGTGCATGGCAGCCAAACCAAATTCTTCTGATTTTACCATCCTGCTACAGCTCCACTCTGCCGGATTCCAGGGAATCCCCAAAATCCTCAGGGGTATCCTTTGCATGGAGCACAAGGGCTTGTAAAGGGGGAGCAGCCTGGAAAACACTATGGGAAAAGCGGAGTTCTCTGGATCCAACCCACTGTACTGTGGTAAAATGACTACAATAAACTGAATTACTGTCACACAGCATCAAAGCCCATCTATAACAGGATGACAGACAATCTCAAGAATCATTCGTTTGGATCCTGAAAACTGCAAGTGGATAGAAGATCATTGAAAGAAGAAAGCTCTGCTCATATAAGGGGTTTCTGTCTGATTTGGGACAATTTTGCCCACCCACTGCAGACGCCCACATCACAAGCCACACCATTTAGGAGTCCCAACAGAAGTGAGAAGTCTCCTTCTTCAAGTTCTGCTCATACAGTGGTACCTCAGGTTACATACGCTTCAGGTTACATGCTCTGCTAACCCAGAAATATTACCTCGGGTGAAGAACTTTGCTTCAGGATGAGAACAGAAATCGTGCTCCGGCAGCGCGGCTGCAGCAGGAGGCCCCATTAACTAAAGTGGTGCTTCAGGTTAAGAACAGTTTCAGGTTAAGTATGGACCTCCGGAATGAATTAAGTACTTAACCCGAGGTAGCACTGTGTTTCTTGGGTCCCCACCCACTATGCTGCAGCTATGCCCTGCAGAAAAATCCTTCCTGGACCCAGCATGATATGACTTCCCTCCAAATATGTAATAGTCATGATCACGTAAAAGGTAATGATAATAATAATAATAATAATAATAATAATAATAATAATAATAATAATAAAACTAAAGGACCCCTGGACAGTTAAGTCCAGTCAAAGGTGACTATGGAGTGTGGTGCTCATCTCGCTTTCAGGCCAAAGGAGCCAGTGTTTATCCACAGACAGCTTTCCAGGCATGTTTATTCACAGAGTATCTGTTTATCCAGACAGCTTTCCAACATGACTAAAACGCTTCTGGCACAACAGAACACTGTTACGGAAGCAAGAGTGCACGGAAACACTGTTTATCTTCCTGCCACAGTGATATCTATTTATCTACTTACACTGGTGTTCTTTTGAACTGCTAGGTTGGCAGAAGCTGGGACAGAGCAATGGGAGTTCACCCTGTCACGCAGATTCAAACCGGTGACCTTCATGATCACATAAAAGCAAAAGCACTACAGGTGGCCCAGTGTTTGAATTCTATTCCTGCTGTTACTTGCGCACTTACCTGTATAACTGGAAATGGAAGGTAGTTCAAATTGTTAACAAGATACCGAAGGCTATAGCTGTAACCCATAAAGGCTCCAAGAAGCAAGAGGAAGAGGTGGTATTCATTCAGGCACATGTGCAGATCAGCATCAGCTACACTGAAGCAAAGCAGTAATTTTAGCCTTTAGTTGCACAGGAAGTTAATAACTCTATACTCAATTCTACTTTTAAGGAAATGTTATCCAATTTTGCAAAATTAAGGTGGCGGAGGACTCATTCCAAAACATTGTCCAGCAACTATGAAAAAAGGTTTTACTCTCGTTTATCTATTACATAATAAACAGACTGAAACACACATTCCCCAACTTTATATTCAGTTCGCCTTGTAGATATACATATGGTACTGCAAGGAGGTGCTCATTTTTAACTACTGACTTTTTAAAAAGTGATAAAATTGTACAAATATTGGGGGGCAGTGGCAGCATCCTGAGCACTATCCAACAGATAACTGCAACTGACTATAATCCTTACTGGATCACTGGCTGGAGTTAGCTGGTATGAGAATTGCATTTTCTCAGCAACCTTGACTTGCGTCCTAAAAATAGGGAAAAGGCTACAGAAAAAGTTGCAGCCTCTTTGGAGTATTTTAATCCAGGTTTGTAAATAATTCAAAAGTTAGCAAAAATGTTACTAACTTCCTATACAAGCTACAGTATAGGGGAAGCCCTGTCCTCTGTGGCCTTCATGGAAATGTAAGCTTCTAGCCTTGTCAACAAAAACCCTTATACTGAGGAGCTTAGAAGAGGAGAGATGGCACAAACGTTCCTTCCTCCACCAAGTCTCTCCTTGCCTCACCTGTGGCTACAAGGCTACTTTTATCTTCTGCACCCAAAGGGTCACAAGTACACAGTAATTTATTTCTCAGGAAACATTTGCTTGCACACATCTTCCTACCAGCTTTCTACACTTGCAGCAAAATGAGAACCACCTAATGTGAACTATCTGGCAGCATTTCGTTATTAGCATTCGCAAGAAGTTACATTTTAATAAACAGCTCTTGAACCACCCCCAGGGTTACCTTTCTGTAGCTGTGCAGGATACAGATAAAAAGAGAAACTTCCCCTTCGTCATAACTGCTGCACACCAAGCTACCAGCATTCCCATTACAGCATGAGCAACGGAATGGATCACTTGCTGCGGGTGGATAATCTTGCTTATCAGAGCTAACCGGGAGCAAGGAATAGAAGGCACAACTGCAAAGTAAGAAGGCAAATAAGAACATTTAACCACCTCCTGACTTAAAGAGTATTACATTACGTACATACTTTGTGTCACATTTCAAGACACCACATTCAGGCAATCACTGCTCCACATTTAAGCACTCATGAGTTCAGTGTAGGATACTGAGTTCTTTAAAAAAGCCAAATCAGACTTTCAGGAGTGGAGAATGGTCTTTAAGGATTTAGCACAGCATTTAGAGTTATTCCACATTTATTAATGGAGAGTTTTAAGAGCAAAGGTTGGAAACTAAGTTTCTACTGACACACAAAGAAACAGATTCCAAAGTTTAAAACAAAGCCTAACGTTAAGCACAAATCAGCAAATCAAACGGCACTTTTAAAGTTGATGCAGCTTTCAACACCAACCTGCATGAAACTCAACGTTGAAGATGCTTATTACCAGTATGACCACAGACATTAGCAGTATGCAGAAAATAACGTAGGAGGTATACAGGTCATTGAATGAACCTAAGGCAGGGGGAAAAATATGAATCAGAAGTACTATACAACAGCTCTACTACTAGATCTAAGTGCCTACAAGGCTGGACTCAGACCTAGGGGGCATTTGGTATATCTCTCACCTCAGCCATAAACTCAGCGATCACATTCACACATCACACTAAACCATTGTTATTGTTGTTGCTGTTGTTACTGTTATTACCCTGCCTTCCTCCCAGTCCAGAAATTGTAATTCCAGAGGTAACTCTGATAATACCTCTGGCATGTCTGGATGGAGGATACAGAGGGGTGTGCGAGTGTGTGTAGCAACCAGCCTACTGTACAAAGGCACCATTTACATTTGTTGCTCTACCCATTTTTGCCTCTGCCCCCCCCCCCACCATTGGCATGGGGCCCTCAGGCTGAAAAAAATGTTCCCCATCCTTGCTCTACATGTAATATGAGAACACTGGCCTAAATGTTAGGGCTGTTGTAAGGATTGCTGTGATAATATGCCCAAATAATGTTGAATTAAAAAACTGCATAAATACTGCTCTGTAACATTTGTCTCAGACAGGGCACTGACATACTTGTGATCCATTGTACCGGGTGGAAGAAGTCAATGCTGCTGATGCTGATGAAGGCTGCAATACACAGAGGAAGCAGCAGCACCGACCAAGCAAGGCTTGCAGCTGCTCTCCATCCCAAGATCTGGAAAGGAAACAAAGCGTGTTCTCATTAAAGGAGAGCACGTGATGCAGATGGGGCCGAGCAAAGCACCCCATGGTTGCCAGGCAGGATAGATTGAAGGGGCTTGGATCGGATTGGTGGTTGGTGTTACTGGGGTAAATTTGATGTTGCCAATTTAGGGGTGGGGACAGAGGTTGTTTAAACAAGGCTCACAGCATGTTCCTTTCTCTTTCGCTGTGGGCACCGGATCACCCGCCCGCCCTCCCTTGATTGGGCTTGTGCTTTGACCTTGCTATGCCTGTCATGGGGTCGTCCGCCTTGGTGCGGGGGCCTGGTAGGAATTTTTCCTTTTGGCTGATTAGTGTGTGCCAATTGGTTTTTGCCTACTGCGTAGCAAATCGTCACAACTTGTAAGGTTGGCGGTTAGGCATTGGTTTAAATTGGTTTGTGGAGGGGCATGGATTGGCTGTGCCTGCCCCTCCAATGCTGCTGCTGCACGGGAATTCCGTTAAAGGAATTCAGGGGCTTACCATCCTCTCGGCCAAACCCCTGGAATTGGGTGCGGGCCGCGTAAGCTCCTGGGAGCATGCGGGGAGAAGTTGAGGGTCTGTGTCGCAGCTCCAGTTATCCCTGATCTTGTTCCTCCACACTGGCTCTTGCTGGAATCCGGGAGTCAGTGCTGTCCCCCAAGGCGGGGGGGACAGCTAGTCATAACCAATGCCTAAGCAACCACTCACAATGTGTATTTTAATAAAGTTGTGGCCAAAATTATGCCAAAAACCTTAAACAAAAATTATGTGTGATGTGTGAGTTATTGGGGTAGGGGTGTTTTGGGGACCTCAGCACGCAAAAACGTATCCAAACACAGACTCCATAAACCAGGATGTAGATGTAGATGTAGATGTAGACAAATTGCCCATTTAAACAGTTACTCAAGATGAACCTCTCTCAGGACTGGTGGAGAGAGGTGGGGGAAAGAGAAATAGTACTTTTGGAAAAACTTTAAGTCAAAATGATTTATTTATTCTTTTAATTTCATGCAAGAGTTTGATCACTTTCAAATCATATGCAGTTTTAAATGAACAATTTTCAGAGGAAAATAAGTAACAGCGTTTCCATTAGAATTGAAGAGGTGAGGGAATGGGAGTTTTCGGAGGAGGAAAACAAGAAAAAAAATATTCTGAATCTCAGAAGTCAGAACAGCAAGAGGGATCACTGCGCAGTGAAAGCAGCAATCACTCTTGCTGTTCTGGCTTCTGTGATAGCTATGCATCCTGCATTCGCTCCATAAGACGCACACACATTTCCCCTTACTTTTTAGGAGGGAAAAAGTGAGTCTTATAGAGCAAAAAATACGGTAAATCTGGCTGCACCAAAGGAAGAAGAGGGACAGCAGGATTATGTTCATTTTAAGTATGTGTGCCTACGTTTCCATGTTTTCCTCCTCCTTCCCTGTATATTTTTCCTTGTGTGCATGTCTGTGTGAATTTTAAATATTTTGTTTGTTATTGTCTTATGGATCTCATGCTATCTTTCTGAAGGAAGGAAACCAGCTGGGTAGATGGGGCTGCACCTTGTCCCTCTCAGGAACAACTGATTTTCTAAAAAAATAAATTTTATTAATCAAAACAAACAAACTATTGACTGAGGCATGAAACCTGCAATGACACAGTGTAAGAAAGCAAACTACCAGCTCTTCCTTGGGCATTGGAGAAAGGGGGTGAAGGATGAACATATAGGCATGGGCAAGAGCTCATCATGCAATCTGACTGAAGACCCGAAGACACAATGAATTTTATGGGCTATGTATATGTAAAGACACATATAGATGTCATGAATAGCTCTACATGAAGTCATATTTGGCTGGTACAATTTTGAAATTAGAACAATTGCGCATATACGTCATGAAAGTCCAACAAACAGCTGCAAATCCCCATGTTTGGTGTTACCGCTGAATACTTTCCAGTGGTGGGCCAATTTTTCAAGGATAGCAACGGGTAGCACTTTCTTAAGCCAGCTGTCCTCTGTGGACATGTGAGGCATCTTAACAGCTGCTTGTTGTTTCATACCATTATAAATATGAGCAACAACCTCTGCTCCACTCCCACCTAGAAAAGGTTGGTGCATGCAGAGTTTCAACGAAGACAGCCTTTCCCAGGATGGAAAGGGCCGACCGACTTCTTAAGCAGCAACTTCTGCTTCAGTCTAAGGCAGGAACCTTAGCCAGAACTAGCAACCCGATACAGTACTAGAAAGTAATGGCAATTCTACTGGACTATGTTCTCATAAAAACAACAACACCCTACTCCAGTTTAACTTGCCTGCCGTCCTCTTCAGTTCTCCCCAAAAACTGAATGAATCTTGGCAGTTTTACAAGCCTGTGCTTAAAAACTATGGGTTTATTGGAGCCAATCCACAGCGAGGGTCCCCCGCCCACTTGCCAAAGGGAGGAATTAGGAATCTGTTGATACCTCTGAAGCATGAAATGACGTTGCGCAAACACGCATTAGCTCTATTCGGGTGTTCGTGCACATGTGCTTAATGCGCGCGCATTCATACATACATTTAGCTGTTCCCGCGTTGAATGGAACATCATCCCTCGCCCTCCCATGCCGCGAGCGGATAGGAACTGCTTCAGTTCCCGGATGCTATCCCAGGGAGCCCTGCTCCCGTTGCCAAGAGCAGGGAATAGCTTCAGTGACGTTAATTTAGCGCGTCCGTCGTCGGTGTGCCGCTTCAGTCGACCATTCTCTAAGCGGAAGTTTACTTTCTTACGGAGTCCCGGCAGAAAAGGGGGAGGAAGTAAGTGAGGGGTGCCTGTGTTTTCTTTGTGCAGATTTCCGATATATTTTAAAATGTATTTTGTGTTTTTTTTAAAAAAAATAATCATTAAATATTTAATATATACAATATAGTATTTTAAAATATCCAGTATATAATGTTGTTGGCATCCCGTCCCTCTCGAGAGACAATAGAAGAGCGCAAGCCTGGGCAGTGTGCATGGAGGTGCTGGGCTGCTTAGATGACAAGACCCCCCCTCTCGGTCTCGCTTTCCTTCGTCTCGAGAGACAATGGCGTGCTCCTCCGGTGGTGAAGACAATAGCAGCACCAAAGTGACCTTCCCAAGGGCACAAGTCTGAGGAGCGTTTATGGAGGTCCTGGGCTGCTCAGAAAACACAACTAGCCTCTCGGGCCTCGCTGATGTGGTCCAAAGGAAAGCAAAACAGTACATTTGACACCAGGGTGGCTGCAGGAATTGACAGAAGGAGGTCTACAAGGCACCGTCCAACCATCTTAGGAACTCCGCTCCTGATTTGTCCCGCAAGGGAGTGGGCAGAGATTATTCCTCAAGGTTTGCTCCCAGCAGGAGGAATGCAGTTTGGTTTCAGCACACAGAATATGATAGTAGAGCAAGTCTACTGCCAGATGGATGGAAAAACAATTAAGGTTTATTGGAACTGCTTAGTTTCCCATGTCTCTACTGATTAGCAATAAATCTTTGAGTGAACCATGCAGATGAAAAATAAGCTTTTGAAAAATATGTGATTGCTAATGGTCTTCTCTCTAAACTCTTATTTCTCATTTTAGCACCTCAGAGGATCTCAGGGGCCCAAGGCACAGGTGGAGGAGGGAGTGTGCAGCTTGGAGTCTGCAGTAGAGATGGTGAACGTGGGGTTGTCTCGCGTGGACGAAGCGGTGGCAGCCAAGCACTCGGGGCTACAAGAATATACTGCCTGCCAGTCTTACGCATTCATGAAGGGCATGGGGACATTTATTACAGTCTCCGGGATGGCTTTTGCTCTTCAAAAATTCATTCGGAAGATTCACTACCCGTTCCAGTGGAACATCCTGCTTTCCTTTGTTGCTGGTTCAGTTGCAAGCTATACAGTAACTCGATGGGAGACACAGAAGTGTTCTGACTTATGGATATTTCTGGAAAGCAAACAACCCAGTGTCCCAGATGTAGCCAAAGAGAAAGTGCCACATTTGGACCCCCAGAAGGAGACAGAGGCCGGTGCAAAAAGGAACAAGTATGGAGATATCATGGACTAGCCTGAAAATCCTATTGCAGATATTTAATGCCTTTGGCTCATGGAGTCAACCCATTAAATTCGGGGGGGGGGGGGCAATGGATGGAGGCAGAGCAAATCACACTACACAACTTTTCAAAGACATCTGAAGCAGCCCAGTATCAGGAAGTTTTGAATGTTTGGCGTTTTTATTTGTGCTGGAAACCCAGCCAGATGGGCAGGGTATAAATAATAAAATGATGGTGATGATGATGATGATTTCTTTCACTATAACCCCCCCCCCCATTAACTTCCCCACTAGTTCTGATACGGCAAAGATAAGGCTATAGTATTAGCAGTGAATGTCCAATTTCTTGTTTAATACGAGACCAGTCTGTGACCTTCATGTGCTGGTTCTGTCACCCTTAAAGGTAAAGGGACCCCTGACCATTAGGTCCAGTCGTGGCAGACTCGGGGGTTGCGGCGCCAATCTCGCTTTATTGGCCGAGGGAGCCGGCGTACAGCTTCCTGGTCATGTGGCCAGCATGACTAAGCCGCTTCTGGTGAACCAGAGCAGCACACAGAGACGCCATTTACCTTCCCGCCGGAGCAGTACCTATTTATCTACTTGCACTTTTGACGTGCTTTCGAACTGCTAGTTTGACTGTCACCCTTGCAGTCAACAAATAGTGGTTGCTTCACCTGGTCTCATGGGTGGGCTGGCCCTGGTATATATTGTTGCGTGCCACCCCAATCTCTGGGCGGTCCAAGGGTTCCATGCGCTTACCTGGGGTCCATGTTTCCTTTTGGAAATGAGACACAGCAGAGACTGTGGTGTCTTTATGATATATGGTTTATTTACACATATATACAACCTGAGCCTACGATGGAGGGGCTCACAGCAGACCCCCCAAAAGGGTCTTCTCTCACAGTCACAGCCTTGGATTCAGACAGACATCAAACATTGCTCTCCCACCCACCTCGCTGTCTCTCCAGCTTACAGCTTTCCTAACTCCTCTTCTCTAAACTCTGGCCTTATCTGTTGAAGGAGGGAAGACCCACCTTTTGCCAATCTAGCACAACAAGCACTTTGATCCTTGGTCCTCTTAATGGCCCATCGCCCAGGATGCTAGCCTGGCTTAATTAGCTTTTGACACTTGCTGCATCCAGGAATCAGAAGTGTCTAGCACTCAGCTTAACACACAAGCCTTGATTAAATCTAACACCTGCTGGGTCCAAGGATTATAGAGGGCTGGGACCCACAAACTCATAAAAATATTATGGTTTGTATCCAATGCTAGTCCCACTCAGAGTAGACCTTCTGAAATGAATATGACTAACTTGGGTCCACTAATTTAAATTGGTCTTTTCTGAGCAAAACTTAAGTCAGTTATAATTATGTTTGTATGCATATGCTCCCATCCTCCCCACAAAATCCTGTGGATGCTGATGATGTATTATAAATACAGCAAAATATACAGGCTTTTGGGAAGAAATACTTAGAAATGTTGGTGGCATTTTGAGTCATTTTTATTTGATGACAAAACAAGATTTATGCAGAAGATAAAAAATAATAAATTATTAGGGTTTAAATCTACAGCTGAAATTTTTAGGATTCAAATCTCCAGGTGAAATTGATTCCACTGAACTGAACCCTTTTTTATCTTTTGCTTCAACAGAGCAGAATTTCAACTAAGTCCATTACTTGTTGATCATTCAAGTGTCAGGTACTATGAATTTAGATGGTTTTGCTGATGTGTCATTAAGAACTTTTGGCTTTCGCTGATGCTTCTTTTCAGATCTTTTGGGTTTTCTTTTTTTCAATATGGGAAAGCCCCAATAAAGCAATATCCCACAGATGAAGAAATATATATCTGAGGAGGGAAAGACAAGCAAGTTAGTATTATGAATCTAAAATGCAGAATGCTGAAGGCATCAAATTCTAGAGCATCTTTGCTACTGTCTGCACAATTTGTCCAGAATAAAAAACTTAGAAAGGAGAGCAAAACCTGTAAACTTGCATTTGTCCTTGCTCTGAAGCACTTCTTAGTTTCGTTGCAGTTTTGCAAGGTTTGTTAATGTGTTTTAATTGTACCAGATACGTTGCAAAGGTCCATTTTTATTTTAATAGAACATATTAAGATTTTGGATGTGGGCCCTCATGTATTCCAGTTCTAATTCTAATCTGTAGAAATACTCATCTGGTAACAAAAAATGATCATATCCATGAAATGCACCCAGAAGGATACAGATAAGCACTGAAGCAAGCCTGTTAGCTAATTAAACATGACTGCCTCTGTATGCTATCATGTAAAAAACTGTCAGATGTACTTTGTCTAAATGGGAGGGTGGGGAGTGATAAGTGGGTTTACAGCATTTTCTCACATTTCACTGTGACCAAGAATCATCACAAGATACTATGCAGTTGTGAGCAAAATTGATTTTTAAGGTTCAGGGCTACTAGGGGCATTTTGCCTCTCTCCTACTGGTGTCTCCAGGCTCATATATTGAGTTTTCCCCGCATAGGTGAGTTGCTGAAATTCATTCATGATGGCGAGGGGAATTAAAAGGCTGCTTAATTTGTCCAGCAGTGCCACACTTGCCTTGTGCAGGGTGTCATCACAGCTGCTGTGGCACAAGCACAGCAAGCAAGGATGTAATGAGAAGACCCACCTGAGAACCCAAGCACACTTAACATAGAATTCAACCCAACAAGCATCACTGCTTAAATTGAAGCGAGTTATAGCAAGACCACCAACATAGGGCGTAACTTTTGAAATGCTTACCTTTGTTACTGTGCCTTCATTGCTCTTATTGTTACATTTTGTGGAAGTGAAGTAGTTGGCATAACAACATCCAGTTCAGGGGCATCAAAAAAGTATGCCTACATTATTGGAGAAGGTGAGAAGAAGGGACAGTAGTATATTACGAATATCACAGGTTAACCTTTATACTGTACTTTTTACATTTGCATTGCTTATGTGGGCAGGGAAGATGTAATACAACCATTAGCTTTACCACTGGATTTTAAAAGATGACTGCAATACCGACCATATTGATTTAGTGAACAAATGAAACAAAAACAGATTAGAGCATCAATTAATTATATGAAAGTTACCAAAACTAAAATTTCCAGGGTAAATAAGCCAAAAAAGTTTACACAAGCAAGTAAGTGCTCAAGGCATGAGATTTAAGCATGTTCAACATACTGGTTTTATACCCTACTCCAATATAGGAATACTTAGCCACTTACAACAGCTTTTAAGCCAGTCACTGATAGGCATTTGTAGACATGACTTGGTACAGAAATCCTATTTTTAAAATGCTACCCATTTCTAGAGTTATTTACAGTAAGTACAAGCACATTTATTTGTGAGGATTGCAGATTTTCTCCATGAATAAAGGTCTCCATAGGTGAAGCTTTTAACTGTTCACGAAAACTGACCTCAGAAAAAACTATTGAAAGGTTAGGAAACAACTGTCATACCAAGCAACCAACAGCAAGCAAGGCATTGAGAAGTACCACAGTCACAATTGTAGCCACTGCAATCCTTCGGTTGTCATCTCTAACAGCAGGCCAAAATGTCATCACTAAGACAGATCCTGAAAGGCACAAAGCAAATACCACCAAAACCCATCTGAGAGCTTTCTGTGGAATAATCCACAATATCTGTAAAGAAAAAGAAAGGAGATGCAGTTCTAGTTTTTGCTGATTTGAATCAGATAAAATCTTACAGAAACAGAATTTTCTGGATTTTAATGAGAAAATTAGTAAGAGCACCCACAAACGGTTTCTATATATAACCAATGTCTTGAACTAAATACTGAGTAAAGTTATAAATTGGCTGCTCTTCAAGACATAATCTAGAATTGTGGCCCACAACACAGTACACAATGATGCATATGTAATGAGCAGCAAGGTAAAGGGACCCCTGACCATTAGGTCCAGTCATGACGGTCTCTGGGGTTGCGGCGCTCATCTCGCTTTATTGGCCGAGGGAACAGGCGTACAGCTTCTGGGTCATGTGGCCAGCATGACTAAGCCGCTTCTGGAGAACCAGAGCAGCACATGTAAACGCTGTTTACCTATTTATCTACTTGCACTTTGACGTGCTTTCAAACTGCTAGGTTGGCAGGAGCAGGGACTGAGCAATGGGAGCTCACCCCGTTGTGGGGATTCGAACCACTGACCTTCTGATCAGCAAGTCCTAGGCTCTGTGGTTTAACCCACAGCGCCACCCGTGTCCCTGTAGTGAACAGTAGGCAATGGCTGTTTCCAGGAAAATACTCTGCATTGCTACTATCCAAAGTCCACCATCAATCCCTCCCTTCCTTCAACAAGTTAAGATACTGGTGATACTCGATACACATTTTTTTGTTTCATTTGTCTCAAAAAAAGGATCTGTCAAAAGATTTCAACAGCATCTCAGATGGCACCCATGTTCAAGCAGCAGCCCTACAGAAAAGCATTCCTCAGTGTAGCCACTTGAAACTGCATAGTGCATGGAATCCATGTGCATAACAGCTGGAGGGAACAGCAAGAAGCATCCCTTCCTTAGTTCAGATTAAATTATGAATGCACATTTCTACAACTTAGGGCAAATCTCAGTGAATTTTGTCCAGTATTTCCAAGGTGAATTAAGCAGGCCATGCATGGATTTCTCATCTAAACTTCCCATATAAAATGTCAACAATCTGTATTGATCTGTTTATATTATAAAAAAATCAAAACAATTTATTCAGCACTTCCTCAAGACTCTTCATATACTCAGGAATTCTTTATATTCAACTTACCGCTGTTGGAATATAAATGAAAAGTGAATAGCCATAAACGCACACAATCTCAAGAAATGAGTAGGATACAATGTTCACAACTTTACTGTTTCTCCACATAAGAAATCCCCAGAGAGCTAGAGGAACTAGCCAAGCATATGCATAGATGGCTGTAGCAGCTATGGACACTGTAAAGAGATTTATTTCAGCATTCAAAATCACAGCAAAATAATCAAGGCTATCACATCATAGAAATACTGAACTCAAAGGATGTAAATTAAAACTACATAACAGTTGGCTGCATTACTCTGTGTTTGATTGGTAATCATTTGGCAGCAGTTATCCTTTTGAAATCAGGTCTCACGGGCTGCCCTGGGCTGCATATTGACACACCTTAAAATATGCCTCTGTTATCTCTGTCACTCAGTAAGAGAAATGGAACACTGAATTAGGCTGCCAAAGTTACAGAGCCTCTATAACTCAACACCCATACATAACTAAGAACAATTACCTGATACATGCATTCTCTTATGGTCACCCAGATCTGCCTGGCTGCTCCCTAAGCCATTCCTGTCTTCACTTGCCTAAGCTCTCAGTCTAGGTCAGGCAATATTATACACACCATATCTACAGCCTCTTCCTTGCTTCTAGATTGGTGAGGAACTTAGTATCTTGAACTGCCATGTACTTCGGAACAAAACCTTTTATATGGTGGCTAACTATCTTAAATTTCTCCTTCTGTTATCTTACCTAGAACAGTGAACCACCAGGAATTCAAATGTATTTGGAATACAGCTTTTAACACAAACCTTTTCGGAATTCAGGCACATAATGGAAATCAGGTTTGCCCAGATGGATGAAAAATTTTGAGAGGTTGCCACTGATAGCAATGGCAAAGACTAACGTGGCACATATCCAAAAGGGACCTTAATGGAAACAAAAGCAAAAGATCATTTATTCTGACTGACTGACCCAGTGTTGGAAAAAATTGAAGTTCTTTCATGACAATTTTAGCATTTGCACGTACCATAAAGATCTGGATTACTTCGAATATACAGCCTTACAAAGTTTTTCCCTGGCACTGGAAAAACAGAACCTTTGATTCTGTCGAGGACCTAATAAAAGTAATACAAAACATTTGACTGAAGATAAATGATTTTTATTAAATTATTTAATTAAATTATTGTGACATCTGAACTAGATAATTGCTTTGAGTGTTTGAAATGGCACAGCTGTCTGGATATCCCCTCTGTATTTTCTTCTTGCTTCAGTTGTAAGAATGGTTTGCCTATTCCTCCGCCCCACCTACTTCTTATATTGCTATATTGATGCATAACACTTGTCCTATTATTTCCATAGTTAACATCCACAGTTAAGCTGCCATTGAAATTTGATGACTCAGCACACAGTAGTAAAGGGTGCAAGCATGCGGCACTTTGAATAACAGGTTGCATTTGTGGACAGAACTCCAGAGACTGAAGTGCACAGCAAACTCTGCTGATAATTATTATAATAGTGCTACCAAAGTAGTAATCACGCATGCATTGATTGGTATTGACAATTTCAAGTGGTAGGGAGCGGCAAAAGGCCAGATACATTTTCAAAAAGAATGAATCATTTGTACTTTTTTTGTTTGGAGACCTATGAATATGGAAACATGATGAACTCTGAACAGTTGCAGATACTGTCCACTACCAGCTCTGCTATGCACAAAAAAGCAAGCTGAAGATCACTTGTGCATGGTGCCTTAACAAAGACATTACTGCAAATTACAAACCTGGTATGTATCGACATCAAAAAATGTTTGGTAATACTCAAATGTCCAGAATGGGGCACTTTTCTTCTGTCCGGCAAGCAACTGAAATTTTAGAAGAAGAGAAAAAGATTGCTAATTCAGTATTAGCGGGTCATTTTAACAGGCAGGTCTTTTTAACTCATAGGGATTGCAAATATATTTGAGCAAAGTGGGAAAAGACATTTCAACCTGGAAGAAGAATTTTCAGCAAAATGTATGTCAAATATATTATTGTTACCACCCTGCTAATTCTTCAAGCCCATCTTTCTGAAACAGTGTGTGTGGTATTGTCAGGCCACTGGCCACAAGTTCAGACAGCCTGGTACCAACCCTGTGTCCTTCAGTCAACTCTAGCCACTCCACTCAGGAAGTATCTATTTCATCACTGCCTGTTATATGTGCTGTATATAATATCTTCCAATTTGCAGTCCTGTGGGAAAGCCACACACGGCACTACAGAGGATTCACACACCTCTGGTCAAAGCGGGGAAAGTATTGCCACTGAACAAATCTTCCAGTGGCTAGAAAGAAAGAAATTCCATAGAAAGCAATTCAGGGCACCAACAAGCCATGTAGAACAGTTTTCACAGGGAATATTCTGAAGTTAATTATTTTTCTTCGATATCTGTTTACATATACAAGTGCCCCAAACCATTAATGTAGTGCTTACCACCTGAGATTGTAACAAGTACGAGAGCACTTTCACAAACCAGCTCAGGGCTAACAGAAAAAACAACAAGTGAATAATGACAACAAAAAAGCTCTCCTATCCCCATTCCAACCTACACCCCATGAGATATATTCCAATACTGTGCCTACTTCTCTAGGAAGGCTAGGAACCCATCCAACACCCTGTCTGGAGTATTAAACTTCTCAGGAATACAATCTTTTTGCTACAGAGCAGCCTGGCCAAGGACTATCCTATGTTTTCTCCTTCTCACAGATGACTACCCTGAGTGGCTTCTGCTGCTATTTACACACAGCATGTTCAATTTATTTAAAATAGCTGTTGTACTAATTAAAAGCTTGAGAAGGAAAATCAGTTTGTCAGAAAACATCTTTACATTGTCCTCTAACCTCAGTCTTATCAGAATCATCTGTCCCCAATAGCTCATCATCCTCCTCTCTCCCAGAATCTTGCAGATGTCCATGCTTTGTTTTTGGTTTCTCAGCTGGTTCATCAATGCTTATTGTGACAGCGTCCGGATTTGCTGCCAACAAATTGGCTGCATCATCAAATTCTGAAAGACAAGTCATTCCAATAAAGTTTAGATTTTCACATTGCTAACTGTCAGGGCATGCAACTGTATGAAATTAGTAGGGCTCTCCCATCATTATGTTGCAAAGCTTGTGTTGGCGCTCAGTTAAAAAGATTTTGTTTTTTCCGAGTAAGATGTGCTACTGGTCTACCTCCTGCACACTAGCTGATGGCAGACCTGAATCTATACCCTAGGGTTGAGTTCACTAGACAGAAAGGCTATTTGAACTAATGCATATTGAAAGGGGAGCAGCACAGAAACATAAATCAATAGGTGCAGGAGACAAATTAATACTAATGCTATAAACCCACACACATTTTAAGTAATTAGAACTGCAGTAGACTGCCAGAACATAAACTGTTCACATCTACTGCAATTTTCACAATGGCAAGCTCCAAAAGGAGTCACTCCTCCTACTTGTCTGCTGTAACTGTCGGCTTTCTATACATTTGAACCAGTGGCATACTACCTAACAGTAGGAACTGTAACTGGGCTTTCAGTCCTAATTAGAATAAGCACCTAGCAAATTGGCAGAACTTTAAGCGATTACTTAATGCACTCTTCATGTGCAAAATGCTCCATCACTTTCCCCATAATATTCCCATTATGTAGAGACAACTGAGCTCAGTTCCATAACTGATAAACGCTGCTTTTAAAACAATCAGCAGTAATGTTGAGCTCGCAAGACTGTGCATTATGAAACATGGTTTAATTATATAAGTGGTATTAATGCAATGGCCCCATGCACATACTGCAGAATAATTCAGAGATTTTAAGTGTAATTTTATAAGTTACCATGAAACTTTAGGTCATCCACAGTTGCCATTCATGCACCAATGTCCCAACGAAGTGCTCAGAAGTGAAAAATAGCTGAAAAACACGAAGCAGGTTAAATACAATTTCAGATTAAAAATGGAACTCTATTATTCACATATTGACAAAACTGAATCACAGAGCTCTGGAATCTATGAAACATCCTGGAAATCTGAAGAAACCTTCAGATAGACTCCCAACAAGATTAGTCCACTTCATCCAGATTACTACAAGCAATAAGGAGAATGATATAAATACGGATATAATGGGCTGAATTATTATTATTTACTAAATTTCTATACCACCCTTCATCCGAGGATCGCAAATAAACGGCTCAGACTATAACAGGGGAAAAGGAAAGCAATCCCTCCTTACTACAGCTTTTTAAATAGAAACATACAAGCCAACTAACCTGGGTGCAAATACCTTTCTGGCAATTAATATAATAAACTAGATTACAAAAAGCAAACTCAAAAATCTAGGGCCTGAATCACACAAACAAAAAAGCAACCTGATATCTGCTAGAAATTCAAATGTGATTCCTAATGTTCTTTTTTAATAATATATTAGTCATCTTTGCCTTGTGCAAGGCAACAAAAAGTCACAAACACACAGGATGAAGGCTGCACTGTATCTGTACGCATGTCAAATGCCCTACAAATCTGCACCACTGCCAATGATTCTCTTCAGTGATTTACTGTGGTATGGTGAAAAGTTGCCAGATCCATACAGCGGCGGTTGCCCTGGATGGCTGTCTTACTATGTGGTCACAGCCCCAGAGGTACCGTTACAGTAGCATTAGCCCCCCCAGTATCTTTCCTGGTGCTCTTGCTGCTTCTTACACCACATACACAAAATCTAGGGGCACTTCCTCAGAAGCAGTTTCGTGCTGCTTTATCTTTCAAGTCCTAAGGTTGCTGACGGAATGTCCTACTGGAAATCTGTAGTGGTCAAGGTATGGGAAAGCAGGCAGGCAGGTATTCTGGCCACTGCAGTCTTCCAGCAGGGAAAGAAAAAACTACCCAGTGCCAGTGGCATAGCGTGGGGGGTGCAGGGGGGCCCAGCCGCACCGGGCGCAACATCTGGGGGTTAGGGTTAGGGGGCGCAAATCCACGGGTTAGGGGGTGCAAATTACTTGCCTTGCCCCGGGTGCTGACAACCCAACCTACGCCACTGCCCAGTGCCTAACAGCCCCCCCCCAAATACCCAACCCTGAAGTGCTTTTGGGGAACCCATGAAGCTAACTTCCGAGCAAATACGCTTTTATTACATGGAGACTGACGTAGCAAGAGACAAGCCTTGATGTAACCAGCAGCCTTGCGCTCGTTACCTATCTATGTGTCAGCCCAAAATCACTTCCCGGTTCCATGCAAATCAGCGCCGCTTCCATATTTAATGCCATAAAGGTGGCTGCGAAGGAGAAAACCCACCCTTGGCACTGCTAAGGCGGTTAAAGGACACGAAGGAGGGACCCATCTGTATTAAGAGATGGTTCTTATGGCGGGAAGAGAGGGGCAGCAGCCATCGCTTCTCTTCCCTGCGGTCCTATTTGGGCGCAATGAATAAGCCCCCGGCTGCATCATTCGAACGTGGGATCTGCGCACCAGGGAGCCGGCAAGGGGGTGGTGTTCCACCCGCGCAGACACGGGTCTTTCTCTTTCCTTTCCCCCTAACGTGTGAAGCCTCCCTTTGGGCCAGGCCGCAGGATTGACCCCCTCCCTCCCACCCACTCCACGAGGCGGCGCCGCGGCCACTACCTCCCGGTGCCAAAAAAGGGACGCTACGTACCGAGGGCCTGTGTTGCCGGAAACGGCAAGGGCTCGGCGGCTGCTTTAACTTCTCTCCTCCTTAAAGAGACAGGGCGCCCTTTAAGAGGCCCGAGCCGACCGGCGCGTCTCTCTGTCGCTCTCCTGTCCCCTCCCTTTAAAGAGAAAGCGAGCAGCGCCTCCAGTTGGCCCCGGGCGCCTTATAAAGCCCAGCAGATTTGTCGCGGCAGGTGAGATCAGGGGTGCGGAAGCTTGTGCCACAATAAATGTAACTGTTAACCTTCCAAGCTGCAGCTCTGCCTTTTGCAAAGCTGCTTGTAAAGGACAAACTGCAATCCTATGCATGCTCCCTTAGGAGTAAGCTCCAAGAGCTGCCTGCCTGCAGGTTCTTGAACTGGTTACTCATTCAAACAGCCTCTTTCCCTCCTTCTCGCACCATGATTTCAAGAACCCCGTTCTCTGCTCCGATGGGCAGCGCAGCACCGCCTTCACACGACCCTCCTTAATGATCTCGCTAGGAAGATTTCAGCCCCTGAAGGCGAAACAAACTGTTACATCTTCCCTTAAAGTGAAGAAAAAACACTCCCTCCAAAAGAGATATGTGGGAACTGAGAGGGCGACGCCGATAAACAGGTTTGTTTTCTTCCCGGCAGCTCCCTCGTCTTTCATAACCGTGTTGTTCAGAGACGCAATAGACCAAACTCTACCTGTTGCTTAATCTTTATGCTTGTTGGATTGCCCAGCTGTTAAAAGTAAACAGAAGTCCTCCGCTGCCACACAGCTTCAAGCATTCTGCTTTCATATGTGAAATGGGAGCAGTGGCTGTTGTGAGAGCAAGTGCAGCAGCGTACATGCACAATACAAATAGCAACAGGACATTAAAGGGAGATGGGAATTATCCATACAGCTGATATGCACAAAGGCCACACTTACTTTTTAAAAGATGTCGTGGTGGTGGGGAGGTCAGGAATTCTGATTTAAAAACAAACAAAAAAATTAATTCCTGTTCATATTCCTCAGTTCAAACAAATTAGATCATTCTAAAAAGTGATCCTGGTTCTGAATCCTCCAGCAGTAATAATTGGTGCACCGAAATACTATTGGAACAAGTACAAACCCAACAGCACAGGAGAAGGGATACACCCTTGATTCCTGGAAACTGCAAATTATTTGTTCTGATTAACATTTCAGTTACCGTAACCTTTAGAATGGCAGTTGGCAGTTGGTGAGCCAATAGCAGAAGTCTTGCATATGCATGTTCAAAAGCTAAGCTACTTCATCTACTTTCCCCCTCTTTCCCCCTTTCTCTACTTTGCACAACACAGCAGTCTCTCATTCTGGCAAGATGTTCAAAATCAGGACATTGGTGCAAAAGGTCTGGATTCTCTTTGAAGTGTGCTTCTTTACGGCTGTTGGTAAAATCTGCTTGATCTTATTCCCAGCTACCGCGAAGAGATATATTTTGAAACAAGGGGGAAAGAGCAGCATGGCAAGAAACCCCAATTTCGACTATGAAAACTGGGGTCCAACTTTCTTCAGTTTCCAGTACTTACTCTTCGTCTTGAAAGTCAGATGGCAAAGGCTAGAAGACGAAGTGTCTCAAGGCTGTCCTGCTCCCAACACCCCTCTAGTAGATTTTAGAGGGGAAATACGTCACATACTGGACTTCATGCATGGTAAGTTGAATATTTTTAAAGGTCTCCTGGTATTTATGAACACAAACTGCCGTTTGGCAACTCATTTCAAAACATGGTTTCTGATTCTGTACTGTTAGCTTATCGTGAACCATGGTTTGACAATTTAGACACCACATTAAACAATAATTAAGTGGGTGGGTGTGCAGCCTGAATTGAGCCAGAACATATTTAGAAAATTGGGGAAGGTTACAAAAGGCACAAAACAACTCAGGCCAGATATAACTATCTGGAATTAACTGTGAACAAATTGGGTGGTGAAATGGCAAGGTCTTTCCTTCATGTGCATATAAGTGACTTGAGAAGAACTTGAGAAGAAGTAAGCAGCAGATCTCAGACTCTCTTCTCCCTGGTCAGATCCAGACCATACATTCAAAGAACATAACTTCCCTCAAAGAATTATGGGGACTGGTAAGGGTGTAAGGAATTGTAGTTCTGGCAAGAGGGAGGAGAGAAAATGACAGTTTCCGGTAACCATATGCTTTGAAAATGCATTGAATTTCTTTTAAGTACATGATGTGGGTCTAGAAAAGAGACAGTGATTACTAAAGCTCCAGGTTGCCCAAATGTACTGTCAGGACAAAGAACAAACACAAAACACACTTTGCCCTCTCTTACAACATACTCTTCAATCATTAAGCTGCACTTTATAAGTAACTGCAAAGTCTTTAAAATGCACAGAAAAGTCAAAGCATGCATATGCGCATTCTCAAAACTTACACTATATGGTCTGCACGTTCTTGGTTGTTGAGTATGACTGAGGCAAAATGTGTTTTGGAATAAGAACCAAAGAAAGATATTTCATAGACTGTCATGAAAGGGTGATACTGTTATGTACAGTGGTACCTCGGGTTAAGTATTTAATTCGTTCCGGAGGTCCGTTCTTAACCTGAAACTGTTCTTAACCTGAAGCACCACTTTAGCCTATGGGGCCTCCCGCTGCCGCCGCGCCTCCGGAGCACGATTTCTGTTCTCATCCTGAAGCAAAGTTCTTAACCCGAGGTACTATTTCTGGGTTAGCAGAATCTGTAACCTGAAGCGTATGTAACCTGAAGCATATGTAACCCGAGGTACCACTATACTGAATTTCTCACCCTGGGCCAGCAGGGGGATACTGTAGATAGTTTTCACTCAGGTCCATATATGCAAATAAGGAATTGAAAGTGACGTTCAGTGATTGGATAGTTACAGAAAGTTGTTACTGTTGCGTTGTAGTGGAGCTCTACATAAGCAGGCTGGCTGAACCCTTCAGTTCAGTTCTGTTCTGGGCGGTGGATAAACAAGAGCTGTTTGAAGAATCACTGTGTCATCTGATATGTTCACCCACAACTTAACACATACCATGAAGATCATAATGGCTAGCTAAGTCAGTAGAGCATGAAACACTTAATCTCAGGGTCATGGGTTCAAGCCTCACATTGGTGAAAAGATTCCTGCATTTCTGGGGCTGGACTAGATGACCCTTGTGGTCCTTTCCAACTCTTCAGTTATATGATTCTATGAGGTTGTAGGTGGCCCATTTGAGATGCAGGATAAATGGAAGCACCCTTAGCATACTGGAAAATGTATGTGTGGAATCCGGCATAGAGCTAAGGCAATTGTTCCATCTCCTTCTCCTCCCCTTCCCCCATTAAATGCATTCTATGAGTTTCCCTAACCCAATGGAACAGATTTGAGGAGGGTGCAGGGTGTGCACAGAGGAGCAGAGGAAGTCCCATTGTGCAAGCAGAAATCCTTGCTGTAATGGGATACATTAGTAGAATGCCATCCTGCTTGTCTCCCAAGGTTTGAGTTCCCATAGGATCAAAGGTTAGATGTCCTGCGTACAAGGAATGTGGAAGAATTATTGACTGGTACTTTTTAAGGAAAACACTATAATTCTAGTTTCATTACACTTTGAAGACTGCTTATGTCTGTTGCAGGAACGAGGCCTTTGGTCTTGGCATTTGGAAGCTGTACCTGACCTTCATTTATGTTCAAATTTGGCAAATTCAAGAAGCTCGTCGAAGACTTCAGATTTGCAGCAGATTTCCTTATAATCTACATTGAAGAAGCTCATGCCTCAGGTAAAGTAAGATTACTGTGGGTAATTTCTACACACATTCACACATCCCTCTCTATCTCTATCCAGTCAAGCAAAAACACTCAAGGAGGGTACAAATCAGGGCTGGTGAGGAGCATGGCTGAGGAGAGTATATCACTTGGGGATAGTTTTAAGGATAAGATAGAGAGGCCTGCAAGGCCACATTTGCCCTCACCCCTGGGCCTCAGGTGCCCCATTACTGTCATAGCATACAGACAGTAACTAAACTACTATAGCATATTTTAAATTCAGGAACAGAGAACAAGTGATCCTCCAGATGTTGTTGGATTCCTACTCCCATCAGCCATAGCCAGCCATGGACAATGGTCAGGGATGATGGGAGCTGTAGTCCAACAATATTTGGAAGGTCACAGATTTCCTGTATCTGTTTTAATTGTTAATATCTTAAAAGATGCAAGAAAGTGCTTGTATGCCTCTAAATATGTTAACCTTCTGGTCTCAGTATTGAAAATCAAAACAAATGCTTCAAAACTAGGGTGCTTGGTTAGCCACATCAATTTTAAAAATGAGGACTTAAATACTTTGGGTGGTATTCAACTAAGTTTCACTGAGAATGCACCCACTGAAATTAATAAACATGGCAAAGTTAAGTTCAATAATTTTAATAGATCTACTCCGAATAAAACTGAAGTTGAATACCACCTTTTGCCAAGTTTGCCTCATTTATAAATCAGTAAAAACTGGATTAAAATATAAATTTTATTATCCAACTTAATACTCTGACATACAATTCTACAATTCTGAAGGTTATTAATAAATGTTGCTATGACTAGATGCTATATGATTAGCCTAATCATGCTGTTTGCTTTAGATGGATGGGCTTTTAAGAACAATATTGCCATTAAAAGTCATCAAACCCTCCAAGATCGTATCCAGGCTGCACAGGTCCTACTGAAAGAGAATCCCTCATGTCCAGTGGTTGTAGACACAATGGAGAACCTAAGCAGTTCCAAGTATGCAGCTCTACCAGAAAGGCTTTATGTCCTTCAAAAAGGAAATGTTATCTACAAGGTAATAAAAATGTTATTAGTTTGGTAGGACCCTTGCGTTCAGCACAGCATGTATCACAACATGATAGTTGGTCTGGGTAGCCTGAGTGCCTTAGATCATATTATTAAGAAAAGTTACAGAATAATTCCTACCCTGGTGTGAGTCAACCAAGAACCTTCTCATGAAAGTGGAGACTACGTCCATTTCATTGTCTTCTTTTAGAGTTAACTTGGAATCCGCCTTGACTTAGCAGGCCTCCTGAATTTACCTACCTGTTTCTAAATGTCATTAACTTTACCAAGATTCGATCCTATGAGAACTGCAACTTGAATCTCCTTAAAGAGAAAGAGATACAGTAGTCTACTGCAGGGGTAACCTGCATAGTGCCTTCAAGAAAAGACTCCAGCAGTTTTAGTCCAACAAAATCTGGAGGGCACCCTGTTAGCTACGCTGGCAACTACATTGTGCTTCTCTCTCGTGCTTGTATAGTTGCAAAATATGCAGTACATATAAATATGTGCAAGGAAATGTGTGAAGGAAATCAGGTTTGGAGGGTTGCCATTCTGAGCTGAGCAGACTAGAGATAAAGAGGTGTTTAACCCTCTTCCATCTTAAGGTTTCCAAACCTAGTTCCTTTCCCCCTTGCCCTGTGGGATTCCATGTACTTGTCGAACAAGCACCTGGGACCTTGTGGGAGTGACTTGAACCTGAAGGAAATGCTTCAGGAGCGCGATGTGTTTGCTTATCTGTTCAGAACAACAGCCGTCCAAATCTGCTTTTCTTAACAAAAAAACACAGCATGCATTTATTTAGTTCCTTGAATTTATTTCTCACCCTTTCTCCCAGTGTAATCACTTGTGTAATTTTGCCTCTCATCTCACATGAGATGGAAAACAATAACTTAGTTGGGAGATACAGTATTTGTATAATTGCAAACCATTTTGAATTCTATTTTTGACATCTAATTGTTAAATAATTAGCTGGTGCCAAATATTGTCTCACTAAATACTTTTCATGAAGATGAGGAATATCTGTAATTAATTGCATCACTTTTGTACAACCTGCACCCTCCTCCCTAGAAATTGCTCACAATGGTATTTCTTTTACAGGGTGGAGTGGGACCCTGGAATTATCACCCAGAAGAAGTACGTGAAGTCTTGGAAAAACTGCTTTAGAACTATAAAACAGGCCTAATAACAATCTCATATGTGAACAATACAGTAACGTCATAGTCTGTTGATTAAAGGCTACATACTACCCATGAAGTCATCCCACTAGTGCATGGACTTCTGCCTGCACAATAGAACTTCCCCTCCCTTTTCTACCCGATAATATTTTGAGGGGGTTGCTCTGCTCTCTGGATCAGATTGGAGGGAGAAGGATGTTTGGGAGAGGAAGTTCTAGTGTGCATGCAAGTCTTTGTGCTAACAGGAAAACTTCTTTGGATACAACCAATTCTTACTTTATTTTATAGATTTATTGAGAAATGATAATATAAAGAATAAACAAACATGAAAAGCAGAGCCATCATACTCCATCAACATAAATCCTTGCATCTGGTGAGCTGTGGTCTTAAGATAGCAAAATTTCTTGACACGAGGGAGACAGAAAGTTCAACACAACAGAGTCAGACAAGTATGAAATAAAGTCCCACCAAACTGTGTAAAAAAAAGGTATAGATCTTCTGCACCTTGGGAAACTCATGGTTTGTGTGTTATCTTCTCCACAAATGTCCACATGGATACAACCAATTTTTAAAGGTATTCATATTCATTTAGAAGAGATGTAGAATATATACAAAGGAAAAAATCCAATTTAGTTGGAACGAGGAAAACTGGCAGACTGTTAGAAAGCAATCATTAGTCCTCAATATAAGGAGCGCAAATACACACACTAAATTAAGCATCTAAATAACTGAAGTGCAGCCTGCAGGTGTTGCAAATATGAATCATTGTGGCCTAAGTAACATATGAAAACAGCAGTCCCATAGTAATTTGAGAAACAGCTGTATAAAGATGGCTCCATGGAACAAGCAATTAACCTTTCTTAGTCTTGTTTCTATTAATATTTGTTTATGATGGTCATAGCTTAAAACAAGGGGGCTGTGACCTGATTTACAAAAAAAAAATATTAAGAGAAACAATATACTAAATTATTATGATCAAACTGTCTCATACCATCTTTACAGCCTTGCTGTTTTTAAGTGTCATCGTTTGATATTGTGATTGTCAAAAGGAGCAAAGGAGAAACACCAACTACAGAATGCTGGATGGTGGTGGTTGCATTGGTGAAAGACGGAGGCTTATTCCATAACTGATCGCTTTAAGCTCTTTGTTTTCTAAGGCTGTATTGGATAGATAATATGCAGGAGAGATTTTGATGCCAGAAGATTCCTGAATATTCATCCAACTCAGACCATTGCTAGAACAAATGCCTTGGAAGGAATACTGTAATTTTAGGTGGATCTGTCCAGCTAGCAATGTTAGTGTACTAGTTAGTTGCTAGTGTGCAATTATAGCACACTATTTGTTGTTGGTGGTGGGACGCGGGTGGCGCTGTGGGTTAAACCACAGAGCCTAGGACTTGCCGATCAAAAGGTCGGCAGTTCGAATCCCCGCGACGGGGTGAGCGCCCGTTGCTCAGTCCCAGCTCCTGCCAACCTAGCAGTTCGAAAGCACATCAAAGTGCAAGTAGATAAATAGGTATCGCTCCGGCGGGAAGGTAAATGGCATTTCCGTGCGCTGCTCTGGTTCGCCATAAGCAGCTTAGTCATGCTGACCACATGACCCGGAAGCTGTACGCCGGCTCCCTCGGCCAATAAAGCGAGATGAGCGTCGCAACCCCAGAGTCGGTCATGACTGGACCTAATGGTCAGGGGTCCCTTTACCTTTATTTGTTGTTGTTAACACTACCTATGAATCTGTCTTCTTAAGATATTATAAGCATTCCCAAGTATACAAATGTACCTGTTGAGATTATTTTACATTTGGCTTAAAAAAGCAAACTGGGAACCCCATGCCATATAGCATGCTTGGTTGAACATGCTGCCTTAGCCTGATATGACCTGGATTCCAACAATATGTTGAGGGCCACAGGTTCTCCATCCTTGCCATATTTACCGAAATACACTTGAAATTCTTCCCAGTTTCAAAAGCAGTATTGCATGTGATGTGAAAAGCTACTCTTTGAGAAACTGCAAGCTCAAAGGCCCTTTGTGTATCCGAGACTAGTCTTATGGTCCTTTTGATCCTAAATATTGCTTATCTGGGTCTTGCTTGACCTACACCCAACCATGACAATATGTTCTGTGCATACAGTAGAACAGCCATGATGGAGTAAAATGGACATTGTACCATGTCTGGCTCTTTCCTGTGAAAGCTGCTTGAATCTGAGTGCACATTTTTGCTGTTTTCAGTCAAGGCTTCCAGTGACTTGGCATTCTGCAGAGTGGCAGAAAAGCAACCACATCACCTAAACAAAGTGAGAGCCTAATGTTTTGGCAAACTGATGCTGGTAGTGTGTCAAAGCTTCCTTCATGAAGAACCACTTGTACAACAGGGTCCCGTTTGTTCATCTTTCTTCCTTCTCCCATATGGATTATGCTAATACATAGTCCATGTTTATGGGAGTCTGTCCATACAAACAGTAAAACTGAAAGAAAAAAAATTAATGGAAAGATCCAGCCCCATAGTCCCTTTACTGATTGATATAAAAGGCATGCTCAGTTCTTCTACATCTTTTATTTGGGGAGGGGAAGGTTGCAGAGTTTATGGTTTTATCCTTTCCTGCTGCTTTCCACCTTACTTCACAATCTGATCCACAGGATCTGGTCTATTGCTGTATGCTTGGGAACTATGAATTTCATTGCTCTAATATGCTAGGAACGTAGAATTATTTACAGCAGATCGATTGGGGAGAGATAGCTGTTATGTTATTCACTTGGATTGATTGCTTTGTCAGTGCATGCCATTTGTTAATCAATATGCAAACCATATCCAATGGCTAAATATTTAATCGTATTTTGTATTCATTACTATATATTCTATTTTCTATATGCATTCTGTATCATTTATAATTCTATTTCACATCATCTCCAATTGTTCATCTCTATTATTGTTTATATATCAATAAACCAAGTAATTAGCTTCAGTTACATTCAGCAGTTTGTGGTTTTTCTTGGGTGTTTGTAATTTACTCCCTGTCTCCCTGGGTTGCTATCCTGAGCAAAATCAAACCTTGACTGGGATCCAATGGATGTAAGTGCATTGGCCAGGGTTTTGCATGGTGTGCTCTGATGTTGATTTGATCTTTCTGTCAAGAAGCTTGAACTTCACATACTCATAAAAGGGGATATCAAAACTGTCAGGGAAACCTCTGAAACAGATAGCTAACCATTTTTACACAAGTGGTTCACTCCACTTTGAATGCTCTGACAATACTGTAAAATTTATTTGTGTCAGAGGACCTCTTGATGCATAACAGTGACTAACACTCCAGCACTGAAGTGGCCAAAATGCAGGGAATATTTCAAATAGTCTCAGATTAATAGAGGTTGTCAGGAATGTCCCTCAAATGGGGTCATGGCATTGAGTGAATAGGAACTCTCCATTTATAAACCTAGATGAAGGAAGTGGTGAGGTCTAGTGGAATAGAGGTATCATATTTACTACATAGTTTAACAGAATTTACCAACAACAAAAAAGTCTGTGACAAAGATATACAAAAGACACAGTTTAGAAAACATACTTTAATGCTTGGATTACATAATCTATAATACAAATATCAGTACAATATTTATACAGTTGTGATTGCAGCGCATTAAGTTTGGTTTTCACTATCTTGTGTTATTCCTTCTGCTATCACCCTATGAACTGACACAAAAGCATCAAAGCCAGACAAAATAATGAATCGCAAGTATGTCGCTTGGATCTCAGGAAACTGCCAAGAAGAAATAAGAATAAGAATAACAACATCAATAGTTATAGAACTATGGGCACAATTCAGTGCAAGTGAAGCATTTTTCAATGGCAATAATTTCAATGTGAGAGATTTAAGAGCTTTTTTAATTTACAAAAACTGAAATCAATATGACTTGAAATCGCTTAGTTTTAGATGAAATGTATTCTGTAGTTGTTTAATACTAAGCATGGGAATACTTAGTTAATTGAAAAATAAACCATTGTATGCTAGAAAGAATCCGAATCTAAATCTTGCTATACTAAAGACGTAGTATAAAACTCCCCAAATTACAATCAGGTTACAGGAGTGAGCTGATGACGGGTATGGTCAAGATCAGGCTACAAAGTAAATTTCAAATTTACTTTTTAAAATTTGATCTGAATCAGCATTCCTCTATATTGCTGCTTTTTGCTTAATATTTAAGAGGCTTGGGAATTTAGCAAACTATGATGATAGAAGTTGTATCATGAGAAATTACTACACATTTAGTGTTAAGATATAGCTATAGATATAATTATGACTATTCCTTTTCACACATATACACATATAATAATACAGTTAATGTAAAAAATGACGAATATTGACAATCCTGCACATTACAGGGGGTGCAATCCTAAATACATTTACTGATGTGTAAGCTTAATGGGACTTACGTCTTGGCAAACATGCTTAGGATTGCACTGCAAATGTGCAAAAATACATAAACCAGTCAGTGTTCATAATCCCTAATGGTAACTGTCATCACTCAAAAGTATAAAGTACTTTGGTTCAGATATGGAACTGTCAAAGGCCTCTATGTTTTAGCAGTTAAATGTAACATAGGCGCATATATATATATATATATATGTGTGTGTGTGTGTGTGTGTGTGTGTGTGTGTATATATATATATATATATAATAGTAGGAACATGAAAACATTGCTTCAGATTTTTTATTATTTTTAACGTCTACATTACCTTGCTAACTCAAGATTTCCCCACAAATTCATTATGCACTCTTTGCATACACTGCATTAATGCTAGATGGCATATACTTACCGAAAATTCTTCTGTTTGAAGTTCTCCTTCTTTATGTTGCAACTCTGAACATAAAACAAACAAGCAGCACCTTAATATGTAACATGATGTTTAGATTCTGGATCTGAAAATTCACTGGAGCACAAAAACTCATAATCCTAGTAAAGATCTAAATTAACTCCAATAAAGTTAACACACTCCATAGATGGTATGCCCCAAGCTTCATTAGGGCCACAATGTAATCCACTTTAAAATAGTTTAAAATTAGCAACTTCTCCCATAATAATCTACCCAAGGTTATCAAAGACCCTTCAAAATGTAATATATTTTCACTGCTATATTATTTTTAAAAAATACTCTTAGACCAATTGCAGACATACATAGACAAAGGAAACATTTAATAGCTTCCCAGAAAAATATTGTCATGGAAGGTAAGAAATTACCACCTGGGTTCCAAATAGTAACAGATATTTATAGATCACTTTTGGTAAGTGCTCTAAGCACTTCATATACAATATCTGAATAATCATAGCAACCAACAACCCTATAAGATGGGGTAATATAAAACACACTAAATTGTTCAATGAATGGCACAAAACAAATTATAAGCAGACAACAGCAACAAGTCAGCATCTGGAAGTTGTGGAGAACCAGCCATTGGTTCCTTAGATATCACAGAAGTGTGCTTTGATCCTAGTCCTGCTTCGTATATGCAAACTTATTCCAAATGAGTTCAATAGGACTTCCTTCTAATAAGAGATATAGGATTGCAGCCTTAACCGATTTGTACATCAAATTGCAATCATCCACCTAATTAGAACTGTTACATCAAGTAAAGAATTACCTTTTTCAATGCATTCTTCAAAATCAACTGGATCTTTAGACACGCTTTTTTCAATCCGTAATGTCTGCACTAAGGACAGTGTTAAGAAAAGAAATTCTTGCTTAAGGCTGCCTAGTTTCACACAAAATTCATCAACAAAGTAGTACTTAGCCTTTACATTACAATATTAATGTTCAATCATGCCTAAGATTTCATTAATTATGACAATTCACAGATAGTATCAGATATAGAACTGTTAAAAGACACAGAAAATCTAGGGTGAGTTGCATTTGGGATGTATCTATAACCTTGTGATCAGTTGAATCCCCTCTGCATGTGAAAAAACCCCACAAGTGGTTGTACACATTGTACTTTCATACACAAACTAGCACCCATATTCACACAGTTTTCTACACAGCTGCTCTAACCTATATAGAACCACAAGCGCAGAACCCTACACAAAACCTCACTGATAAGTGTTCCTCAGCTTTGCTAGTTGTGCGGGCCCCTAAAAGGTAAAGGTAAAGGTACCCCTGCCCGTACGGGCCAGTCCTGACAGACTCTAGGGTTGTGCGCCCATCTCATTCAAGAGGCCAGGGGCCAGCGCTGTCCGAAGACACTTCCGGGTCACATGGCCAGCATGACATCGCTGCTCTGGCGGGCCAGAGCCGCACACGGAAACGCCGTTTACCTTCCCGCTAGTAAGCGGTCCCTATTTATCTACTTGCACGCGGGAGTGCTTTCGAACTGCTAGGTTGGCAGGCGCTGGGACCGAACAACGGGAGCGCACCCCACTGTAGGGATTCGAACCGCCGACCTTTCGATCGGCAAGCCCTAGGCGCTGAGGCTTTTACCCACAGCGCCACCCGCGTCCCTGTGCGGGCCCCTGCTAGTTGCCAAATATGCAGGTGGATAGGGCTGCTGTGAGAACCAATTCCCCACGCCCCCCAAAAATGGGTCGACAGGTGGAGAGCTGCCTTCTGGCAGTAACCTCTGGAAGGCACTGAAAAAGGGCCTTCAAATGGTGGGCTGGGGCAGGGCTAAATCAGCCATAAATCTTATGGATACCAAGCCAGAATCATTGATGTCATGCCCCAGGCACTGGGACCTGGAGCTGGCACAGTGATCTAGTCAAATTTGGGCCTGATCATCTGCTTCTCCCCACCATCTGCTATGGCCACAAGAAGCAGGAATACAGATCCACTGCTACACAAAAGCCCACCAGCAGGAGAGAGGGCTTGGATTGTGCCCTAAAGCAAAAATAACACATATTTTTGCAGGAAAAGATGCTAATTCAGAAATGAAAACCTAGCTGTATAACATCAACTTACCACAATAACACTGGATTGTGAGTTTGCTAATGGTTACACATTTATGAAAACAAATAATAAATTCCTGTGGAAACATCCCAGTTGTTGTCCAAAAGGTTTCAGATTTTCTGTTAAGAGAGAGTGAAATAACCTGTATGAATGCAAAATGTTAGAAATATATTGTAGATATATCTGTAACAGAGAAATTTTATTCAATTTACAATAATAAAGACATCCAACATTCCAATACCAATGTTGCATTTTAACATAGTAAACGTTAGCATTAACTGTATTACTGTTTTCACCATATATTTGGAATTCTTCCATGATATTCTATGGAAGGTCCCTAAACAGCAATATCAAGGACCTTAAATGATAGGGGGGGGGGATCATATTATATTTTACATGGTACCAGAACAGGATTATAGATATGTTACACTTTTTGAGACAAGGTACAATTTAATATGAAATGTTTTTATATGTCATAATGACAAGCTAAATATATCTGCCATTGAAATAACATTCATTGTACCCAATCGGGCTTACTATTGAGTAGACACATGGCTTTTCAAAAGGTACACTTCTGACCTTATCTTCATTAAAACTTAGAGTTCAAATTCATCACAGTAGAAAAATAATCTAGATTTATCCATTAATAAATTAAACAAAAAAATCCAACCTTCAAATGACCTAGTCTCTCACCCCCAGCTAAGGGCTGATATTTTCTTACAAGTGAAAAATCCATGAACAATTCCTTCAGCCTATATTCTACAGTATGGCAGCCTATTACAACTATACTGTGCCTTAGGTTATTTGAATGTGTGACACAAATGCTACAAAGAGTGCTTTTTTCCAGGGGGGGGGGACACAGGGGTACGCATACCCCTAAACATTTTGTGAATCTAAGTTTGGTCTCATTGAGGGGCAGTATTTCAATATGAGTAGGAAAATGAGAGTACCCCTAAACATTTTTTTAAGGGAAAAAACCACTGGCTACAAATACTATATACTTCCATGACGCTCAAGTTCATATTTAAAAGCATTTCGGAAACCAAATGGATGGGTTTTACTTCCAACCCAAAGGAAATAATTACGCGAATTGAGGATGTAAAAAACCATTCATAAAACCTGAAAGTAAACCTTTATATATATATATATATACACCAAAAAGTGAACTTTAGTCCACGAAAGCTCATGATATATAATAGCAATATTCAGGCGCTACAAGGAAAGAGCCTGCTACTTCATCAGGAACAAGATCTTACCCATCCGTGATATTTTCTGGCGGGTATTTTTCATCACTTGATGTTGCTTGAATCACATCGGTTCCTTCGGAGCTAAGGCAGTAGTCCGTGAATTTCATGTTTTCTCCACCCTCGGGAAGAGTCGCTTCCTAAAAGGCCTCTTGCATCTACGGAGAAACGTTGCCCGGTTGCCTAGCAGCCCATCCCGACTCGAAGGGAAAACCCAGGAAGAGGCGTGACCAGCCATTTCTACCTCTGCTGCTTCCTGGTTGCTTTTGGCGCCATGTTTTCTCTCGTCTCCGGGGCAAAACGGATGAGTGATCCTAGGAAATAACGGAGAAATCCCTACCTAGGAGGCCGAAACGGCGGCAGCAGCAGCAGCTGCTGCAACGAGCCCCCCGGCCCCTCAAAAGGTATATAGGCAAATAATGGTGGAGCACGTGTTTTCTCTGACTCGGGGGGCAGCTCTCGTGGAAAATGCGACTCCCCCCCCCCGCCCCGAGAGGCATCTGAAAATTGTATGCTACAAATGCAGACAACAGTTCGAAGTTGTTGGTTTGGATCCAGACGAACAACGCAGTACTAATGGTGCCTATGCAGCAGTAAGTCCTAGGGAATCCCATGGGCCTTGCTCCCCAATTAAGTTGGTTTAGGATTGCAGCCATCCTTGCGTTGAAATCAGGGTCTAAATTTAGCCGCGGCGACTAACTGAAGCCCCACTGATTTCAGCGAAGGCTGCACTCCTAGGCACCCTTACCTGCTGAGAGCAAATCCTGGGTCCGTCCATTGCTGCAGTTAAGTCCCGCTGAGTTCATCGAGGCTTTACTTCTAAGTCGTGCATACATAAGAAGATTGCGCTGTTAAGAGGGACTCGTGTCGTCTGAATCCTACCATTATCCCTGTATTGCAACTTGCAGACGTAGGGCTGACAGCGGCATATCACACATACACCTCGCAGTCACAAACCTGAACTGACTTGAGTATGCAGCCAAACCAGCTCAAGTTAAATTCGCCAGCCCTTTCTAAAGCCTCCCCTCGTGCAGCTTTCGTGCAATAGCACCGAGCTTTTTACCTCTCTAACTCTGCAATCCTATGCATATGTCTGATGCCAAGTAAGGTAGGATTGCAGCCCGACCATACAAAATAATAGGAGACGAGACCCAAAATCACGCAGCAAATGAGAGGGTGTGACTCTCGTCTTCCTTCCTATATTTGTGGTCTTCGGGCGCGTTGCTTCCGAGACTGCTTCGGGCTCTGCGCCTGCATTCAGGGGAAGCCGCGCAGGTGTTGCCTCGTTGCCGAAAGCCCTCGAGGCTCCCAAGGTGCCTATTGCCCGCTAGCTTGGAGGACTGAGGCTCCAGTGGCGCAGATTCCCCCACCCCCCGGTAGTTTGTCTTTATTATGTCTATGGTCGCGAAACGGTCTGCTCGTTATGCAGCACGAGTTTGCGGAGTGGAGTTGTGGGCAATCTGCATTCAGACGTGCAGGACGAGGCGGGGAAGTCTCCGGTATCACGTATTTGAATGGTCCCCTCCCCCGCACCCCAAACAAAAACTCGTCGCGTTTAATAGAACTGGGAGAAAGGATTTAGCGCCCTCTCCCCAGTTAACTGAAGTGCAGGGAGCTTTTTAACTTAGAAGAATATATAAAAATATTGCATCACCCTTGCACACGCACAGTACGGCGTGTGGGTGGGTGTGTTGTTAGTTTTTAAATGTTTTGATTTTGTTTTTACTTGTGCTGTTTTGTTACTTTGCCGTTTGTGGCCTTGGCTCCTTTGATGGGGATGGTAGGATAAAAATACATTATCCAGAATGTTTGGAAGGCATTCTTAGTGCATAATGTGGGTAGTAGAGATCCTGTTAGTGATCGTGGGTGTGACTCCCTCAAGCTCAAGATTTGTTGGATTTTAGCCTTTAGAGGCTAGGGGTGGTGGTTGATTTCATTCTCTGCTCAGTCATAGATATAATCCTGTCTCTATTTTGGAGGAGGCAACTCAAAATTCTGCGCAACCAAAGAGTTAGGAAAGAATGCCTGGCCACTTTGAATCAACGGCCTTTTCATCTCTTCCTATATACTGTATATTTTTTTTTCAAAGGAAGGGAATTTTGTCTCAAGTACTGTATCCGCTTTGCCTATCCATATTGGCCATTGAGAACTTGTTTTTTGTTTGCTTGTTTGTTTTGTTTTTAAAAGTGTAAACTCTAGCACATTTGTGACACTGTAGAAATCACACACGTAGACATTTCCCAGACTAAATCCCTTTTTGTTTTGTTTTATGCTTTACCGTGTTTGTTTCCTCTCTCAGAAACTTCAAAGAGGAATGTCATGCTATCTCTATGCAGAAAACTTTCCAGATAGAGGATCTGTCTACGTTCGGGAAAATGGACAGCTATATAAGGCAAATCAAGCATCAGGAGGAGTAAACAACAGTGATCCAAAGCCAAGGCCTTCAAGACTCTTTTCCAAAGGATTTTCTGTTGAGCTCTATGTGAATAGGGAAAATGACAATGGAAGGACAGATCACTTCATCTTCACTTACACAAAGAAGGGAAATCTTCGCTATTCTGCCAAATCTCTCTTCAGCCTAGTTCTGAGTTACATTGCTGACAACATTCATCATGTTGATTCACTGGTTGACTTTCCAGAACAGATAGCCGAAAAGCTTTTCTATGCAGCAGATGCTAGACAGAAATTTACAGAACCAAGAACAGGACTCTGTGCTTTGCAAAAATTTATTGATGCTTATGGAAGTTTAGTGCTTCAGACTCTATGCTTGAAAAATGGGTAAGCATGCATAACTTGTTCTTAGTAGCACACCTGCACCCCCATAAAAGGAGTCCTCAATAAAGTAGCAAATCACACTGCCTAGAGCTAAATTAAAAGGATACAAAGTGAATAAGGTAGAATACTGTTGTGTGGCCTGTTCTGGCTGTTCCTAGTGCTTCATAGCATTTGAATTTGGAACATAAACCACTTTACTTAGGTTGGAAAGGCATCCAACTAAAAACTTTATCTTTTTTATTGCTTGGCAGCTTTACTTATTTCTGTGTGGAGTAATGGAGCAATAGCATTGCTTTACACCTTACAAATAAGATTCGGTATTGGCCTTTAAATGTAAATCCTTTTATCTTTCCTAAGTGCAATTAGTTGAAAATAAGCTTTCTTGAACATTGCTTCCAAACGACTAAATTTAGGCTCAGTGTGGTTCTTTGTACTCTTCACAGCAAATCTAGGAATGAATACTGGCTTCTTCTTCATAGTCTTATCTGCACCAAATATATTTTTCCTAGAACAGATGCTCTTTTACAAGTTTCTGTTATATATATGGCTTACTAGGACTGTTATTGTTTCTCGTATCGGGCTTTCTCATAGCTGATTATTTAGCACTGGGGCCGGGAACCTTAGGCTTGGGGGCCTAATGCACTCTTCCTGTCTGGCCTCTCCCCAGATCACCTCCCTCACCAGTTCTGCTTTGCACTCCCCTCAGATATTTTTTGCTTGAGTAGAATGTGTCTCTGAACTCTGATGATGTTTCTTGCTTGCTTGGATGGGGGATAGAAAGGGATATGTGAGCATGTGCAGAAACTAGCCTACTGGTACAAAGGCAAAATCCATACTGGGGGCTCTGCCCAGTTTTCCCTCTGGCCCACCCATTCTTAGGAGGCTGCCCATGAGGAATTGTATCTGTTGGTGCTGATAAAGGTTCCTCACTCCAGGTTTACTGTAGAATAGAGCATAATCAGAAACAGAATATTGGATCAGGGCATTGAGGAGATTCTTGGTTGCTTTGTAAAATACATATATATCTCAACTGGACTAAACTAATCTCATAGGCGTTTCCCCCATTGACAGAGTTGGTTGGTGGTGCTAAATCTATGGGAATGAAAGAAACTGGACAAGGGTGCAGAATCTTACTGTTGTGTTTGCTCTTTTACAGTTACCTAGTTATTTCTGAAAAACTTGAAGAAATTAAATCTTTCCGGGATCTGACATGCTTGGATTTGTCCTTCTGTAAACTTGGAGATCAGCATGAGCTGCTAGACCATATCACCAACAGGACACTATCTAGGTACCAGTTTGCTGCAGAGGAAGTGAACATTTGGTTTGTTGTTGAAAGAACTGTGGCAATATAAATCAGTCTTAAATGCAGAAAGTCTGAAACTCAGCAAATTTTACTCATTGTATATCTCACAGCTGGCTTAGTTTTAGAACTTTCCATTTGGCTTTGCAAAACTCCCGTCTACTTACCAAGAGCTTCTGAGGGTTTTTGGTTTTTTTAAAGAAAGAAAATAAAGCAGTATGTAAATTTTATTAAATAAATAAATGAATGTGTAATTGTAACTTTTACATTTACCTTAGTTTAACTCGGCTTTTCCTGAAAGATAACTGCTTGTCAGATGCTGGTCTTCGCAAAATGACAGCGCCTGTCCGAGTGATGAAAAGGGGCCTTGAAAATCTCTCAGTATTGGATTTGTCTTGTAAGTATAGCTTCAGGTTGGAAACAGGGTATATGCATTGCAATCCAGCATTCATCCTTGCCAGTATCAGAAGAATTTAATAAATAAAAATTAATCACTATTGAGTACCCATTACAAGAGAGAGATACAAACCAGAATAGCTGCTGTTCAATATTGTTGATTAAAACCAGCTGCTGTCTAGTTTACACAAGAGATGGTCAACATGTGCTGTGTATTCTGCAACAGAAATAGCCAATTTTCTGCTGCACAGTTTAATATGGATACCATACATTTTAGTAGCTATTGTATGGGCTAATCCTAGATTTACATCATAGCAAATATCTGATATAGTTCCATGTCAGCTACCAGAACCCAGCCCTGGACTGGATATAGCTTTGAGCTACTTCTTTGATAAACCAGTTAAAACAAAGGTAGTGATTGCAGGCGAGGCTCTGTCAAGTAGAGCTTAGAAAGGCTGAGCTGTATATGGCTGTGGAAGGGTTAGTTTGCATAGATTGCTTTGCACATCAAAAGGAGGCCCAAAGTAATTTAGAATAACAGAGTGCAAAATGCATAAATTCAACAAAACAATACAAAACATAATACACTGAGTGTTCATTCAAAGAAAATGTAATTAGAACAGCACAAAATAACCACTCCCTTCATACAGGATCACCACCATTTGCCACCATTGGCTTGGGGGCATAAAACCATTTTCACTTGACACCAGAAAGATGACAGTCGTCTTTTCTGCCAAGACTTTAGACACAATGAGTCTGTGGTTTGGGAGAGTTTCGGGTGCAAAGTTACTATATACTATCAGAACTTGGTTTTCATCCAAGTGTGCAGAACCCTATTACAGGTGCTGACCATTTTAGGCACATCCAATTGACGTGTGACCACCGATGTGTGGGTCCTTATGGACCTGAAAGAAGGCAGAATGGGGGCAGGGTGGAAAGGGGCAAGTTTATATGCGCTCCACCGATGCTCATGGGAATCCGGAAAGGAACCCCAATGCGAAATGATTGCTGCCTATATTACAAACTAAGGTATTGGATATCATTAACATTGACTTTCCATATTGACTTAACCATTAGTACCTATTTTATATTGTAGGCATTTATGTATTTTTTTATTTTCTTCCAGTCCCTGGGAACTAACAAACCATATCTAGATATTAAGGTAGAGCTGTGTTTACCAGAAAAAAACCAGTTAACTTTTTACCACCCCTACTCATGTAAAGTATATGCAGATTTATTCTGAATTACTGGGCCGTATCTATACTACAAACAGTCCTTTTGCTTAATCCGCTTTATCATTTACGTGCAACTTGAAACTATTTTGTAATTTAGCTTACTTTTAGATTTAATACAATATTCTTGATTTTATATAGGTAATCCAGCAATCACCCGTTTGGGACTCAGGTTTCTGCTTCCTTTCAAAAAGCTGAACTGTTTGGATCTTTCAGGAACTTGCCTCAAGGTGAACATATTTTTCTGCTCTGCTGAATATCTGGAGCATTTTTAGCACAGAAATGAAATGCAACTCATGTTATATTTACCACGGTTTCAAAGAAAAGTCAAAATTTTGTCTTTCTATAAAGTCAGACTTTGGTTGACAATTATTTCTTTAAGGGGATTTGTTTTGGTTTTTCTTTTCACCTAGGACACAAATGCTGTTGTTTGCTGGATCCAGACACAAATAGGTCTCGCTCATTCAGAGATGCCCTTGAAAGAATTTGATCATAATAGCTGCAAAACAGAGGGATGGGCAGAGCAGGTAAGTCTTAATGTACCTTCTTGAACTATTTCTTGACTTCATTTAGCAAGCATCTTCCTATGTGGTAAAAAGTGATTTTCCTGTGTGGTAAAAGGGGGTGGGATTTTCTAAATGACTCAGAACCTAGAGAATTACCTCTCTATCTCCCTATCTGCCTTCCTCTCATTAATACTCCATTAGTAGATTATGGCTTGTATACGCCTTTTAACAGAAATCTAGTTTTCCTTTTAAGACTGTGTGAGTTGTTATGCGAACTCCATATGGCTCAGTCAACTGTATATCACTCAGCACTGGGATGAATACTGTTGAATCACAGGGGCACTGCCATGCATTAACAAACAACACTTGAAAAACTGTAAACTCATATTCACACTGAGTGTCAAGTTATAGTGGTGACCTATTAGCTTTGAATAAGTGTACTGCCTACTGAAACTTTTTTGCAATTCTACTTTTCTCAGACCATCTTGCAATGGGAGCATGCAGTGCAAGAAGCAATTAAACCACAAGAAAGCCTGAAATCTCGAACCGCAGCTCAGCTTTTCTGTAAGCAACTTGCATGAAGATACAAATTTCTAAACTTGGGATTAGAGCTAGAGTGCATTTTTGTAAACTGAGCTAAAGATGATTGAAGCACCGCTGGAAAACAGTGAATGCCACTGGAGCTTTCCACAGAGTCACCCCTCATAGTAGCTCCAAGAACTGAAGAGGCAAGCTAGTTTTGAAACATGAGCAGTGGCTTGTGTGTCTGACCGTAGGAGCTTATAGCTGCAGACAAAGAAAGTAGCATTATCGCTATGCTTCTCTGTGGTCAGAGCAAAGCGCTTAGACCTTAGCAATTAATTAGAAATAGGTTAGGAGAGAATTAAAAAGACAGCTGGAACTATCATTCAATTTGTAACATGTAATACTAGATCATTTAAGTATAAAGGCCTAGATTTTGTCATGCTAGTAACATGCAGCTACATTCAGAATTCCGTGTAACATTGCTTCTGCAAATGTGTTCTTTAGCATAGAAGCTGCAGGTAACCTCCACCATCACCATCATTTATGTTCTATTTTAAAATGATAGGAGAGGTCACAATAGCAATTCTTGAGAAGCTTTGAACCCTTAAAATATTTTGACTACAGTTATACCTTGGTTTTCGAACAGCTTAGTTCTCAAACATTTTGGCTCCTGAAAGCCGCAAACCCAGAAGGGACTGTTCCAGTTTACAAACTATTTTTGGAAGCAGTGCTTTGGTTTCTGAATGTTTTGGAAGTCGAATGGATTTCCAGAACGGATTCCGTTCGACTTCCAAGGTGCGACTGTATTTGGAAACTGCCTCTAGGTTAACTCTTCTGTTAGTGCAACTGACCCAAACTGAACAGTTCAAAATTAAGCTATATTCAAAATTATGTGAAGTTACTTCATAAAATTTGTCTTGCAGATGGAAAAAGAGCCAGGACAGAAGAACCTCTTGAATTAGAGCCTTCTGAAAACCTGCAGTTCTACAGGCCAAGAGCAGAAATGTTAAATTTACCTGTACTAATAGGGAAGAGCGAAGAATTACAGAAGAAGAAAAAGAGAGCTTCAGCTGAGCACAAAGAACAGCGTTTTAAATCAAAGCAGCTGAGCTTTTCAGTGGCAGACTGGGACTTACTAAATTCTTACTGAGTATGAGTTGCATGCAAATAAACACTTTTAAAAGAAAAAAATGGCACAGCTGAATTTTCTGCTTTCCATCAAAACAGACAGTGGCCTCAAAAAAAAGCAGTGACTTTTCCATTTCTGAATTAATCAGAGAAAACAACTGATGACCTTTCAACTAATGCCTAATGTGGGATAGATTAAATTTTGGTGAGCACCCTCCAATGTTTCATTTTCAAAGGGCTCGTTTACAAAAGGACAACACAAGTTTAGCTATAAACCCCAAGGTTTGAGAAACTGCTTGAGGTAGCGTTAGATATGAGCCTCTTAGTGGTGACTGATCTTGAGTGACTTTTTCTCTTACAAGCAAGTCATCGCTATGTGTTTGTCCTTGTATTTTGTGTGCCGTAGTCAAAGGAACAGTGTAAGACTTAACCACAGATAATAGGATTTAACAAAATAAACATAGGAGTCGAGGAATTAAACAATAAAAGCCAGTAGTATAAATATATCCACAATATGTTTTAAATATTTTATCCTTTTTGAAGTGGAATATCTGTTTGAACTGATTTTGATTGTTCAGAGCACACCCAAACCACTGTTGACTCTTGTACATTATAAACAAACTGGGTATTAGTTGTCATGCTTAAACATGTTTGAGTGGTTTCAACTAGTGAACACCAAAGGTACACAAAACGCTACACGTTTTCCGGCATAAAGTATTTCAAAATAGGGTAATACCATGCCGCTTGACTAATCATAGGTTACATCTGATTTACAAAGTGGGTGCTTTCCCCCCCCCAAGCTGTAGGCCTCAGTTGCCATAGCCTATGTTCATCTAGGTGTGCTGTAGCCTTTTGGTTGGACCAGCAGGATCTCTGGATGTCCATTTCATAGGCACACATAGGTATAGGAGTCAGACAATGAGCCTACAGCATGCTAATTTGGAGTGGTTGAAAGGGAAGAAATGAACAGGGTAGTCAGGACCTAATCATGCTAAAGAAATTATCACAGTTATATCCAGACTTTCCCCCCTGCAATCCCAGGCTGATATCTTATTTTATCAACCCTGTGAAGTAGGTTAACCTGTAAGTAGTTAGCTCAAGATCAGCCACAGTGGGGATTTGAGCCTGACTTGTTTCTATTGCCTTGTAGATCTGAAGGAAGTAAATTTGGAATACTATACTATACTATACTATACTATACTATACTATACTATACTATACTATACTATATAGGGACGCGGGTGGCGCTGTGGGTTAAACCACAGAGCCTAAAACTTGCCGATCAGAAGGTCGGCGGTTCGAATCCCTGTGACGGGGTGAGCTCCCGTTGCTCAATCCCAGCTCCTGCCAACCTAGCAGTTTGAAAGCATGTCAAAGTGCAAGTAGATAAATAGGTACCGCTCGGGCGGGAAGGTAAACGGCGTTTCCGTGCGCTGCTCTGGTCCGTCAGAAGCGGCTTAGTCATGCTGGCCACATGACCCGGAAGCTGTACATGATCCCTTTACCTTTACTATACTATATAGTCCCTAGATGAATTACATGAGACCTAACACGTGGTACTTTTGTATCCTACTGTGTTGTTACATGGTACTGTTCCACTTCATTGCTGTGGATTTTTGTGTGTGTGTGTGTGTGTTGTTTCCTTTCAAGCTGAGACTGAGTTTTCAAATTTTGCCGAGGAACACATGCTAGCACAGTATAATAAAACATACTAAAATCAAGTTTTATTTACTCAAGCAGTAACATATTTAATACAATATGTAAATTAAAGTGACTGTCAAATGAAAAACAGATAAGCATGACTCCTAACCCTATTCATCTGCCATTAGTGTTTAAACACTCTTAGCATTTAATGATGTGCTGTGAAGTGAATAAGATTTAGTTGGGCAACTAACAACTTGTAAATGTTTGTTTATTGCACCATCTATATTGCATGACTTGTCACAATAGGAAATAAGAGTCATTCGTTTTAGTCTGATGGTATATGTTGGTAGAAATCTGATTATCAGATACGAATATTGACTTAAAGGTCTGTTTGTAGTACCCGTTTCATTATATAAGACGATGTCTACTTCTACATAAGAGTATGAAAGTCACACAAACCTCTTCCAGAAGACTATTCTGAGGCCACTTTATCGTAGTTACAACTGACAGCTAATGCTCTCACTTTTAAGGGTTCATTCCACTCTAATAGCTGCAGGTCACACCAGGCATGTTAGAGGTATAAAAAGATGAGGGCTTTGAGATACAATAATATTGTAGACTGAAGTGCAATGTATCAAATACAGCAGCATGGTTTGAAATAAATGATATTTTACTCATCAAACACCCAAATGCCCATAGCTAAGGGAAAATAACAGAGAAAAGGAGAGGGGGGAAACAGAGAGTTCACATGGCAGGTAATCACTACCCTCTTAAATGTCATCTAGGAATAAGATACCAATTAGTTTCCATCACTGTAAGTGCTTGTGCAATAGCTGCCATTGATCAGCAATTGTGAGAAGGATTCCGCCTGAACTGAGTTCTACATACATATAAAAATCATTCTGGAAACCCTTTTAAAAAAAAATAAAAAATAATAAAATACATTTAATTTTCCATAAGGCTCACCATTGCCATCTAGTGTCACATTGTATATTGCACTTAAAACACACTTAAAACATTTTATTTGCGGCTGTCCCTGGTCCTTTACCCTGTTACAAAGCAAGATTTCGCAGTACTTGTAGAAGTCTGAGCCAGATTTTTTGGTAGCAGGCGTTCTTTTCCTCCTTTCGCTTTTTGTAGCAGTGGGTTTTGAGGAAGCCAAGGGTGTTACACACACATGCAGACACACTTTACTGAGCTCAAAAGGTGAAAGATCACTGGTCTGGGAGCAGCACATCTAACACTACACAATGCATCCATTGCAAGCCCCTCTGAGAAATATGTATGGCAATTCCCCAACAGCAGTATTTGATGGATAGCTCCCATTATTTTCTGAAGGTTACAGTCCTGGAGTGCTCATCTTGTGCAGATGTATTCATCAGACCAGTCACTGCAGTGCTGTACTCCATCTCGGCAAAGACGTCTGGGAATGCAGCTACAGTACATATGGAAGACAACCATGGTGCACCCCCACCATTGAGGCCCACAAGGAGGGCAACTGGCCCCTGGAATAACAAAGAAGCATAACAGATGTACTCAGCAGAGATGGGGACCAGATGCTGGGCTCCAGCTCCCATCAGCCCCAGCCAGCATGGCCACTGGTCAGGGATATTGGGAACTAGTGCAAAATCCCATGTGCCTAAACTAGAGGATCACACTATGCAAAAGAGGATATCCTGGTAGACGAAAAGGGGCTGTACCAACCTGAAGGACTTACAGTCCAGCGTATTTCACACAAAGTGGTACAGCGTTGGGGAGCTGAGGGGGGTCATGGCCCTGGGCACAGAATTCTGAGGGGGTGCAACCTAGCACGCCCATGACTGGCTCCCGTGCCAAGGCTGCATGGCTACTTCCTTACGGAGTTGTGGGGAAGCGAGCTGTGCCCAGACCAGGCCTTCAGGGCGGTGGCACCACCTCCTCCTCCTCCTAATTTATTACTTAGACACCTCCCATCTGGCTGGGCCTCCCCAGACACTGTGGGCGGCTTCCAACAGGGTATTAAAAACAATAAAACATGGCCAGTGAAGAGACATCTGCCTCAGGGCGGAAATCCCACCAGCCGGAGCCTGGACTTTTCCCAGCCAGCACCGGTCCTTCCCTTAGGCCTTCCTCCCATGTGTCCTTGGGCAAGGGGCGCAGAGAGGAGTGCAGCCAACTCACCTCTGGCGCTGCAGGGATGCCACCAAACCCACCAAGGAGCACAAGCCACCACTCACGCAGGGAGTTTGACAAGCTGAGAGGGCAAATGCGGCAACCCGCAGATAACCTCCATGAGGAGCCATTGCAGCAGAGGCACAGTGAAGTGTGCCTGCTGTGTTGCCTCACGTGCAACACCCACAAGGAGGTTATGGGGTGCAATCCTTGCCTGGGCCCTGCTCCCATTTATCCATTAACTACAAGCAGAACTTTGTAAGAAAAGACTTACAAGCTCCTACTTCATCAGAACAGTCACCGCAGTCATTGATTCCATTACATTTTTTGTCTGCATAGACCCAAACCTTGCGGTTGCTGCAATAAAATATCAAGTATCCTGGAAGGTTGTTGGGCAAATCATCTACAAAAAAATACAGAAAGAAGCAGAAGCAGTGAGGGGAGAAAATGCTGTACTGCGCAAAATATATACTGGGTAAAAACAGCAGTGGCTTAAAATGTGGTAATTAGTAATAAATAACAACACAACTAAGGCAATCTTGATACTCTCATTGAACTCAATGGGACTTTCTTCTGAACAGACAAGCACAAGTTTGCATCGTAAGCTGCATAGATCCTCAAAGTAAAACAGCATACATGGGGGGTGTGGGGGGGTGTTGAAGTTCATTCCAGAAACATTGTCTGTGAAGAGAACATCCCTCTCCTTACTTTGCAGGTGGAAAATGAAAGTCCTTCAGAAGTTCAATTACTAAGGCAATATTCACACTATTTCTGTTGAAGCAACTACATTTATTTAGTTACCATCTCTTTCTTTAAAAGGACTTTTAAAAACAATAATAAAGGATGTTGTTAAAGGCTTTGCTTAGATATACAGACTACCAAATAGCAGCTGGAGGAGGAGGAGAGGACAGAGGATGAAGGAGCAGTGTGTGAGGGGGGGCCCTTTTCACATCCACTGGACCCTCTGGGAAACTCAACAAACCTGCTGTACCTGCAACTGAGTATGGAGAGTGCAGTTGAATAGGACACAGCTGTGGGCAGCCTGAGGAACTACAATCCACCTTAGGCCTGCTCCTCCAAAACAAAAACAAGTCTAGAGTAAGAGACTAGGGTGATGTCTGGTGTTTCTAGAACTCTTATTGTTTTGAGACTTTTCAGCTTGAGCTGAAAGTTTGTTTGGACCCTGGGTGAGAATTTAGAGGCTGAGAAGAAGGGTGTGTCAGAAGGAAAATGAATTGAGATATATATATATATATATATATATATATATATATGCAGGTTTTGGTGTCCTCGGGTGTCTTCCCGTGTAAAAGTTGGGGTGTCTAGGCGACGTTTCGACGAGGTCTCACTCGTCATCTTCAGGCTGGTGCTTTCGGCTTCTTGTTACTGGAACAGAGCAGGATCTCAGTGTTTGAGTTCCTATAAATACTGTTGAGGAGGTGTGGTGTATAGCCTCCAATGTTCTGGGCAGAGAGGAGGTTCCCAGGCTAGTGTGCCTTTTCTTCTTTTGTTCCTTAATTACTTGAGGGATATCTTGAGTGATTTCTTGAGTGATTTCCTGAATCCCTCAAGTAATTAAGGAACAAAAGAAGAAAAGGCACACTAGCCTGGGAACCTCCTCTCTGCCCAGAACATTGGAGGCTATACACCACACCTCCTCAACAGTATTTATAGGAACTCAAACACTGAGATCCTGCTCTGTTCCAGTAACAAGAAGCCGAAAGCACCAGCCTGAAGATGACGAGTGAGACCTCGTCGAAACGTCGCCTAGACACCCCAACTTTTACACGGGAAGACACCCGAGGACACCAAAACCTGCATTCCTGTACCCGTGAAAATCTACGAAAGCATATATATATATATATATATATGCAATTTTGTGTTAATGTAACTTTTTATATGTAACTTGTTTAAGTTATCCATTGTTGCTTCAGGTATTTTTTACACTGCTAAGAGATATTTTGAGGCCACTTCAGTGCTGCTAACACAGTGGTTTGACTTAACCCCCAGAGGCGCACTCCAGTGTCTCTCAAGACAGATGGATGCCAGCAACAACAACATAGAAATTAAATAATCAAAATCAAATCACATTTTGAGGATTCATTAAAGTAGTATTTAAAGTATTAAAGTAGAAACTGAAATAGTCTTTTATGACTGGGCTGCAGGTATATTTTCATTGATATGTGAGAACTCCTGGCAGAGTTCACGACTTGTCTTCAACCTACAACTTCAATTCAGGCTGCATCAGTCCACTTGAAGAGGAGTCGGTCCTGAATCCTGATGCTGCTGTTCTGTTCTCTTGCCTATTCACACATGGAAATAATCACTAGATGCTGTATTGACTGATTGCAGAACATGTATGTGTGATCTCATCCTCAGTCTGCTTCTGTTTTCCTCACCACCTAACTTGCTATAGCTTGAAGCTTTATAAAATGGCTGAGGTATGGTGGGGAAAAAGCATGTGGCATTAACTGGACATGGTAAGGGGGAGATTTAAGCAAATATTCTTACCGCATAGTGATCCTTGCTCATCCTCCCCATTTGCACAATTTTGTCTTGTATCACAGACCTGGCTGGCTGGAATGCAGCTAGCTCTGTTGTCACATAAAAAGCCTGTCTGATTACCGGAGGTCACACATAAACGATTTACTGAAAAATAAAATTGAGATGAAACAATGGAGGATGGACAAAAATGGAGGATACTGACAAAGAAATGATCAGACCTAATCAGACCCCAACCCCCAATACACATTCAAATAATTCAGTTTTGACTTATAGCCATGTTGGGATGCATCACACATAAATAATGGCCATGAATGAGTTTGCAAATACATGGAAGCTTTTGCATTGTTCATGTTGATTGCAATAGAATTTGCATGTGAGAATTTCTGAATGGATTGTGTCTTCTGCCTCACCACAGATTCCCAACAAAGCCATGACTGTTTAAGGTGGTATTGTGCACGTGTTGCCTTAGTCTTGCCCATTATTTCCAATGGGTCTACTCTGAGTAGAAGAAACACTGGACACAGCCCCATTGAAAGTATTACTCCAGTTGGCAGTAGTTTGGTCACCATCATAATAACGAAAGCTAGAAATGACTGACCTGGTGTATGTGGAGGGATGCCCATTGTGACCACCAATGCAATGACAGTAGCGATGACACCAAGTATACCAAGACCAATGGCAGACACACAGATACATTGTTGGGTGCAAGGGATGCATGCACAGCAATCCTTGCAGCAACCTTGCAGGCCCTGTATAGTACCTGTCACAGAGAGAAGACTTAAAGACCAATTCCAAATATTACCTCACACTGAATTTGTACGAAAATCCACACTGAGGACACTGGCTTCTGCTACTCCTTACTAATTAACCCATATTGAAATTATCCCATGGGTATTTAATTTTATGTTATATAGAACATAACTGTACAAGACTTTATACTCAAAGGTTTCAACTTGTACCACACTTAACACACACACCTGTCCCATTTATGCTAAAAAAATAATGCTGGTAACACGTAGGTCATGCCCTAATATTTGCATTTCTTCACATATATAAAAATATGTTTCTTCACAATAATCAAGATGCTTCCTGTTGCCTTAAGTGCAAGCGTCTGACCTTCTGCAAAGCTCATCTTCTTGCTTCTCAAGAGCCAATGTATGTTCTAGGCAGAGGTGGAGAAAGGTGGGTGCAGTCCGCCCTGGGTGCCATCCCTGAGGGGGGTTGACATTGCTGCCCTGCCCCCAAAGCTCGCCGCAGGCTACACCCCCCCCAGGAGACTTGCGCCGCCCGGCGCACCCCCCAGGAGGCTTGCAGTGGCCGGCGCACCCCCCTGGAACACATGCTCCACATCCCTGGGATGCTCGCCCCGCCTCTGTGGGCGGCTAGCCCTGCCCCCAAGTGCACGCTGCTCCGGGAGCTGGAGCAGCTAGCTCCACCTCTGGTTCTAGTACTTTTTTCCCCAGTCTGAGGGTTGCATTCCCTTCTGGGCATGGGGGTCACATGCCACTGGTGGGCAGGGCCAGAGGAAAAGGTAGGTGGAGCAACAGATGCAATGCTTACCTTTGTATAGGCAGTTACTTTCTAGGTAAGCAAAGTCAGAAGTTTCACACACCCACACCTGTCCATCCTCCAGGAAAGAAAGAAAGAAAGGCAAGTAAAGACACCACAGGAGAGTGCAGAGGAGGGACAGTGTAGCCTAAGGAGCGTCTTGAGGGCCAGATCATAGCTGTCAACATTTCCCTTTTTTAAAGGGAAATTCCCTTATTCCGAAAAGGATTCTTTGCAAGTAAAGGGAAAAGTTGACAGCTATGGGCCAGAGACTGGATGGTCACATTTGGTATCTGGGCCTAAGGTTTCCTATCCCTGTTCAAAGCTAAATTATGTGGTAGCACTTTATGAACATACGAAGCTGCTGTCAGACCATTTATTTATTTGGTCCAGTGTTCTCTACTCTGACTGGCAATGGCTCACTAAAGTGTCTTCTTAATTTGAGATGTCAAAAAGATTGAATCTGGGAACAAAGCATGTGCTCTACCAGACCCTCCAAGTGCCCCTATTTTCCAGGGACGTCCCTGATTTAGAGAAGCCATCCCAGTTTCTGATTTGATCCCTGAATGTCCCATTTTTCCTTAGGGTGTGCCTATTTTCATTGGAGAAATGTTGGAGGGTATGGAGTTATCCGACCTCCAAGCTGTCTGAAGGCAACTCTGTATAGAGAAGGGTTTTTTTTTCATGTTTAATGTTTTATTATGTTTTTATATATGTTGGAAGCTGCCCAGAGTGATTGGGGCAATCTAGCAAGATGTGTGGGGTATAAATAGTAAAAATTAGCTGACTAATGTATTGTGTAATCTCACTCCCAGTGCTCATAACCTGCCTTTAGGTGATTAACTGCCTTCCTTTTACAAGGTACTTAAGAATTAGCTGCAACTGCCTTGAATCATTGCAATGTCTTCCCTCAAAGCTTTTGTACTAGAATCCACCTATGGTACAAGACAGAAGTTGCATAGGCAGCAATGAAGGAAGCTAGAAAAGTTGAAATGGTGTGTGGGGGGGGATGATCTCCCTCTTCCTGTCCCCCACTGCATATTTGTTTTTAGTTTTTAGTTTCATCCATCACTCTAGTAAGAAGAAAAGAATGCAGGAAATGCTGTAACTAAAATATTTTAATGTATTTTTTAGAATGCAATTTGTTACCCACTGTTCATTATAATTTAATTCCAAACTGGGGTATAATGCCAATAAAATGTAATAAAACTATACCAACAATTAAGAAAACTCTTCTTATTGTTATGAAGACATATCTGATGAGTTATACTTGTATGTTTTCTAACAACAGACCACTGCCTATAGGATACTGCTTTTGAATGAACTAAAAGCATTTTCATTTTGTAGCCAAATAATACACTACTGAAAATGAAACAACTTCCAAATACTGTAAACTATAGAAACATCAATTGTCAAGAAGTATATGAGCCAAGTAGTATATAAGCAGAGATTTCCTCTTTTTGAAAGGACAACTTTAGTTCATAAACTAATCAGTTCCCAGCATTTACGAACTGCTTTTTGTTAGTAAGAGTACCAATTACCTCTGTTAGCAGTAAAGAGAGATCTTGTTGAACCAAATGAAGCTCCTTCAATATTCTGTAATTAACAGAAATAAAATAAAATTATATTGCCTTCATTGTTAGGGAGAAGATTGTTTTTAAGGAAACACAAGGCATTACATTGTCTGTAATTACGGTACATTCAGTATTCAGATAGAATCCCTATCTCCATACATTCAAAAACATGTAACTAACATACAGAGATTTAATTAAAACTATAATTTTGAGTTTTGATTCCAGTTTCCTATTGGTAAAATAGAGACACAGAGGTTTCCAGCATGTCTACTTTCTAATAGCAATAAGAGCTAGCTGATCAATTGTATTAAAAGTAATAATTACATTCCCCCCCCCCCCGCCATAGAATGGATGCTATTACCTGAGGATGAATTCTGTTCATTTCCCCCCTGACTGCTGCAGGATTATGCTAATTAATAGGCAGAGTTGTTCTGGCAATGTTTCCATCAATGTTCACTTCAAACTGTGTTGCTTAGGTATGAAAGGAGGAACTAGCCTCTTTCAAGCTGCCTTGCTTTATTAGCTCACCAAGCCACTAAATACATTCCTGGGGTAACGTTACCTGGCTACTAAGAGAAACAGAGGTAGGAAGAAGAAAGTCATTCTAACCCCATTCATACCTATGAAACAGAGTAAGCATAAACTCAAGAATCCCCATTAGCTTCTCCTCTAGCTAGTGCCACAAATAATAAAAAAATGTCTCAGCCCCTACTGGGCATATTACTAAACGTCACACACAGATAGCACTGAGTAACACTGGAAATACACTACAGACATGAATGCTGCCCTTTCAAAGCTTTAGGGAATAAATTGCTAGTTTCATGTTCTTAACTTTAAAGTATTTTGATACAGGTGCCAACCCTTTGGTTTCTTCTCTACTAACCTGGTTTAGGAAGTGTTCCATTTTAGCTGATATCGCAAACTAGATTATAACTGTAAATCTTCTGTTTACACAAGTTGTTTCATGGTTGTAGTGCTTATTTCCTTCTTTAAATACACTCTCACAATAATTAAATGTGTGTGTGTGGGGGGTTAATTTATAAAGCAACTTTTTTTTCTTTCAATCGACAAGTTACGATGTTTAGATGGAAGTGTGGAAAGGTTCAAACCCCTTAAGGACTTTTCCTACTGAACGAACAAAAATATGTCTGTACTAATGACTGAACTTTGTTTCAGTTTTATGATCACAGCTTATAAAGCACTGATCTTTTGATGCAGTGGACTGAAGATTTTGAGGCAGAACCTTCCAATATGTTAAAGCTCAGCTATTCGAAGGAAACAAACCACTGGCCCTTCAACAAGACCCTTGCAGGAACGTGTAGAGAAGAGGTGGGGCCAAATGCAACCCCCTTCCAGCTTATGTCTGGCCCTCAGAACTTTGCCCAGGCCACAGCCCCTCTCCTCAGGCAACACCCATCATTAGCCCTAATACATACCACAAATACAGTTTATTTGCCTGGTTGGAATGTGCCTGTAGACTCCGATGCCTCTTGCTTGCATGAAAAAGGTTGTAAATTTGTATAGAAACTGAGTATCTGTACTGTACATTTGTTGCTCCAGCCACTTTTGCTTCTGGTTCCACCCACTTCTGGCGGACAGCCCTCTGACATTTGCCCAGAGGGGAATGTGTTCCTCAAGCCTCTGCTGTAGAGCGCATTCTGGAGCTAGAATTAAGACTCATTACCAGAACATTTGGGGTTCCAGAAAAATGCAGTTTAGAAATTACCTAAGTCAAGGGTGGGAGGAGCTAGAGATCAGCTTCCATTAGTCCCAGCCACCATGACCAGTGGTCAAAGCTGATGGGAAGCTGTAGCCCCAATAACTCCTGGAATGCCACATATTTCCATCTCTAATGTAAGGCATGTCAATCAATTCTGCCAAGGAACCTTGCCTTGGCCAACTCCCCTCTTTCAGTAAATACACAAAGCTCCTTAAGTTTCACCATCAAGTCTACCTAAGATAAGGGCACCTAGTGCTAGGATCCAAACCTGAAAATGGTCCAGAAAATAGATGGATACTTGCATATTTTCTGAAAAAATTAGCAAGGCGAAACTGATCGGGTAGCCCAATATTCAGTTCAGCCACAGTTAATTTTGAGCCGTGTTCATAATATAGGTTTTCGTAGTCTTATTAGACACAACAATGCTTAAGCCCTATTAAGACATCAATTATCTTTGTTACTGAACACAATGGATTTTATTGATCTCCAAAGCTGGAGCAGAACAGTTCAGTTCTGTGAAATGAAGTATGAAACAAGATCAATGTTTTATATTTAATGGACAGGTATTTTTCAATGGCTGATCTGAATCACCGGAAGAGAGCTTTCAGCGTTGCTTTTCAGACCAACCACAACTGAAGTTTGGTAGACTGACACAGTTGCTAACAGGAGATCACTGACTTCTCTTCCTGAGGAAAGTAGTACATTACACTAGTTCTTTTAGCCGTTGATTTATTGTAGACCTTTAAACAGATTTCAGCTCAAGTTGTCACAGTGAGAGAAGAATCCAGTAACATCATAGCAATATGGAATCCTTAGTTCAACAATACTGAACCTTCAAAGTAAGGGTACTACATTTCAGTCCATTTAACCTTTACTGTATATAGTCTGGATTATTTTGCAAAGGCATCTCCTAAAACAAGAATCCAAATGAAAAACAAATGTATAAGTTAAAGCAAATGTAGTTGAAATAATTGGCGCATAATACAACGGTATTTTAGCCCAGCAAGTGTAAAATCAAGACAACTGACATTGCAGAAGTTATCGTACAACACAAACAGCAACTGAGCTGCAAAAGTTGCTTGAAAGTAACTATTTCACAGATTAGTAAAGGACTGTCCATGGTTTCTCGCTTTAAGAAATAGGGCAAGTTTTAAACTTCAGAATTTGTATTGACTAGATGAAACCACAGCATTATAACTTGCTTAATGATTGCCCTTGCAAGTTATTCTATTAGGCTCCCATTGATCAACTTTTAGACAGAAAACCTCATTTTCTACCACCACTATATTAGAGAATCATCAACTTTATAATTATGCAGAGATGCTCTCAATAGTGATATTTATAGAGAATGGCATACCAATTGTCACTTCACCATAGAGTTTACAATAGCTTCCTCTTCTGTTGTTCATCATTTACTTGAAGCATGGACACTTCAGTGAACCAAATAAAGATGCTTATTATTTTTCAGAACATTTTTACCAATTAGCAAGGGTAAAATAAAATTTAAAACATTAAAGATTTTTAGAGCACTTGTAAAAAAATACTGAAATAAAATTCCCAATTCAACACATTTAGAATTATATTAACAATAAATTAGAACTTGCAAACTCCCCTGGAAAGTACTGATTTATAAAACTGTATTAGACATTTGTTTGGTCACAAGCCTCAACGTAACGATTTATTCTTATTCATTAAGTAGGTTTTTAAAAGCTGGCCATGTCCCAGATAGTGTTAAGTGTAAACTGTGTCTGGGTTTATGCATAGTGGGAAACCATGATTATCTATTCCAAGAATGCGTTCTAACATCCTTGGGCTTGTGAGTATCTTCCCTGCTTTGTGCCCCAGAGGAAGAAATTGAAAACTTTTTATTTCAATTTTGAACTAACAGATCCTAGCAACAGCTCTGTATAGCGAACACAAGCCAGGATCAAACCATGGTTTCAGATCTTGGCTGGCATCTACGTAAGAGGAAAGTGTGGCTAGTTTAAAATTGAAAGTAGCATTTATCAATTTCAACTGGTGTGTGAAGGAGTGTGAGAGTCAAGAGACTTCTTGTGAACAAGTCAATGTGAAATATACCAATGTCCAATATACACAGAAATTTTTGTCTGCCACCAATGTTGCCTGTTTTTTAGGGAAAGGTTGTTGTTTAAATTAGTCATTTCTCTGAGCTGACAAGTGTAGCAAATGAAAGCCAGGGAAGCTTATTTGTTTTAGGATACAGAAGTGACACCATAATAGATTCCTCTATACATTAAAGTTTTATTTCTGACCCACAGTACTTCAGTGCCAGAAACTGACACAAAGGTCAACAAAAATGTACTCTTATTGTGGAAAATGAGCCATTTGAAGCAATAAGGATTTCTAAGCAATTCTACATATTAGTTTCATTTATCCACAGCTGAGAAGACAACTTAAAAGGCATCTTTGACCACAAAAAAATTCCTTACACTATTAGAAACAAGATTCCAAATATACACTCTGATACCAACAGATGTTCATAATTTGAAAATACCACAACCTTAATGTATAGACAATACTTATGATTTTTGGTAAGGAAAAAAAAAAAGATGCAAATAAATGTAAATTCTCTACAAACCCCATTTGCTCAACACAATTTCCTTTACTGGTGGAAAATGAGATTGAATTCCATGACAGTAGAACAGTAATCAATTATGTAACTTTATTTGAATCTGAATTTTGACTACCCCTGCAAAAGCCTCTTCATTGGAAAAAGTCACCAAAGTTAACAGAAGTCTTAGAATAAGATAATGAATTCATTTTTTAAATCTATATTGCTGACTGAGTCAAGTTAACTTTCGTAGGTAGAGGTCCAGCTTCTTCTTCATCAGCCTTGCATTTAACCACAATGAGAGCAGAAGTTGGGTATCGATTCAGTTTTTGTTCATTCATGTATTCCAAATCCCCATAGATACTCAGCTTCTAAAATAATAACAACAACAACAAAATGATATTAGATGGAAATCATTTCACACAGTAAGTTTTATTCCAGTACATCTTGGTGCATGGATATCATGACTAAAATCTTATGCACACTTACTGGAGAATAACTCCTACTCAAGTCAGTGGGACTTACTTTCAAGTAAACATGCCTAGGATTATACTGTTAAACAGGACCACACAATTTTAGTTCACTCCAGAAACATAGGGTTGGGGGGTAGGGGTGAGGAGTAGAAGATATTAAACAAGTCTTTATGAGTGAAATTTTCAAGGCTTTGAGACACCGGCAAAGAAAAGGCACAATTAAATTGTGCATTAGTAGGAAGTAGCAATGGAAGACTTCAAATTTTAATAAAGATTTTGGACATTACATCTGAAACATAATTAGCCCTTTAGCTTGTATGTTACATAATATATGCATGGCTATCAATATGACTTCTACAATGGTATTTTATTTACATTAACATTTTCGGGCATATTTGCTACCAGAAATGCCTCTCCCTTTTTTTGCAACTGTACTATAACTTTTATGAACTGAGATGGCTTCAGTACTGCAACCTCACAGAAATGCCCACCAAATCTAGAGAATGTCACCTTGCTAAGCAAAAATCACGTGCATGCTTTGCTTCTGCTGGGAGATGTCAAAACTCATCCCATGAAACCACTCTTGTTATCTTTTGTTTTCCTGTCACTACCAGTTTACATATTCCATACTATATTTGCCCCAGTGATCACATCAGCTGATTAAGTTGGCAATTTCATTGGAGGTTAGCTACAAGCAGGTGAGACCTCTTACAATCAATATATATGTTCACAATTCTGTTTCATTAACAAGAGAATCATTAGATACTCTCTTCTGCACAAAAGGGCTCTAATCAAACCCAAAGCATTCTGATATCACAGAATATAATGTGGTAGGATCCTGGAAAATTTAGGACTTAAGTTACCTCAGATGGAACATATTGCTCCACAGCAGTAGTAACAGTTGCACAACAAATCCAGAGCAACACCAGTACAGAAAGGACAAGTGTGGTTGTCAGTATCCAGCCAGAATTTCTGGAATATAAGAAAACAGATCAGCCATAAAGACAAGCTTGAGGTATATTGAAAATTGTATCCCCCCTAAATATTGTTTCTACACACACACAATCCAAAATAGGCAGACTTAGATGCCATCACAGTCAACTACTGTACCTTAATCTGGTCCCAGAAAATAAGCAAAAGCTACTGTCTTTGAGCTTTCAAGATCTAATAAGAGGTTATTGTTTCCCATTACCATTTACCTTCAGTGAAAATGATCACATGATCATGTCTCAGCTTAATAAGCCGAGATATGTACAGACAGTATGCCTGTGAAATACAGTGATTTCCTTTCATGGTGTGCCCGAATGAAATACAGAAATCTTTTTCAGTTAACCAGTTTTCAATTTCATCTGAACCAGGAACTACGGTTACTAGGCTCAGAAGAACTTAAGACCTTTCGAAGTTGGTTTAGGATCCAAAGCTGTTAACAATCACTGCCACAAGCCTAAAAGCACAACTACTTTAGCACCTTTCATACTCAAACTGACCCTCAATAATATGTGAGCCAACAGCTTTGCTCAGAACTTTGTTTTACTTATAGATATACCTAACACAGTAATATTAAAGAATGGTCTGAGTTTGGAAACAATGTTCAATGCAAGCAGCATGTTTGTAGTAAAAGTTGTGCCACTATGGGCATTTCCTGTTTTTAGAGAGCATTCAATTAGATACAGCATGTTAGAATGTCAGAATGTTAATTTTAAGAAAATGTTTTGTGAAAACATTTCACATGATTGTTTTGGTAGTTGAACTACATGTGATATACAGCATTAGGGAATGAAACATGTCTCCCCCTTCTTATGCTTCATATGCTAAAATGTACATACATTGAAACACATTTGAAGAAGTTATCACTTTCATCTTCGTCGAAGAATCCCTTGTGTGTCTGTGGACCTCCTGGCTGCAGATCTACTGAAAATCATAGTACATTTTTGTTTAATTTTATCACAGAATCCAATACACATATGCTCAATACATTCTGACACTGGCTCCCGGTGGAGTACAGGGTCAGGTTCAAGGTGCTGCTTTTGACCTTTAAAGCCCTTCACGGCCTAGGACCCTCGTACCTACGGGACCGCCTCTCCTGGTATGCCCCACGGAGAGCCTCAAGGTCCATAAATAACAACACCCTAGTGGTCCCAGGCCCTAAGGAAGTTAGATTGGCTTCAACCAGAGCCAGGGCCTTTTCAACTCTGGCTCCAGCCTGGTGGAACGCTCTGCCTCATGAGACCAGGGCCCTGCAGGATCTGATTTCTTTCCGCAGGGCCTGTAAGACAGAGTTGTTCCGCCTGGCCTTTGGCTTGGAGCCAATTTGATTCCCTCCCTCTCTTTCTTTTTTCTTTTCCTTCCCCTCCTCCGATGAGGCTACATTTTAATATTTTAATGTTCCATTATTTTAATGTTGTACTTTACTTTTGTTTTAAGTTGTAATCATTCATCTTGTTTTTATTATTGGTTGTAAGCCGCTCTGAGCCCGGCCTTGGCTGGGGAGGGTGGGGTATAAATAAAAAATTATTATTATTATTATTATTATTCTGTATGCTATGAATGTCTACCCAACCTTTTTTCCTTCCGGTAAATCCTCCTGCTAGACACAGCAAACTCTTTAAATAAATGTTAAGATTGAGCAGTGCCCCCTTTTTTAACTGGAAGGAAGTCCTAGGAAAAAGCGAACAGCTAAAAAATATCTTGTGGGTTTGTTTCTTACATTTGCAATATGCAGTGTCTTGCTGAACCAGAGCCAATGAAGCAACTGAAGTACAAAACTTGTAAAAACAAGTTTCAGTTGCCATGTTTAAACATCAGACAAAGATTGTGTCATCAAGCAAATTCCAAACAGTAAGCATCTTAAAAAATAAGCTACTGGTTTCCACAGTTATCTAATCATGGATACAAATTGCCGGTCAGACACTGACAGTACATCCTTACTGTTTGGCAAACCATATTCTATTCCTTGAAGTTCCCTTAAACAACTTACAAGATGCTTTGCGAAATGATGGTTCTTTTAAATCCTGTGTTTCCTGACCAGGACTTTCAATGAACTGAACTTCTGGCTTTGACTGAAAGAACAACAAAACCTTCAAATTAGTGAAACAAACCTAACATATTTACCTACATAATGACACAAACTTTAATTTAAATAGACACATTATATTTTTAAGCAGAGCAAACCCAATAAAACAGAACACTCTCAGACATTCAACATGGAATTATTTGATTTAAAACAGAACAACAAAAAACACCCTCCCTTAGTTCCCTTGAACTCTTATGTCAGAACAGGTAAGAGCAGGTTAGCAAGTACCTGGAATATTACTATTTTGCCATCATCAGCTTGAAGGTAGAAAGTCCATGAGGAGGTGATGAAGCTATGGGCTGTTTCCATCATATCACTCCAGAATGATCTCACAAGCGTAAGGGGGAATAGAAGGTGCATTCTTGGCATTAAGGACATGAGCTGCAAATAAATAGTGATTCACATATTAATATAAAAGCAAAAATTTCAAACATGTCACAGAGCTTCTCTCCACAATTTACTTTTAAAATAGTTGAAGAATGGGTTGAAGTTGAAGAATGGGTTGAAGAATACAAGCAGAGAAAATGTATTCACTCACTCTAATATAAATACTTACATGGTCTCGTCTCAGTTCAGCATATGGTAACTGATTCTGGCATCCAAGACGGCAGGCATATTGTTCATCAGACTGAGAGGTATAAGCCTCAGAACATGCTGTAAAAGACACATTCTTTCAGTTTAAATGTTCACATCTTCCACATAAGCAGCTAAAGCACACTTGAATATTAGGGTGCAACACCACACATATTGCTACTAATGTTGGACTTCCCTTCCTGACGCTCATCTTTCCAATCCAATTATGTCAGTGGTCAGATAAAAGAGAGGCAAAATTGAACTACACTTCAGCATTCAGGATCTGTAAAAACACCCCCCAAGTGACAGAAATATCAAAGAGGGGCAGGATAAAACCAGAATATCCACTCACTTTCAGTATGCCCCCTGAGCTATATACTTAGCTTTCAGTTTTGCCAACTCTGTCAGGATGCAACTTCTAAAAGGCTCCAGTTCCAACATTTTAGATAGGAGAAAGGAAAAATAATAGCATCACAGAGTGAAAATAACAATTGTATACAGAGAAACTAGAGCCAGAGCTTTCTCGGCTGTGGCACCAATCTTGTGGAACGCTCTGTCACAAGAGACTAGGGCCCTGCGGGCTTGACATCTTTCCGCAGGGCCTGTAAGACAGAGCTGTTCCACCAGGCCTTTGGTCAGGGCGCAGCCTGACCCCCTCCTCTGGCAATCTGCACAGGGTCTTGCTTGCTGGTTGCCATCAATTTGTTTTTGATTGATTTTATGGTGAAAAGTTTTTAGAATGTTGGATTGTTTTGATTGTTGTTAGCCGCCCTGAGCCCAGCTTTGGCTGGGGAGGGCGGGGTATAAATAAAATTTATTATTATTATTATTATTAAACTGCAGAGGGAAAATAAACTCTTCCCAGAACTGTAAACTCAGCAAGCCAATTAGGGCTGCAATGCTATGTGCGCTTACTTGAAGTGAGCACTACTCAAGTCAATGGATCTACTTCCAATCAAAGCTTACAATATTATTATTCATGAATGTTTATATTTAATGTCCAATTCAGCATGGAAACAGAACTTTCTCTTCCATGACAGGCTCAATCTTGTGACAGGGTGCAGACCTATCTCATACAGTAGAAGCAAGACCCATACTGTCTCAACAAAGCTGCAAATAGCTTTGGGACTGAGAGATTCCCATCCCAGCTGCAAGCAACTTTGTGACTGAAAACTTCTTAATTACACTTTCTTTCATCTCAGAAAACTCCTCTTTGTTTCAGAAAAAATCTCTTTCAAAGGAGAAGCTACAATTACAAAAATCTTAAGGCATCAACACTATTATTATATTTTATATCACAACATTCTCTTACGTTGCAAACTTTTATTTTAATTTCTCATTTTATTTTTAAGCTTGCAATGCCATATTTTATGATAACTAACAAAATGTGATGAAGTGCATGTTTTAAGGCTTATTATTTTGTTATAGATTTCCCTGATGACAGGGTATCTGTGGCTGACACATGCTGATGTTAAGCCAAATTTACTTTTGGACTTTGTAATAAATCAGATTTCATGCCCTTATGTGGACACTTATTTTGTGGCATGATTTTGGAAGCTTCCTCCTTGCTGAACTCTCTTGATGTTAATCAATTAACATCATGGTGTTAATTCTTCTCCTAGGGAGATATCCAACTAAGTCACACTTCGGGTAGACTGACTGAAATAAAGTTACTGGTCAATATAGTTCAATCAGCCTACTCTGAGTAGGAAGAAAAGTGGTGACCACCCATATATTACAAGTTGAAAAAGAGGCTAGCTTAACTTACCAGAGTCACATTCCAACTTGGTCCGATTCAAATCAATCCCATCATCCACAAACTGACAAATGGAGAAGAGTCTGCAGCCCCTTTGACATGCATAGAGCTCTTCTTCCTAGTAATGAAAACCTAAGAGGTCAGTATCACTCTTTTATAATCGTCCTACTCTAACCCTACTCATACCACAAAGACATACACAATGTGCTGCACAGTTTAACTTCAAAAATCTTTTGCTTTTATTATTTCACAGAGCTACAAGAGTGAGCCAATATTTTTCACTGAGACTTCAGCAGACTACTGAGGTTAGTAAAAGTAGGCTTTAATACAAGTATTGTATCTGAGCCTTGAAACACCTTATACAAATATGAAACCAAGATGTTGAATAAAATATTATTATTTAGTTTACTTTGGAACAAGCTGCACAAATATAAACTATCTTGAGTGGGTGATTGTGGACCAGATCCAGGTGCCCTTGATGGAAATTTATTTTCTAGATCCATTTCAATCAGGGTTTAGGCTCTGTTTTGGAACAGAAACTGCTTCGATTGCCCTGTATGAGGACCTCTGTTGGGAGAGAGACAGAGGAAATAGGTCCTGGTTAATTCTCCTCAACCTCTCAGCAGTTTTTGATACCACTGACCATGATATCCTTCTGGAGTGGCTGTCCTGAGTTAGGGGTGGGTGGCATTGCTTTTGACCAACCTGTATTTGAGGTATCCTTTCTCCCCAGTCTAGGGACGCGGGTGGCGCTGTGGTCTAAACCACAGAGCCTAGGGCTTGCCGATCAGAAGGTTGGCAGTTCGAATCCCTGCGACAGGGTGAGCTTCCATTGTTCGGTCCCAGCTCCTGCCCACCTAACAGTTCAAAAGCACGTCAAGTGCAAGTAGATAAATAGGTACCGTTCCGGCAGGAAGGTAAACGGCGTTTCTGTGTGCTGCTCTGGTTCGCCAGAAGTGGTTTAGTCATGCTGGCCACATGACCCGGAAGCTGTCTGCAGCCAAATGCCGGCTCCCTCGGCCTATAGAGTGAGATAAGCGTGCAACCCGAGTCGTCCACGACTGGACCTAACGGTCAGGGGTTCCTTTACCTTTCTCCCCAGTCAACATATGGACCCCTTCTCCAGTGTGGTGGAGTCAACATATGGACCCCTTCTCGCCAGTTGGGTGTAGTGGTTAAGAGCAATAGACTCGTAATCTGGGGAACCGGGTTCGCATCTCCGCTCCTCCACATGCAGCTGCTGGGTGACCTTGGGCCAGTCACACTTCTTTGAAGTCTCTCAGCCCCACTCACTTCACAGAGTGTTTGTTGTGGGGGAGGAAGGGAAAGGAGAATGTTAGCCGCTTTGAGATTCCCTACGGTAGTGATAAAGCGGGATATCAAATCCAAACTCTTCTTCTTCTTCTTCTTAAGCTAGATATTTATCTATTATGAATATTTCAGTCTTAACCAGGAACCTGAAAGCAGGTGTAACACACATGCTCCAAAATGGTAATTCTTATGCGGTTCAACAATCAAATGACAATGCATTGTGTAACTATGTATTTCCTGTGTAGTAACAGTGCCATAGGTATCTATCAAGGGAAGTAACAGTGTCAATGTCTTAAAGCAGTATTGATTACACTGATGGGTGCAATGGCAAACAACGGCATGGAAGACATACAGTAGCTAACAATAATATGGATGTGAAAGGTGGAATTTGGCAGAGATATGAAGGAGCATGTTAGCCGAGAATTCCTGGTCTGATGTGTCATTATGTTAACATCTTGGCATAATCATCATGACAGGTAAAGACCTAACATTGAGGAGAAACCTGTTATCTTGTACGGTAAGAAGCAGGTAGCTACAAGAAGCTACACAAATACTGGGTTGGGTGGGTGAAATTAAAGAATAATTTTCTCAGCTCCATGTGTGCACTGGGAAGAAGAGAGTTAGGAAAGATATCAGGACAGATACTGAACAAACACTCTTAGTGAATTTACAGTGGTATAAAAGTCAGCAAAGTGTCACTATTTTGGTTCTAGATGTGGAATTGGGGGAGTTATATAGGCTGGAAAGTGGGCTATAATGACAACTATATTTTGGTAATAAAAATGTAGAGATCAAATCCTGTAGATGATATAGACACAATACATTTTACTTTGCAGTTTGCTGAGAAATAAGAGTGCAATCCCATGCATGCCTTCTAAAAAGCAGATTCCATTGAATTAAAAGGTAAAGGTACCCCTGCCCGTACGGGCCAGTCTTGACAGACTCTAGGGTTGTGCGCCCATCTCACTCAAGAGGCCGGGGGCCAGAGCTGTCCGAAGACACTTCCGGGTCACGTGGCCAGCGTGACATTGCTGCTCTGGCGAGCCAGAGCCGCACACGGAAACGCCGTTTACCTTCCCGCTAGTAAGCGGTCACTATTTATCTACTTGCCCCCGGGGGTGCTTTCGAACTGCTAGGTTGGCAGGCGCTGGGACCGAACAACGGGAACGCACCCCGCTGCGGGGATTCGAACCGCCGACCTTTCGATCGGCAAGCCCTAGGCGCTGAGGCTTTAACCCACAGCGCCACCCGCGTCCCACAATCCATTGAATTAGTTAGAGTTTAATCTCAGGTAATGCACCTAAAATTGCAGCCTTAGTATCTCATGGGGAAACATAGAAAAGTTTCCGTTTCCATATGTCAATCAATTTGAAAATCATTAGCCCAACCATTATTTGGCCTCAGACCAGCTGACAAAAGTGCTTGCAGAGAAACCAGAATCTGAAGGCAGTTCCAGATACCTTATCTTAGCAGTTTTCCTTTTCCTTAAAGTTGACATCCTTTTGCAGATATGTGGTAGCTGTGCAGGTGACAGCTGAGACCTATGCCAGCATTTTGTAAGTCTCTTTGGGCCACTTCTATGAGGAATTCAGCTAACAGGTAACAACAATAAATCATGCCACTTTGCATTTTGGTACACGTGAAGGATTTATTTTTGCACACTTCCTTTGTGTACTAGCCAGCCCAACAAGCTGAGGAGAGGAAAGTGGAGGAGAGCCGATCGCACAGAACTTAGCAGACAGCAACTGTAGAGACTCCCACTTGCACCCAGCCAAGCTGCGAGGCCCCACCTCAGGCAGTCAAAGATGACCAGGTGAGAAATCCATCCACGCGTCCGCGCTCTAATAGCCGCTTGGCGGTTGCAACCCCAGAAAGGGCGTCGCAGCACTGGCAAAACCAGTCAGGCCCCATCCACCGGCCAAAGGAGGAGCAGCAGTCGCCGCCGCAGGGAGTGTGGCTTCCTTCCCATTCCCTTTCCTCGCCAAGAAGAATAATATTCAGCCCCGGCTGCCAGTTGCCTCCAGGGCTGCACAGCGAAAGGAGAACAAGCCACTGTCGCATCCCTACACTGAGGGTGGTGGTGGGGAGATATATTAAATATAAGCAGCGATGCCGCAGGGGCTGCCCCTCCTGCCCGCAACCAAGGGTCAGATTCTTATTTTTTTATATAAACCAGGAGCGCCCGGGGTTTAAATGCAGGTGGCAGGATGAAAAGGGAAGGTCCCACTAACTGGCTGCTATCGTGACGTGGTTCTTGGGGGGTGGCGGAATATTTCAGTAGGGAAGGTGGGGCGCCCCCCCCCCCCGCCGCTTGTTACCTTGGGGTAAGTATGGAGCGGGTAGGTGCTCTGGCACGTCCGCTGGCAAGGGGCGGTGTTCCCCAGCGCCGGCTCGAAAGACTCGGAGAGGGACTCCGGAACGGGCTCTAATTCGGGCCGGGCCGCCTCGTCGCCCACAACGAGCAGCAGCAGGAGAAGAAGAGACCCCAGCCCCAAACGGCTCGGCCGCAGCGCCGCCATCTTGAGTCGCCAACCCCCAGCCAGACGGTTGTTTATTTTTGCTAACCGCCCCTCTCGCGCTTCCGGTTTCCGGCACCCGCCGAACAGCTCTGCGGACTTAAATGGGTTAGACTGGACGGAGGATGCGGACTTCCGGGTTTCTTTGTGCGGTTCACGCCCCTTCCCTGGGCAGAAGGGAGAGTTGCCCGTATAATGGGAGCGGGTTGTGAGGATACACTCGGTTTTTAGTAGAACAGTATTTGTTCAGCGGTGTATTCACTGGAGAAAGCAAGCAAGAGAGGATGTCGTACTATTTGCAACTTAGTTTCATATGAAGAATTCGCTAATTTGGGGTGTTAAATATTTTAAAACTTGATTTTAAAAAAGATTTAATTTTGATTTAAAATAATGATAAAAATATTTTAAAACTTGGAAACTATAAGGTTTCTGCGTGAACGTTCAAGGGAGCGCGAGGCTTCTCAATGCAGCTGAGCGCGCTGGATTTTGGCTCGGAGATCGGCTCTGAGGAGGCAACTGAACGGAGGCCGACATTGCTTCCTGCAACATGAGGGCTGATGGGTGGTGGTGGTGGGGCGTTAAACACAAATCCACACCCGTCTTGGTCCTTCCTGCCTCTGGTTTGGAGGTAATAAAATCAAAGTACTCTTGGAATTGATGATTTTAGAGCAATAATAGGACACTTTCCACGCGACAGAAGCTTTACGTTAGAAACAGTATGAACATGATCGCTGTCCAACCACAACTACGCTAAAAATCCTAGATTTTCCCAGTTTCCTGAACGGCGCGCTCTCTCTTTCTCTCTCCCTTGGGGGAAAAGTTCTAAGGAACCATGCAGCTTTCACCTCCATGATGGGTGTTGTGCTACTTAAACTGCAATCCTAATTCTACTGACATGGGAGTACCTACCACTAAATTTAACAGGACGTACTTCTGAGTAGCCATCGCCCTTAAAAAACAATAGGCTGCCTCCATGAATGACTTAGTGGCGTGTGATTGGAAGAGAAGACACCATGAGAGCTCAAACAGAACGCGCCGCAAGACCTGCCGGGAAATGTAGTTCGGGGAGGCTGGAGGCGGGATGTGAGCTGCAATACCGGAAGCTAATAGGCAGCCGGGAAGCATCTTGGGCGAGTGCTGCTCCTTCCCAGGTGAGTCCACCGCAAGTCCACCACCATTCCCTCGACGTAAGAGGCTTGCCCTGAGCTCAGGCGCTTCAGACCATGGTCTCTCCCCCAAATTCTGCCCATCCTTCTCGGCCATAATTTTTCTCAGGGTTTCACAGCATTGCCTGCCTTTTAACTCGCTTTGATCATCAAGCCTGCATTGTGAATGTTCTTCATCCTTTTTCTATTGTCTGGTCGGCTTGCAATATAGGAAGGAATAGTAGCTAACCGATCGCCCTCTTACCCTGGGTGCTAATAGGAGGCCCTCTAAAATCTGTAGTTGAGGAAGAACATCTAAAACAGAGGGCATGACTCCAAACAGTCCTTTCTTTGAAGGCTGTTAACTCCTGGTCTCTATCAAACCATTGTTGCTTCTGAGATGTTTGAGTGCTTGTGGTCTGATACCCAGTTTTCTTCTCTGTCTTCTGTTGTTACACATTATTAACTCAGATGCTGTGATTTTATTCCAAGCTGCCAGTTAGAGTATGAAAGTCTCTTTCCTTCCCCCACTCCGTTCCTGCTATCATCATTTTCTACAGATTAATGGGCACTGTGCTGTGTTAGTTATAGCTGCAAGATCTGTATCAACCCCAGATGTTCTACACACATCCGGCCTTTGAAACATAATTGTCTTTTTGCTCCATTCAGTGGCTTCTGTCTCTTTAAGGACTGTGTTATGGATAAGTTTGTTATACGAAAACCCAGAACTGAAGGACACGCTAAGGAGAAAGATCCTGGAGAAAAGATTTACAAGCAAGCTACTATAGAATCTCTGAAGGTAAGATATTGGATATGCCCAAATTATTCTAATTTCATTAAATGTCTACTGTAATATGTTATGGCTGTCCTTTTGTTTCAGATAGCTTGACAGTGTTTCTGAGTGTACAGATAGGGAAGGCGAAACCTAGCCAAGCAAAGGAGGAGGGTTATTGGTTTGTTTTCGTTTTATTGTGTATTTTGTGTTTTCCTTTCATTTCTTGATGTTGTGAACCACCTTGTGATCTTCAGATGAAGGGCAGTATACAAAATAAATAAATACTAGCAAAGCAGAAGTTATTTTGAGAGATAGGTAGGTCCAAAATCCTATAGGGCAATAAGTACTTGGGACTGGGTGGGTGTGTTTCGTCCCTTCACAGTTGTTGGAACAAAATCATTAATTAACATGTTGCACAGTGAACTATTAAGGCTCCCTAAAGTAGTCAGAAACACAACTTTTATAGTATGGGTTGGATCCAGAGAAATGTGGGCAGAAGTGGTTGGGTGCAAGATGACTTCCCTGCCCTTTCTTCTCCCTTTCCCTTTAGCCTTATATGCCTTAACTCACCACATTCAGCAGGGTGTCCCCCCCCCCCCCCACCTTCAGGAGAGGCTTGAGGGTTCTGTGGGGATGGATCTGACACTGTGCATGCAGTTTACAAACCATTCCTGCTAGAGAGGTCCTAATGCGGTAGTTCAAAAGCTTCAGTGAAACTGCTTTGATGATGCGCTTTACTTTGATGAGCTGGACTACAGCGTATATCATCTCTTGATTATTGGCCATGCTGTCTGGGGCTGATGGGAGTTAAGGGCCCAACAGGTGCTAGAGGGCCACAGGTTCCCCTCCCCTGGTAGAAGGAGTGCGTCCAAAGTGGTGAAGAAACTGCAAGAAGTCCATGTAAAGGCTGACAACAAAAAGCGCTGCATTAGTGAAGTAAAAAGTTAGCTTACAGTGGACCAAGTCAGGAGTGGGGGGGGGGGTTATATTTGCTTGAGGTGTTTGGCCTACTGAGATTTGGAATAAAGAATTTGGATGATGGGCTGTGGCTTGAAAAAAATATTTGGTAAGTGCAGGGATGACCTTACATTGGGATGAGATGAAAAATAAGAGCTGCTACTTGACAATACAATGAGGTGTTTTCATGTTTTGTTTTAAAAAACCCTGCTTAAAACACTCACTTCAGAATAGTAAGTGGATTGAAGATGGCAGTCTAATGAGTTTATTTTGCTTTCTAGATTTCTCTCATTTGCTTCACATCAGGGACTTACTGTGAAACAAGTATTCGTCTGTTTGGATTACCTAGGTTTCCTGCACTTAGTCTACCTGTCATATTTAATAATTCATAAGTCAATAGCAATCATATTAGCTGACACAGAATACAGTACATTTATCTGCAATAAGTTATGTGCGCCTCTTTCTGTCTCCTAATGATGATTGTTCTTTGCAGAGAGTTGTGGTTATAGAAGATATAAAAAGATGGAAATCTATGCTAGAGCTTTCAGTTCAGTCTAAGGAGAATCTAATTGAAGCCTTAATGGAATTAAAGAAGAAAATACCCTCCAAAGAAGTTTTACTTTCAACAAAAATAGGTAACATTTTTTTTCCATTGGAAATATGTATGTGGTGCATTTGAATAAACTGAGACCTATCAGTTGTGCTCATTTTAAAAATGCTTGCATGTTGAATATATATATATATAAAAATATAATGTGAGCTTAAACTTGACTGGCATTTTAAGTGTCCATGTTAAAGACCTTTCCCCACTCTCTGCCCTCGCTGAACTTATGTTAAGCTGTCTTAGTTGGTTATTATACCTCTAGCAGTAGCCAAAGTTACCAAGGCAGCTTTAAATATATTTAAATACAATGAATTAGTCAAGAACTCGTATGGAGAAGTGAAGATGTATACAGATGTTCCAGTTGTCATAACTGCTGTGCTAAATCTCTGGGCTTAATAGCAGGCTTTGGTGGAAATAACACTGGCTTGGAAACTGCTGGCAAAGCAGCCAAATGTCAGTCCATCTCATGGCAAGTCTTTTTCACCCATGTTACTGATTCCAGGTGCTTCCAAGCTTGCCTTCAGTTTTCAGAAGTATCATTCATACTAATATGTATTAATGTGTGCTAAGATTTTGTGTTGCTGTCATCCTCTGCAAGGTCATACAGTGAACAAGATGCGCAAGCATTCAGATCAGGATGTGGCCGCTCTTGCCAAAGAAGTGTATACTGAGTGGCGAACATTCATCAAAGACCATTCAAATAGACCCTCAATAGAAGTGAGGAGTAATCCCAGGACAGAGAAGCTTAGGCAGAATGCACGGAAGCTACTTGCTGAAGCTCTAGAGCTGGAGGTACTGTGTTTTTTATTACTCATTTTCTGAAAATGGCTTTGAATGAGAAGCATTTTTCTTTACAAAGTTGGGGTGGTTCTGTTACGGATTTAGGGCAGATGCCAGGAATTCAAAACGGAAAAGTGCTGATCTTGGTGACGAGAGGCATAAGGTTTAAATTCTAGTTGAACTTCCTAGTGGATCTGAGTCTGTATTTATATTTTGCATGTTGTACACATAACAGCATACTGAATGATTTGCAACTTACTTTTTTAAAAATAAGGGGAACAGTGTATAACCTTGCCTATAGTAATTTAATTATTATTTATGTAACATTATGTTATTTTATTTACACCTTGCCTCTTCTTCCCAAAGGGGCCCAAGTTGCAACAGCAAAACAAAACAAAAAAATATTCTGAAACAGTTGAAACATAATCTCATCCAGTGATTTCAGGGTTGTCAGGAACAGTGTCCTTCAGTCATCAAATGGCTGGGTATTAAAGGCAGGCAGCCTGCTGAAATATGGGGAGACATTATTGTTCTCTCCATGAGTCTGTGCAGCAGATTTCTTGCTCTTCTCAGAGAATCGTGGTGATGGAAAGCACTACAAAGGTCATCTAGTCCAACCCCTTGCAGATGCAGGAATTCTGCTGCATAGAATCATGCAGAATGTCATGTGCCAGGAAGACTCTCTGATTTTTTAAAAAGGTTTTAAGCCCTATACGTAAGCATGTTCACTTATATGTTTCCCCCCTGAATTTTTCTAAGTTTCAAAGCTGCGTCAGGGATTATGTGTGCTGATTAGCATCATAGGCAATATCCAGTCAGCACTATCTATAGCTGGCTTTTTCTCAATGAAACTGAGACACCCTCAATTTACAGAGCAGGATCTTTCTTCCTAGAACTAACAACTAACGTAGATTTTATATTGAATGCAATGGGTGTGTTTCAACCCATCCCCAGTGCTCTAAAAATGTTCCATCTGTCTTCACCTCTTCAAGGAAGGAAGAAAGCAATAGTTAAATAAATCAGAAAAATAAAATAAAAATTTGCAGCATTGTGAGAAATTACATGGAAATTCATCTTTTGGTGTTGTAGAATGAGAAAACCTTTCTGTAGGTGGCTGCAAAAGTATCATCTGATCCTAAGACTGAAATCTATTGTTAGGAATTTTCACTGTCCTTTCCCCCCAGATATATTCTTTGTAATGAGGAGGGTATAGAAAAAAAGCTCGTGTACAGGATCTGCAACAACAATAACTTATTTAAAATATTGACATCCTTCCCAAATTTGCAAAGCTTGAGAGTAGCTCTCAAAGGTCCTATGAACAATATCAAATAAAATAAGGTACAGTATAAAATCAGCAGAAATGAGAAAAGTGTGCTGAGTGATGGAAGCAGCAGAATCAGAAAACATTTTCAGTTAGAATTCGGTTCCGTGGCATGCAGAAAGGCCTGGGCAAATGAAAAGCTCTTTACTTGGTGCTGGGAAAGACATCAGATTTGGCACCTGGGAGGGACATTCTGTGTATGGACACTACAACTGAGAAAGCTCCCTCCCTAGTTGATACCTGCCTAACTGCAGAAGGTATGGGGTGGAACTAGGAAATCTTAATATGATTATATAATCACAATATACTACTATAATCTTACTATGATTATAAAATTGAGCAGAGTCATGTGTTAGAAGACCATGGACTCTACATGATCCTGGACTCTAAGTGACGGGTAGGAGGAGTAGAAAAAACATTTGCTTTTGCATAGCCAGCATGTACATATCATCCCAATAATTCAAAGAAAGGAAAGCATAGAAATGGATTCTTAATCTCAATGGACAGTACCGCATGGTATTAGCACAGCAGCAGAACTGGCTTCTCCTTCTGCTCCTCCTCCCCCTTCAGTTCCCATGGATTGGGACTCTGGAGCAAATTTTGGGGGTCCTCAAGGAGCTGCATGGCGGGGGGAAGCGAAGTCATATAGTGTGAGCAAAAGCCTGCTTGTGCAACATTGGAGATCACACAATATTTTAATGCACTAAATCTGTGCTAAAGCCCTTTGGATGCTCTGTATTTCAGGCAAACTTTATATCCGTAATTAAGTGTTTGTAAATCAAAGTTTATTGTGAGAACCTACAGAGAGGGTCAATAGTGTACAAAGTGGTGGTAAATATCAGATCCCTGTGGTATTCTTAAGTAATGAACACAACAAGAATTCTCTCTAAGCCTTAATGATCAGTTTGCCTGCTATATTAAACTCCATAATAATTATCCTTTTAATGTATTCATTAATTATCCTTTAAATGGCACGTCAAGGCCCTCAGGAATTGCCGTGCAAAATTTAGAAGCAGTGTTTACAGTCCTTGTCAACTCTGGTCAGAAAATCATGCACCGTTTCTGCTAAGGAGCTAATGTTGGGTCCTGAAGCTGGAGTGCTCAGCTTCAACTCTGCCATGTATGTAACTCTTCAGATACATGCTTGATGTTGCTGATCTGGAGCAGTCAGTAGCCAGAAGCCAGTTTTAATTGGGATTGTGTCCTGGCTCATTACTATTCATATATGTGCTTTTCCACTTTTGCCAAAAGGCTGGGTCTTCACGTTCAGGGCTCTTTTATTTCCACCTCGTGCAAACATATATATTGGGTACGAAGAGCCTTTTGCCTGCCAGATGTTGCTGAACTAAATTTTGCACCAGCTCTAGCCAGCATGGCCAAGGATGATGGGAGTTGTAGTTCAGCAACATCTGGAGAGCCAGAGCTTCGCCGCACCTGACTGATACGCTGCCTCTACCTTCTTTTTCCATCCGTTACTCTTGCTGCATCTGGCTGGTCACTGCTGTCACTCTCCTTCACCTTGTATTTGTGCAGATGTTAAGATAGCTGCTGAATGAGAATCTTTTTTAACCAATGCAAAGCAAGATTAGGAGGGAAAAAACAACAACCTAGCAACCCCTCAGTGACATAGCAAGCAGACAGTTGAAATAATAGCGACCCCTACTATCTCCCTACTACTCTTAGTGACTGCCTACATCTGCCTAATTGTGAAACAAGTTGTCTTTATAGCATCCATCTGCTAACCAATCATTTCAGTTTTAATCATTATTATATAATATTTTTTTATTTTTAATTGAGTGTGGGTCACTCTGAAATTCATTTGCTGCTGAAGGGCTGGTAAATTGCCTTTTGCTGCAATGTACAAATGGGGAAACTAGGTGTGCAAGGTAGCATCTTGACTGTTCTTCATGGGAAATGCTTATCTAATATAAGATTCATATATAATGCAAACTATTTGCAGTCTTTTCCAGTTACGAATTGAGTGAATTCCAGTCTTTAATGCCATAAACATCTAATTTTGACACCACAGTGTTGGGGAATAATATACTTGCTGAACTTGCTTCTGCCTACTAGCAAGTTGGCTGTTGGGCAAAGGAGTCTAATTTTTTTTTTTTTGGGGGGGGGGAGAGGGAATGTGACATCCCCACTCATGCTGAGAACTTCAAAGGCCAGGGTGGTAATAATTTAAAACATAGAGTATCTTCTTCTGTTGAACCCCTTCTGGCCATCCCCCATCAGTGTTGGATTAAGCCAGTATGATCCCTGGCAAAGCATAAGATCATTCTTTTAATTTATTAAATAAATAATAAAACAATGGAGATGGATCCTGCCCAGTATTTAATTGCTGGGGTGTAGGAGCGGGGCAGGATTCCAATAAGTAGGAGCTGCCACATTAAAGGCCTGGTTCCTATATAGTATGGGAACAGGCCTTCTCCTGAAGAACATAATGATCAGTAGAATATATAAAGGGTTGAGACTATTGTATCCTGAGCCCAAGCTGTATAGGACTTTGTACACTAGAACCAGCACCTCACACTTAGCCCGGAAGCTAATTGGCAGCCGATGCCATTCTTTTCCAATTGGAACCCAAGGGCTAGTAAATGTAGTTGTTATACTTTTAGACCGCTTTTCAGGCTAAAATGCTTCTCAAAGCAGTTTAGAACTGTATGCAATGCAAATCCAAAAATAAAATCATCAAGCACTTAAATATCCAGTACGATGCAGTGTACACTAGCCAACATTCCACATACAGTAAAACAAAAATGGCCTCCAGAGACCGTGTTTTTAAAAGCAAGTTTTTAAGGCCAGTTTAAAGTTAACAAGGATGGGGCTTGCCTTATCTCACGTGGAATCTAATTGCAAGAATGGGGAAGCCACTGCTGAGAAAGCCCTGTTCTGTGTATTCACCAGTATAATCAAAACTCTCCGTCCTATTATTTGAATCTTCCCCACAAGAGCCATTGTTACTAACACAAAGAAGTGTGCCATATGCATTTTCATGAACCACCAGAGGTGAGCTGTGAGCAAAATATGAGAGGCAAGAGTTAGAATTAGAAGCTATTCAAAATAATTGGAGCAGTGAGCTTTGGACGGTGTGTTTTAGATCCACAACCCTGCAAAGATCTGTTATCTTATGGACGATGAGGAGGGTCAGCGATTTCATCGGAGTACTAAAATTTAGATATAAGATTCCACAAAGAGTGGGAAGTGGTTATACCATAGCAGAGGTGAAAATAAGCCTGAAGATAGTAACAATTGAACATTCTGGATTCTCCCCAAATACAGAATTCCTCGGCACTAATGGCCAAAAGAGAAATAAACCCTTTCTTGGTAGGCAACAGTTGCTTTTCATTTATTTCTATATAATTTATTTAGATGTCTCAACTGTGCCAAATTACATAGCTTGGCACATGTTGAAGCAATAACTTCATAATTAACATTTAGCAAATCCCTTTCTGTTTTCTTAATTACACCTCCTTACACTTGCTCACAGAGTCTGCATTTCCCTTTACAGCCCTGCCAGTCGGCCCTGCCAAGTATTTAGAACATCCAGGTTTTGGTTTTGGAGTTGAGTTTGAAATGCTATCAAAAGTGTCTTGTATCACTGAATGTTATCGGAGGCAGTATTACCCTGTTCGTAATTGCACTTGAACCTGATACCCCAGGTTGGCTGCAGATTAGTTTCCTGTTGGGCTGGCAAAAAAAGCGACTGACCACACTGCCTTGTTCTTTAATTGCTGGAGTGAAATTAAATTGCTCTTCCTGTTTTACTTGTGATGTGAAGTGGATTTCCTTGAATTTGAGCTGATTAAGAAACCAGCCTCCAATTTCAAACAGTTAGTCTCCTTATTAAATGTAAGGATCTCATTTCTTACTTTCTGTTTTCAGATTGGTCACCCGCTGGTGGAAAATATTGAGCGAGAAGCTTTTCATCTCTCATCCCGTCTCATTAGCGCGCCCTACCGCAGGACTGTGCGAGCCCTCGTATTCGCTTTAAAGCACAAGCCTGAGACACGGACACAAGTGCAAAGTGGTGTGCTGTCGCCTAGCGTGCTTGTGCAAAGCTACAAAAAGTGACTCAAAGGCCTTTTGCAGAAGGGGTGCAGTGGTGGGGATAGGCATAACTGTATTATGAAGTAATGGAAGGAATCACTTCTGTTTCTTTGAATATTAGTGAATACATTAACCACATAATTGTTCAGTACTATCAGAGAGTGTTTCAGGATATCCCTTCAATGTCAAGTTTTCATTTGATGCAAAGGATGGTTTGCAGTTCAGAGAGTTAAGAGGAACAGGAAAGGAAATTACTTTACCTTTAAGCAGCCTGGAAGGTAATTTCAGCTGGTAAGAGACCAGGTCTTTGTGGTATTCTGTTCCCAAGAGTGTATGGCACAAACCTTTGTGGGCTTCATCACAGGGACTGGCTAGTATGCTTAAAAGGAGCTCTGGTGACCAAATGCATTTAGTTTGTAAGCTGAAGTTTGCTCCACCTGCCATCCTCCAGCATCAAATCACCTCTTTTGCACATTTGCTCTATCATTATCTGCTCAGCCTTCATATCTATGTACTTTGAAGCAGGGGTAAGGAACCTGTGGCCCTTCCATCAGCCCCAGCCAGCATTTTCAGTGATGGGGTTGTAGCCAGATAACATCTAGGTTGGGGGGGGCACAGGATCCCCACCCTGCTCTGAAGAATTGCATTCTGCAGTGGCTTTTAAGAACTGTGAGTTTACATTGAAGAGGCAATAACATTTGATGCACTTGGCCAACAAGACCAGCAAGAGCCCGTGGTGGCATAGGTTACGTTTTACATCGATAGCGCCATGGGATTATGCTACCTAGTTGGTCTGAAAGGGCAAGTAGACCTTTTTCTGTGCACAGTTATGGGTGGGTATGAAAACAGTTCTGCTGTATAATGTACACTGAGGTTCTAGGGGTCCATATGCAAAGGCAAAATAGCATGAAATCAGAACAATCCGAGGAGCAGCCTCTGCCATCCAAGATTTCTCTGCAGCCTACAAGAGGCTTTGTGCAGCATTCCCAGAACCCTGTAAGCAAGGTGCAGAGCTTGAAGAGCTGTTTCTGCAAAGGAAGAGCCTTTGGGTGGCCCTGCAAAACCTTACAAGGGCTTCCAGAGCCCAGTAAGTGAGAGTCTCCCATCCCTTTTCTATTCATATATGCATAATAAACTGCCTAAAGCTGTGATTGCGTAAGGAAAATAAGTGTAAATTGCAGTACCGATGCTTTCAAACCATCTACCTAAATATGCCCTGAACCTTCCTACTTCCTTTTCCAGTACTTTACCTTGTCCTAAAATGTTACCACCTCATCCTCACCAGTTGGTCTTTAAAAAAAAACAACCAATGACAACTCCCCTGCCTTACCTTCAGACTGATACAAACAAGAAGGTTGTGAGATATTGAACTATAATTTTCTAGGGGGAGAAAAGGCCTTTTCAAAAGATGTTGGGTGAAATTCAGCATTGCACAAGGTGGGATAGTCTCCATCCACCTACACCTCCCAAAAAATATGTTCTGGAGAATCTGTGGAGATGGTGCTGTAGGAGATAAGAATCCAGTTGCAGAAGTCCTTTACACTCATGCATGAGCGGTGTTGGACTGCTTTCCCCCACAGAAATTAAAACAATAATCCAGATCAACTGCATGTACTTGAAAAGTTTTAACACAGTTCAAAAGAGCTTCGTCTTGGTATTAAGTCTTCTACTATAATGTAACGTGCTGTGTGTGGTCAAGGCAGCACTGACTTTAAGAACAAATAGCAGATAAGCTCTGGACGTTATAGTGGAGAACAGAGGAGGAGAAGACACAAGACACACTGAAAGAAAGTGGGAGGCTAGAATACCAAAGTATATCATCAGACGGTAAGTGGGAATTAAGTCTTTTAAGTGTATATTTACATTCAGAGTGTGTTTATACAAGTTACTCTGTGAACGATTTTGCTTTAAAGCAGAGCAAGATAGTATGAAAACAATTAGGACAAAGCGCAAAGGGAGTTCTGCTAGCACTTCTCATTTAGATTCCTTCTGTCAAAAGCCGTCCCAGGAAGACTTGATGTCCGTAAATGCCTGGCTAAGGGGGAGGTGGGAGTTAAATTCAGCACAAGTTGTTTTCCTAAGCACACATATGGACTAGTTGGAAGCACGTTGCAGTAAAACCAATATGCAAACAAACATGAAATAAGGCATTTTAAAAATACCAGGTGTGGGGAGCCTTTGGCTTTCCAGGTGTTGCTGAACTACAACTCCCATTATCCCTGGCTATTGGCCATGCTAGGGAGAGATTATGGGAGTTGTGTAGTCCAGCAACATCAGGCGGGCCTAAGGTTCCCTACACTAGTTTTATGCATACCATTTCTATGCCTGTTCCTCAGTTGGTGATTTTCAGACTACAAAACTGCAGTATATTTAAGATAAGACAAACCTGTCCCTGTTAAGATGAGAGTTGGAACAAATATTACAGCTAAATAAAAACCACCTGAAAATAGTTTTTTAATATAATCCCAATTTGGAGTATGTTGGAAAGAACAGCATGGCTATAATAAAAGTTAAGAAGGAGGATGTTTTCAGCATTCTTCCTGGCTAGAATATAACCAGACAATGACTCTTCAGGAAATATTGTTATATTTTGGAAGGGTAAAAATAGATACAATGTCTAAATTCAGGCCATGATACAAGAAACAATATAACCCAGAATGTAGGGCACCATATCTAAAAACAACACCCCATGAATAGTTTGTGTCCTTAACAGATAGAAGAACACAGTTTTGAAATGTACATATTGGAACAAGGTCATTTGAAATCAATGTGAACAAAGTGTTAAGTGGCTTTTCTGGTGCTTCCTTGCTCTGTTGCAAAATAAAGGCATTTTCACTATGACGCTAAAAACTGCTTGCTTTTCCCACACCTGTAATGTGGGTGTAAAGTCTGCATTGGCTGACATGCACATTTGATTTCAAAATAAGACTCTTCCACTTTCAATTCAAAATGATGATACAAAGGTCCATGATGCAGTTCTACTGCTGAAGCCAAGCAGGGCAATTTCTGGCCCTGCATTCTGCAAAACTGATCTTATCCTGGGAACCGTATATAAGTTGCTCTTGAGTTCTCTGGCAAGAAGGACAGTGTGCAAACATAAGCAGTAAGAGTAAATAAATAACATGCCCAGGTACCCACACATAACATACAGGAAGCCAAAAGATAGTGTTTGGCATGGGCTGGTTCTTAAAATGACATTTTCGAAAAGCAAACGTGAGAGAGAGAATTCCACTATAACACTGCTTTATAGCCATTCACGGATAAGCTGCTCTTGAAGGTGGCTACAATGGGCATTTGCCCAGGCTCCCAAGACCAGCAGAAGGTTTATTGCTGTAACAGCCACCATTTCCACTTTGCACTGAGTATCCAAGCTCAGTTGGAGCCTGATAGAATTCTCAGTTTGCATATCCCATATCTTTGTTAGGGAGAGTAGCTCAGTTGGTAGAGCTTGAGACGCTTTATCTCAAGGTTCTGAGTTAGAGTCACACGCTGGGCAAAAGATTCCTACATGGTAGACGGTTGGACTAGATGACCCTCATGGTCCCTTCCTACCCTACAGATTGAGGGTGCAGTGCCCAATGGTCTCAAAAGTCTAGGGTCAGTTAATTAACTGCTCCCTACAGGTATCTCCCCACCCCCTGCAAAAAATGAAGAAGCAGCGCAGCTAAATTGTAATGTTGGGTCAATATAGCAGACAACGAAGATTCAGTCATCTTTGCTCAGCTAATGTCATGTGCCTGTTTAGTGCTGTAGATTCTCTTAGCCTTTGGGCTTCTTGAGGGCCTAACAGGAAACCCCCTTCTAATTTATTTATATTTCATATTTATAATTTTTTTAATCGAAAAAGATTGTGAATTAGTTTTCAAGGAAATCAGAATTAATACAGTATACAGTGGTACCTCGGGTTAAGAACCTAATTCGTTCTGGAGGTCTGTTCTTAACCTGAAACTGTTCTTAACCTGAGGTACCACTTTAGCTAATGGGGCCTCCCGCTGCCGATGGAAAGAAACTCCTGATGCTTTCAAAGGTATGTAAGCTAAAAATATTGTGTCCTCATCCGTCTTTTAGTGCAGATATTCCCACACAGCTATCAGTGCATGAGTAGAACTGGATCAGGCATTTGCCTTCCATGAGTCCATTCTCCCTTTGTGCTCTCAGTATTATATTACATTTTTCTCCATATCTAAACTTTGTGCCATGCCAGCGGCTACCACAGGAGGGTGCCCTGTACAACCAAACATACCAACTCTGCTGTAGCATGAAATAAAGCTGGGTGGATGGAAACTTAGCAGAGCTAAGGTAGATAACCTTCCGGAGCATGTAGCACACAGGCCTATAGCAGAATATAGTGGCAATCTTTTTGAATACTACGGCAATGTTTCCTGAAACATTCACGTCTTATAGCTAGGTTATTCATTCCATTTTAGGAAATACTTTTTCCTAATATGTTACTGAAATGTACCTCACCAAAGTCTTAACTCTTGGTCTTTGTACTGTTTCCTCTCTTAGGAAAAGAATGCCAGTCAGTGGCTATTAGACAGGATTAGTGTGGAAAATGCATGTTCAGGGTAGTGCTTTGAGAAATTGCTAGAGATATCTGAAGGGGGAGATTGTTGATCCTGTGTAAAACCATTCTCATGCATTGGGTGGGTGCACAATCCACATTAAACACTTTAAAAGAAAGTTAAGCATATGCTTAAATAACTCCCAGAGAAATCAATGGGACTTTAACAAGCGCCTAACTTTGGTTGTGTCATGTCCAACCAAATTAACCATCTTTTCTTTTTAAGTGTAAAATTCTCTTCTTAAACTTCCTCAGTACCAATTCCTTCATATATCAAGCTGTCTAAAACCATACCTCTTACTGGTAAGTAACATGAAACTACCCAACATAGATTAAGAGTGTGTAGAGGGGCCAATTCATATAGGAAAGTGCCTTAGGTTAATTCAGCCCAAAGCAAATTTTACAAGTTCCCAAGGACTATTTATACACACACATATACTGTACATTGAATCTCAGACTTATGTTTTGTATATGAGATGCAAATGATGGGATCCAAAGCAAGTTTGTTTAGTCATTTAGTCATGTCCGACTCTTTGTGACCCCATGGACCAAAGCAATTTACTCACATCTAAATATCTGTGAAATTAGTAAATAATTCAGTTTAGTTTTTTAGCTATTACAAAAGACTTAAGAAAATGATAAAAAGAAAACTAGGGGATAGGTAAATTTGAATACATTAAGACAATTACAACACAAACAATAGCCTTTCCTTAATAAAAGTCAGTTGTAACACCAATAAAAAATGTAGCAACTTTGAGATGAATGTGCTTTAATTCACTGCCAACTCGGTTATCTCTGATTTTAAGCAGACTTGTGTGAAAGTACCTTTCAAGCAGAATTAAAGCAGAATTAGTAACAATGCATTTGATATACACACCTCCAGGGTGGTTTCTTACTAGGTCCTAATTACAGCAAGGGCCACTAAAGAACAAGTGGGAGGGAGAGACAGAAGTCATAAAAATAAAATGCAATTATTGATGGGCAGTGGGTAAGGGATTTGAGGCCAGGGTATAAGAGGAGGATCAGGGAACAGTAAAAAAAAGTTTCTCTCATCCTCCCCTTGACCAGGCCTCACAGAATCCCCTGTAGCCTCAGAGCCTTAACAGATGCTGCCTTCACATTTTAATGTGTTGCTCAAAAGTTGATCCATTGCCATGGCAAAGAAAATACTTCAGCTTTTTTTTTTTTGCTGTGTACAAATGGAAGTGATGCAGCAAAGACTACCTAATGTACTAATAGATAATCAGATGCCCACTTACAGCTGTGATAATGGGAAGCAGATTTATAGTGAGAGAACAAGCTGCCCTCACACCTACAAAATCTTCAGAAATTCATGATGAGTGGTCTTTACCACTCAGTGGATGACAAACCAATCGTGAGTCAACAATGTGACGGTGAGGCCCAAAAGGTCAATTCTATTTCAGGCTGCATTATTAACGCAATGTGCCATCCACTGCCCAGTCTTGGGAAGCAACAGGGCTGCTGTTGTGGTTCTCCTTACTACTCGGCTCTGGTCTGATTCGGAGTGCTGGGTTCAGTCCTAGCCACCCACAAGTCAAGGAGGATGTTGACAGGTGCAAAAGGCTCTTAAGGAGAGCTCTGAGCCACACAGGTGAAAGCTAAAAATGTGGGAGCGTGCCGTGCTCAGACTCTAGAAGAGCAGATGACCCAGGTTTTGTACAGGCTTTCTAAAATGTGCAGACACTGACAGTGGCGTAGCGTGGGGGGTGCAGGGGGGGCCGGCCGCACCATGCGCAACATCTGGGGGTTAGGGTTAGGGGGCGCAAATCCACGGGTTAGGGGGCGCAAATTACTTGCCTTGCCCCGGGTGCTGACAACCCACGCTACGCCACTGGACACTGATGGATGCACTGGCCATGTCCTGGCTGATACATGGTCACTGTTAGTCTGAAGGAGGCCTTTGCACAGGGATACCCAAATGTAGGGCTCCATCCACACCGATGGAGATTAAAGAGCACCAATATGTATTCTGTACCCATGGACTGACACTGATTCATGGGTACTAGATGACTGAAGAATGTTTATATCCATCTTTTGTAAGGTGAGGGCTGTGCTTAAATTATGGCAGGAGGAAAGGTGGGTGATTGAGGCCGCAGCAGGGGTGCTGCTGCTGCTGCTGAATGAAATCCACAAGCCCCAAACGTAAGTTTTACCATCTTAGGGCTACCTAAAGGCTTCTTAAATACTGTAGCTAAAAAGTCTGCCCACCTTAATGTACTTTCTGGGGCAGCACTAGCAGAGTGATATATACCATTTTTCATTGTCCCTGTGCTATTATTACAGTGGTACCTCGGGTTACAGAGGCTTCAGGTTACATACGCTTCAGGTTACAGACTCCACTAACCCAGAAATAGTACCTCGGGTTCAGAACTTTGCTTCAGGATGAGAACAGAAATCGCATGGTGGCGGTGCGGCGGCAGTGGGAGGCCCCATTAGCTAAAGTGGTACCTCAGGTTAAGAACAGTTTCAGGTTAAGAACGGACCTCTAGAACAAATTAAGTTCTTAACCCGAGGTACCACTGTATTCGCTAATCAGCGAATGAAGGGCTAACTGCACTTTCCATGCTAGCATGCACAACAGTGGTCTAATACGTTTTGCAGAGGAACTCTTGGGAAGAGGTACTTAGTACTTTTCCCACCTGCCCTATGCCATCTCCAAATTGCCCCCACCCCAAGAAGTTTTTTCCCTTGTGGAGTTTTGACCCAAGGACAACTGTGTGTTTCCTGTCACTAACATGGAGTTAGCTGGGGGGGGGGTGTTTTTATAGTGGGGCAGTGGTGGGCAGGGAACCAGTTAAATGCATCTCCGCTCCCAAAAACTCCCAAGGGAAGTGACTTCCTCCTTTAAACATCTCGCCTGGGCCTTAAATGAACAAATGTGCTCCATCAGTGGTATGCCAACTTGAACAGGAGGGGGGATATAAATTTGCTTATAACCCTTAAGAAGTATCAATTTTAAAGAATAATCATATTGGAAATATGTCATAAAGAAATGTACGACTGTATTTTTCAACAATAAAAGCCACCTTCCTTTAGTAGTTCATTTGCTTTGCATATAGGCGGGGAAAATCCTCAAGAAAGCAAAGATTAAGCCATCGCATGTGGAGTAGGCTGTCTCTTTGGGCTGCCAGCCCCCTGAAGAGGCAAGAGAGCCACACCACACCTTATTTCTCCTGGTAATTACACTGATCTGTTTTCTTATATGCGTGACAATGTCAAAAGGACACAATGTGTGTGTTGTGAAACAACTATTCCTCCACGCTAGCCAATAATAAATTCTCTACATTGAAACAAATGTGCTGGGATGAGATCCTAATGTAGACTTTACATCTAAGTAAGCGGGTCCTGTGCACAGCCAAAACCACAATGGCAGGTCCTTTCATAAATACAGGCTCATGGTTCAGTCCCCAGTGTCTCTCATTACAAGGATCTCAAAAGGCAGAAGTAGCAAAGTGAGTGCAGGGCCACATAGATCTGGCCTCTAACACCTCGTCACAATTCCCTGCAGCTCAGTACCTGCTGCCTGAGGCCATCTCACACCGCCTAATGCTTGGACCGGCCCTGATTCACTGCTAAATGTGCATGAAAGAGTTCACTGGAAGTCCAGAACATTTTGCTGATCCTATTATCGCTTTCAACACTGACTCAGAAATTCCAGCAGTGGGAAGCAGCCACTAGGCACAGGAGATGGACCTGTCAGCATCTAGCTGGGATTTCAGGGTCCACAGGGACAGGAGAAGGAAAAGGCCTCTGCTGCAGGTATGTGGCACAGGCAAGGCCTTTAAAATCTACCTTATTCAACCTGGTGCCCTCCGGATGTTGTTGGACTCCCGCTCCCATCAGCCCTAGCCAGCATGGTCTGGGATGATGAGAGAGTTGTGGTCCAAGATTTCTGGAAGGAGCACCCAGCTGAATAAGGCTGATTTAGATGAAGATGTTTCTGCAGGTGCCACAGCTCTTAAGACAGGCCAAAGCACCTGTGGTTAAGCTTTCCTTTCCTTTTCAAAAATCCTATTATTTCTCCTCCTCCTCACAGCACGTTACCTGGCTGCTATGGGGCCCCATGAGTGGCAGCCCTTTGAATATAATGGTCTTGTTTTGAAGGCAGTGGCAGTTAAATGTCCTGGCATGGGCCCTGGCTTCCTTCCTTCCCCGCTCACACATCCCTCCTCCTCCTCCCCCCCCCCGCCTGTTTTGTCCTCGTTTTTTGTTGTTGTTCAGCCCACAGCAATGTGATCTGGTGCCACCCCTCCCCCCCTGCCGCCTCCGAGGGAAGCAGCTCAGACGTTTCCGAGGCTGGTGGTGTCACTGACTTGATTCAATGCCAGAGCAAAGGAGGGGGGCACAGGCGGCGTTCCCATAGAACCAGAGAGGCAGAGAAAGCAGCAGCAGCGGCAGCGCGCCGCTCCTTGGGGACTGATGATGGTTACTTCTGCCTTGAGACCAGCTTCTTTGTGCATCCCAGGAGGAAGGAGTCTACGTCCTTAGCAGACAATAAACTCCTCGCTGAGTTCTAGCCCATCAACAGCATGCAGCCGCTCCTACCTCTCCTCTCCTCGCCTTCCCTCCCAACCCCCAACTCCACTCGACAAGGCAGACTGTGAAACAAGCTCACAGGCAGAAGTAGATGGGCAGATATACCTGGAATTGAAACGAGACACATCCCACCAGTCTTTAAAATCAGAATCATGCAAAAATCAGCAGAAGACATAATGGTCTGTTTTTGTTTTGCTAACCTTACATTTCTAAACCTTCCCCTTTAAACTGGATTCTGGAATCATTGCAAGGATTTGTCCATTTAACCATTTCATTGGTCTCTCTGATTTTCTAAGGGGGTCCTTAGCAGGGAAACAGCTGCATGCCGGATGCCAACAGCTTAGCATAAGCCATTGTCCTTGTTTGCATGTAACACTAAGACAAACCATGGCTTAATGTGAAGGAGCAAGCATTCAGGCTCCTGAATTGGGGATTGGGGCTGCTTTGCTGGGCATCTGCTACTCCCCGTGCTGTACTGCGCTAAATCGTGGTTTGGCTCACGGTTTAGTTCTCCCAGACAAAGCTTGGCTGCAGCTTGTGGTTTGCCTGGGAGAACTAAGCCATGAGCTTGGGTATGGAGAACACATCATGGTTTAGCTAGGGAGCAAAACAACCAGGGAGAACGAAAGCTGCCATGATCTCATTCACACTAAGCCATGGTTTGTGATGAATCAGGCCACTGCATGTGGGCCTGACTGGACAGAACCATTTAGTGAAAACAATTGTGACCTCTTCTGATTTGTAGCGGTGTTTGGATGTGTGATGTTGGTTGCTATGGACTGTCCGTAGCAATTGTCCAGTCTCGCGGGGCATACAACAGAAAACAAGGTAAAACAATACATAAATCTTGAGTTCAGACTTCAGGCAAGGTCAAAAGGACAAGCAATTTCAGAATGTAAGATCCAGGACCATATATAATGCTGGTATGCAGAGCCAGAATGGGAACCAATCACAATTCAGATTGTGATTTTCAACAAAGAACAGCAAAGAGCTAGGGCTTTATGCTCAGAGCAGAGGACTCTAATGCTGTGAACTTCATAGAACAGGGTCTGCAGAAAAGTTCCACAAAATACTGTTTCAAGGGATGATGTTTCAGCGCCATGATGTTTGCCCAAGCCACACATGCTCCCCTCGAGGTGGCAGGGATGATCCATTTTCCCAGGACTTGGCCTGCAATAATTTGCACATGGGAAATGAGATGCTGCTTGGAGCAAGGGCATGAAATGTTCCTGGTTGAGGGGCTGTAGCTAAGAGGTATGCTCTAGCATACAGAAGACACCTGGTTCAATCTCTGCTGCCTCCAGGTAGGGCAGGGAATGCCTGGATCCCTGGAGAACTGCTACCAGTCAGTGTAGACCAAGGTTTCCAAAACTTGGGTCTCCAGGGGTGTGTATGATCTGTGAGAGATGAAGAGAGGTACGGTGGGAGAGAATGAATGAATTAATGTGTGGTCTATGTGTATGTGTGATTTTTGTGAGAGGAGGAGAAGTACACATCAGTAGCCAGAAAATGAGAGACATACAGTGGTACCTCAGTTTACAAACTTAATCCATTCCAAAAAGCAGGCACACTTTCCCTAATGAGGCCTCCTGATGCCGGTGCGCTTCCACCATTCAGATTCCGTTCTCAGATTGAGGTAAAGTTTGCAAACCGGGACACTATTTCCGGTTTTGCGGAATTCATAAACTGAATCGTTCTTAAACAGGAC